>NW_024704742.1:60190525-60728025 GCF_018977255.1 Callorhinchus milii | reverse complement strand
TGCGAGTGGCACCTTTTAGCGCTCCGAGACGCCATCCGGCGTGGAGGGCGCTATATAAATCCAACTTGTTGTTGTTGATATAAGATTCCAAGTCCCAATGTGGGGTTTGAACCCACAACCTTCTGACTCAAAAGCGATAGTGCTACCACTGCTCCAGGCTGACAATACCATTGCGCTTTGAGAAATCTAGAAGACGTGATAAGGCACTTTGTCAAATGCAAGAATTATTATCATAAGGTAATATATGCGCTAGTTTTTTTTTAAAAAATTTTTCTCAACTCATTATGTTAATCAAAGGATACTACTGCAAATATTACTCCGATAAGTGAATGCCCATCAAATTTTTTAGCGATGAGTTTTTGAGGTGCATGGAATTATAATTATTGTATTACAAACATTATTATGGTGGATTTTAGAGTTTTCATCATGTATTCCTTGTGGTCACAGTGATACGAGTCATTGAGGTCAAATTCACGATACTTTTTTTGGAAATCTTTAATATGTCTTTATTCTTCCCCTTTGGCTTCTGTTTAACCCTGGAAGCCAAAGCCATACTGGTAGGTAGTGGTAGATAGACAAGCAATGGGAAGCTTCCCAGAAAGTCCTCTCAATGGCAAACTATATGTATTAACTAAGCCCCAGCTGTACTCCAACACACATTCTGGGATCCCCAAGCCTTAACTATCGCCAACTTGCTCCAAATACTCTTCAGAATTAAGTAAACGGTAAATATAAAGAGGGACTCCTTCCAGTAACTGGATTTACATCACACTGACGTGCATGAACTCTGCTCTGAATCCCTAACCTCCTGAATCCGACCCACAGCCCGGGAGCGAACCTTCGACTGTCCAATTTGTAGTTGTTATTGTTGTTGTTGACACAATCTGCTTAATAGCTTGACAGTAGTTAATATAATAATAATCCTTGCATTTGATATAGCGCTTTTTCACGTCTTTTCTAATGGGATTCCTTAGTAAAGATGAATGGTCACACTGAAACTTTTATCTTTAGCTTTCAGATGCTGATCCACCTGCTGTTGATTTTTTTGTAGTTGTCCGAGTATCTGACATGTGGAAATCCATCACCATGCTTGAGTATCCAAATCAGACTGAGTATTCCACATATGTATACCAACAATGCATAGAAATTTCCCCATGTCTGGGACGTAATGAGCACTCTCTCCTTGGAGGGATCTACCATTTACTTAATTCTGAAGAGTATTTGGAGCAAGTTGGCGATAGTTAAGGCTTGGGGATCCCAGAATGTGTGTTGGAGTACAGCTGGGGTTTAGTTAATACATATAGTTTGCCATTGAGAGGACTTTCTGGGAAGCTTCCCATTGTTGTCTATCTACCACTACCTACCAGTATGGCTTTGGCTTCCAGGGTTAAACAGGAGCCAAGGGGGAAGAATTCCCAGTCACCAGTCCACCACTCTACGTCCTGCCAATGAACCAGACTGGCTGCAGGATCATTCAGGACACTGTTAATGTTGTGGACCCATTTGGCTCAGAAACCGGATTTTGACATTCGGTTGCCAAGCATGTCCAAGAGAGATACTCTGCTTATCTCCCTTCCCTGCCACCCTCCACCCCCCACCCCCCTGCCCCCCCCAAGTCCAGGGGATATTCACCAGTTGGCCATTTGACATCTGCTTGCTGTTGATTTCAAAAAGTATTCTTATATTTCTTTCTCTTATCAGCACCACGTACCACAGGCTCCATTGTCACAGCAGCAGAGAAACCACCTAATCATGTTCATCCCTTTACTTTATTTCTTAGAATTTTACAGCTTTTAGTCAGAAAATTCGGTTAAGGCGGTGTCTCAGCCTGAGGTACAGGAGTATAATTTCAACATATCTCAAGAAATTCCTGAAGAGTGACTCAGAGTTTCAAATGGGACTCCTTCTGGTAAATGGAAGTCGATCACGGCCATAAGAATTATGGGAACTCTGTTTTGCAATGACCTACTTCTAAACTACTTTAGAAATGATGTGTTTATGATGAATGCTTGGAGCCCTCTTTTTCCTCTTACAAGAAACTTTTCACAATGTAAGCCAACCTAGCGATTGAGTGCCAGCAATTTATAAACCATTTAGGCAGGAGGGGAGGGACAACTTGATTTCGTCATTCCCTGGTATGTGATAGATGACAATCAGGATCTGCAGCTGACTGTATATTATTCCGTATCTCAGAGAAACTAAAGCCAATTTTTAATAAGAAGCTTGGTCAGAGCTGTAGGCACATAGTATATTCAACCATTTTTCATAAACAGTCCTGAAGTGAATGATCAATTTATCTGGGAGATGGTTGGCCAGGATACAAGGAGAAAGTCCCTTCTCTTTTCGAACAGAATAATGGCATCTAAACAGGCAGACAAGCCTTCGGCTTTATTTCTCATTCGAAGGATAGCACTTCCAACAATTCAGTATATTGCTCCTCAGCAATATACTGTGAACGCAAAGTCCTGATGCAGGGCTTGAATCCTCCTTCTGTGTCAGAGACAAGAGTGATGCTAACTGAGCTAACCCAAATGCAGATATAGTTGGGATTTTTCCATTAAAATCATACATCATCAACTAGGTATATTTGGACGTGTAATATTTTATCATTAATTATTTCAGTCTCTTTGAAAAATGTGCTTTATTACAATGGCAACTTGCATTTTTATAGCATCCTTCATGGGGGTAGAGCCTTGACTATATTGCAGACTGTTCACAAACTATCTTTCTATTTTCCATTTACTCTTTCCAATACTCAGGTATTGCAGGGAATTTTATGGCAAAATTTGGGAATTTATTAATATGTTCCTTGTCGCAAAGAGAACAGGCAACATTTTAAGAAATCACAGAAATTTGTTAGCATTTCTTAATGTGAATCATCCTTGATAATGAAGGTCTTATCACATCTCCAGCTACCGCCCCATCTCTAACCTCTCATTCCTCTTCAAGGTCCTGGAACAAGTCGTCGCGTCCCAGCTCCGCTCCTTTCTTTCTCGCCATTCCCTCTTTCAACCCCTCGAATCCAGCTTCCATTCTGCCCACAGCACGGAAACAGCCCGGGTCAAAGTCACTAATGACATTCTGAACATCTGTGACTAGGGCTCCCTCTGCCTCCTTGTCCTCCTCGACATCTCTGCCGCCTTCAACACTGTCGACCACTCCATCCTCATACACCGCCTCTCCTCTTTACTTAACCTTCATGCCCTTGCCTGGTTCAATTCCTATCTCTCACACCGTCTACACTTTGTTGTCTCTAATAGTTTCTCCTCCAACCCCCGCACTGTCATGTCTGGCATCCCCCAGGGCTCTGTCCTTGGCCCTCTCCTCTTTAATATCTATATGCTCCCACTTGGTGACATCATCCACAGACATGGGGTCAACTTCCATATGTATGCGGATGACACTCAGCTCTATCTTTCTGCCTCCACCCTCAACTCCAGGACCACTGCTGTCCTGACAGACTGCCTGTTGGACATCAAGTCCTGGATGAGGGCAAATTTCCTATAGTTGAATGTGAACAAGACTGAGACCCTCCTGATTGGCTCGCGCCAGCGCCTCAGCACCTCAGGCTCTGGCAGCATCAACCTCCATGGTTGCTCACTACAACTCACCAGCCAGTCAGGAACCTCGGTGTCTTTTTCGACCCTCAACTGTCTTTTCTTCCCCACATCCAAGCCATGACCTGCTCTGCCTTCCCTCACCTCCGTAACATCGCCCAACTCCGCCACTACCTCACCCCTCAGGCCGCTGAAACTCTTGTTCATGCCTTCATCACCTCCAGGCTCGACTATGCAAATGCCCTGCTTGTCGGCCTTCCCAACTCCTCCCTCCACAGACTGCAGATAATCCAGAACTCTGCAGCCCGTGTCCTCTCCCGCACCGAACTCCGTGACCCCATCTCCCCCACTCTCGCCCGACTCCATTGGCTCCCTATCCTTCAGAGGATCCAATTCAAAATCCTGGTCCTCACCTGCAAAGTCCTCCATGGCCTCGCCCCACCCTACCTCTGTGACCTCCTAACCTCCTACCAACCCGCCCGTTCCCTCCACTCAGCCAGCTCTGGCCTGCTCCACGTCCCCCGACCCACCCGCCCTACCATTGGTGGGAGAGCCTTCAGCCACTCTGCCCCCAACCTCTGGAATTCCATCCCCCAGTCACTCCGCCTCGCCCCCTCCTTAGCCTCCTTCAAGTCCCACCTAAAGACCCTCCTCTTCGACCATGCCATCGGCCACCCCCCTTACCCTCCCCTCCCTTCTCCCCCCTGACCCCAGCTCAGGTCTGAAATGCTGTACACTGTCCAGCGCCTTGGGACGTCCTCCAGATGTGAAAGGCGCTATACAAATGTAATCTTGTTGTTGTTGTTGTTATCCTGTGAAGCACTTTGAGAAGTCTCGAAGACGTTATAAGGCTTTATATCAAATGTAAGTATTATTATTATAAAATGTAGTGACTATGTGTTTGCAGGTGAATGTGGCAATCAATTTGCGCACAGCAATGTCCCACAAATAGCCAATAAGTGAATGACCAATTTTATTTGATTCTATATTTTAAAAACTGCCATTGATAGATTGGGCTTGAAAGAAAAAAGAAAATCAGTGGTGATGGTTGGAAGTAATATTGAAATCTGGGGATAGGAATGTTAGGAGCAAGTTTCATCATGTATCCATTCCTCGGCGATCCTTAGAATAACTGAATAAATTACTTCCTCTTAATTCATTCATAGCGATTTCTGGAACTACAGGTTCTAGCTCGAAACAACTCTGTAATCCTTATAGTAAGAGAGCAAGACACTTGCCAGATCTCACCATCCGCTCAAAACCTGTGAATAAGTTATGGTCAATGCTATAAGTGGAATGTAATTCATAATCTGTGAATCTTTATTGAATGTTTTGTTTATATATTAAATTCCCTTTATAAAGAATAAAGGCATTGCAAAAAGTTCAATATTTTTAACAATCAGTGTAATATAGACCCAAATCTTCAAATGGATTAAAAGGGAAAATTAGATTTTAGTGGAATCTATTTAGGAAACATTATAAGTAACGTCAGTGTCTAACTGGAAATGTTATAATAACAGTGATAATAATAATAATAATACTTGCATTTGATATAGTGCCTTTGATGTCAAGAAGACGTGTTAAAGAAGAAGGCATTTTACAGGATTTACTGCAAAATATAGTGACTTTGAAGACAAACATACATTAGGGTTGAAAAACATCCAATTATAAAGGATTTTCATTTTTGCTTATGTGGTGGAATTGGACTGTCAACCTAGACTGTGAGCTTAAAGTCCCGACATGGGACTCATTGTACCTCATCTATAGTCAATAATGTCATCTAATTCTTTCAATAAAATATGAATTTGATTTGTGTGTATGATCTATGTCAAACAGTGCAATTTATTTTTCTCGCAGGATACCATCAAGATATATTGTGTCAAATTCAGTTTATCAAATTTAAAATGTTATTCATTGCAAATGTATAGCTTACAATTGTTTTCTCTCAAGAATTAATGAAAGAAAACAAACCATTGTAATACTTATGCATTTCATTCGCAACAAATTGTGATATGAATCATTTTTCAGGATGTAAAACTCTGAATATAATAATACAACTGATATAGTTGGCATAATGACTGACAACACATGCATATACAGTATCAAAGCCCTGTGCGAACCATATTTTTGGAATATAAGCATTTGACAGCAGGGAAACTCTTCAGTATCCGGCCAAAGGTTTGCATGTGCTTTGCAATATGTTTTTCAGTTGTCTTCCGTTATGTCTCAGTATCTGTAACCTCTTTTCCAAGAAGCAATTAGCACAATCTTTGTGAGAAATGTTAAGAAAGGTAGCTTATCTTTAACAGTGACTGACTGTACTTTTTCCACATGCTTTGACTAATGTGCAGTATTACTGGTAAAGTTCGTAAGGCCATTCAGATCCACAATGGGAGAATCAGGCAAAGTAGTTGACATGATCAAAATAGATAATGTGATTCTGGTCCTAAAACAAAAAGGTTAGAAGCATGAGCCCGAAGATCATAAGATCATCAATTTATCATCTTTAGCAAGAAAAATATTGTGGTATTACCATAATGGAAGCAGTAATAGTAATAATAAAGACAATTAATCCAAGCTGACTGGGGTCTACAATAAGCAAGTTCAGCCCAACTAATTTATTGATTCTTTGAAGATCTAAAAGAGTGAGTGGATAAAAGAAATATTGTTTACATTATGGGTGAGAAACTTCCTCCTTAATCAATCCAGATTTCACTTGGGCATAACAATCTTCTGAAATACTTTCTGAAAATGAAAATGCCTTTGGATGAATTTTTTCTTGTCGCTGAATGTAAGGACTTTTACAATCCTATTATAATCCCATGTCCTTATGCTTTTGCAAGAGTTATTTGAACCTTAAGCATCTTGTAGATCAAAATGAAGTGTAAAAATATTAAGAAGGATGTTTTAAGTTGATCAAAACACTGCACAAGGTAGGAATAAGGGAGAAATTAACCCAAAGCTCAGTCTAAACCACAATCTCATAGTACTGATATTAATGATAAACTACAACCTTCTGATTCAGAGCCATGTAGTCTACCAATTGAGTCAAGCTGACACCTAGTACAATTTGTTCCATCTTATTTTAAAACAAAAATCCCAAGAGGTGTGAATAACCAAAGTAAAACCTCCAAGAATGGAAAACTATGAAAAATGTCCCCAATTCCAAAGGCAATTTAGTAAATTATGTTAGGACATAAATCTAATATTTAAATCAACATTTTTCAACTTTGATATGTTGCATTCCAAGCTTGATATTCCCATGATCCCAACAGGACTGGAGTCATAATAGTGCTCTTAGACTATTTAGTCATGCATATTTATATATATTCCCGATGTTTCATATCCTGTTCATTACTAACTTGTTCATCCAGTTCTATTTTAAAAGGAATAATTGACACTGTGTTCCCCAACCTTGATAAACATTTATTGCATATATGTGCTACTCTGTGGGAAAAAACATTATAATTCAAACTTCGAGTCTTTCTTCGTGCTTGCCAATTTTCTACTGAGGCCATTTAGTCCTAAATGAAACAACCCATTAATATCTACATTATCTATACATTATAAAAACTTGATCAAAATCTCTCTCAGTGTTATTTACCAAGTCCAATTTTGGAATTTTTCCTTCTTATACTGTTCATCTTGGAATCATCTTTGTCGCTCTTTATAATGTGTATATATATATGTACAATTTAAAGTACTTGCTATATCATACTTAAAATGAATTTGATATATTGCAAGTATTGTCTAACGTCTTGAAGGAGGAGAGACAATTCTGTTAAGTGTGACTGCATAGGTCCAAGTGTGGCCTAGATCATCTGTGTTAAATTGATGGCGATGTCATACGTAAACTAAAGGAAACTATCATTTGGAATCAAGGAGAAGTGATGAATTATGCCGTTGAATGAAACTGTTCTGAATCTCTGCTCAGATGATTGTTAAAGATCCTGTTGCACTATTCAAAAAGAGAAAGAAGTCTCTCCCAATGTCATGATGAACAAATCGCTCAAATAAAATTGGTCATTCACATCACTGCTGTTTGTAACACATTGCTATGCACATATTTGCTGCCGCGTTCACCTACAAAATACACAATCCTTGCACTTTACAGTATATCCTGTGAAGCACTTTGAGACATCATCCTGAGGTGAAAAGCGCTATATCAAATGCAAGGATTATTTTTAATATTATTATCCCAATGTTATGAACCATCACACTTTTCATCCCATAGATGTAAACAAAAATTGAAGAATTGCCCAAATGTAACAGAAGATATGAGTGCTGCCTTTGAGAACTACAACATTGTGTAATGAGGAAAATAAGATGCACACAAAACAAATGTGGAACTCTTTATTATAATACCCTCCATCTAAGTAGAAGAAGCTTTTTTTTGTTTCATTGCAATAATATTATTTATTCATGTTTTAATAGTGCTTTGGGCACTAAAATAAGCAACAACAACAACAACAAAATTACATTTGTGTAGCACCTTTCACATCGGGAGGACGACCCAAGGCGCTGGACAGACAGTTACGGACCCGAGCTAGATTTCGGGGTCGGGGAGGGTGGACAGCAGGGGAGGAAGCAGGGAGATCGAAAGCATGGTGGAAGAGCAGGGTCTTGAGACAGGTCTTGAAGGTGGCAAGGGAGGGGGCGAAGCAGAGGGACTGCGGGATAGAGTTCCAAAGGATGAGTGCAGAGGAGCCGAAGGCCCGCCCGCCGATAGTGGGGCGAGCAAGGTGGGGGATGTGAAGCAGGCCGGAGAGCCTTGGGCAGATTTGCAAAGCAAATCCCCAGAACAAAAATTTACATAATTCAACTTACAGTACAATTTATATTTATATAACATATTTCATGTTGGGATGAGGACGTGAATCAGAATCTCTATTGTACATACTGTAATTACTTTATTAGAGATATTCTCTTTGAGTATGCTCTTTCTTAGTAACTATTAGCAAAGAATGAAACATTCTGATAAATATGTTAAAATCAACCTGTATAAAGTTGGACAATCTCCCACTAACTGAATATGAGACTGCTGATGACAGCATAGCCAGCCTGGCTCATCAGCAGGACCTGGAAGAGCAGACCAGTCACCGAGTGCAGGGAACCATCCCACTCAGTTCCTGTTAACCCTGCAAACCAAAGCCCTAATGGGCAGGGTGGTCCTAGCTGTAGAAGCAGCGGGGAAGCTTGTCGGACAGCAATATCAATGGCAAGCTATGCGGTTTTAGCTGGTTAGACTTCAGTAGTACTTCAACGCCCACTTTTGGGTCCTCAAGCCTTGGCTCTTGCCAACCTTCACCTAATACTTTCTGGAATTAGGTAAGCAGGATGCGTCTCTCCAGGGAGAGAGCGCACATTCCATTTGAACAATCTACTTCTGGGATATCCTTGTGTAGGTGGGATTTGTGGAAATCTCAGCTTGGTTTGGATGCTCTTTAAGCATGGTGATGGATTTCTGCATGTGTGAGATACCCGGCTGACCAAACATGAATTGGTGATGCAAGTGCTGAGCAAGAACTGAAGTGCCAAAAGTTATTAAGTCTGTGTGTGGAAACCTATCTTCAAACAAAGAGAAGAATATCCTCTTTGATAAGGTGCACAGTAAGATGAATTAGAACCTTGCAGAAATAATTGAATCCTTCTCTGAAGTACTTTGACTCAGCACTCTCGCCTCTGAGTTAGCAGGTGTAGGTTCAAGCCCTGCTTTGGTGCTTGAGCTGCAGTCCAGCTGACACTCCAGTTCAATGCTGGAGGAAATGAATCAATATTGAAGGCGCCAGCTTTTGGTTGTGACGTTGAATTAAGGATGTGCTTCTTTGTGAAAATAGACTTGAAAGATCCCACGGCACAATTTGAAAAGTCAAGGGAAGGGAGTTTCTTCCGGTGTGCTGGTTAACAATCGTCCAGACAAATTGGTCATTCACTTTATTGCTTTGTGGAACCTCACTGTGTGCAACAAAAAGTGCGTTGGCCAACAAAAACAGTGACAGTAATTACTGTAAAGGGCTTTGAGACATTTTGACGTGATAAGGTACAATAAAAATGCACATTTTTTAAAAATAAAAAATAAAAAGGTGTTTATATGATAAAGTATAGATTTAAATATAATTTGGGCACAAGGCACAACAACAAAACAATCATTGAGATACTTGTCCCCGCAATTGTTTGACCTCCATAATAAGGCACAGGAGCCCGGCAAGGGAATTACTTTCCATTTCTGATCTTATTTTCTACAGCTCTCCTTGAATGTTTCACTACAGCTCCAGCCTTAGCAGGTACCGCAACGTACTGCAAAAAAAGCAACACTTCACCATTTTATCTGTACTTGATGGTTGTCCCTCCATTTAAAACTACTGTATAATGATTCCTTTGTGGATTGCTCTTTCCTTTCGATAAGGTACATTATTATAGCACCTTATCACTTCAAAATATCTCAAAGAGCTTTAGTTACTGTCGGATTCAGTCACTGTTTTTGTTGGCCAATGCACTTCTGGTTGCTCACAGCAAGGTCCAGCAAGAAAACATACTGAAATGATCCCGGTTTGTGGCTGATTATGTGGTCCTTATGGTGTCTGAACTTCACAAACAATTACAAGAATGGGGTCCAATTCGTCTGACAATTAATCATAGAAGTTAGCAACTATGCCCTAAGATGATAGGTGCTGTGTCTTGCGATGTGAACGCCGACCCTGTCTACGTGCCATAGATAATTTGGATTCTGCAACAACTCAAATACAGTTGTATCCATTTTATGTCAAAGTGTTCAGAGAAGATTTGTCAAAATAAAAATAAAGCACTTGAGATGTCTTCCCGACATGCCTCTATATCAAATGCAAGGATTATTTTACATAATATTAAATAAAAACAGAAATCGATGGGAACACTCAGCAGGTCAGGCGAGGGAAGTGACTTAATGTTTCAGGCTGATGACTTTTCGTCAGAAGGATTATTATTATTGGTTTGGGCATGTGGCAATGTTTTTGAAAAGTTGTTACTGGGAAGAAAATACAACACATCCTTGACTTTGCTTTTCTCCTGAAGGAATGTGAACTCATCCCTTTAGGTTTCTTTACTCAGCAGCAAATGTAACTCATTAACTATATTAGTTTGTGCTCGGACTACTTTTTAACCTTCTGATTCTGTTTTCCCATCAGAGTTCAAGAAAAGCTTTACGTCTCAAAGCGCTTCACAGAATATGCTGTAAAGTGAATTGACTGCATATTATGTGGGCAAAACTTTTGTGAAACCATTTGAAAATAGAAGGGAACCTCTTCCGACATCCTGGTGATTGCTAACAGTGACCGGCGATTAATATTAAGATGGAAAATGCCTTCCTAGGGAACCTCCTGTGATCCTACAGCCTCTGTTATTTTCTCCTCTGAGCAAATATTTGTCTGGTTTGCTCACCAGCATCCTCTGCAACTCCATCCCAGAGACCCTCTACCTTATCCTCCCTACTCAGCAACAAGCCCCCCCCCCACCCACCCCCCACCCCCTGAAGCTCAGGCACCCAGTCAAGAATGTGAAGTGCTTTGAGAAGTTCTCCCAACATGAAATATGCTATATAAATGTAAATTGTTATTATTTGCTCCTTAACTATCCCTTGTCATTCTCAACGATTCCAAATACTGTAACTTATTAATGTAACTTAGATAATTATTTGGGGAGGGCAAGTTTGCAAAGCAATGGGGAGAGAGTGTGGGAGTGGGATTGATTTGGACAGCTCTTTTTAAAGAGCCGACACAGACACAATGGGCCGAATGGCCTCATTCTGTGCTGTATAATTCTATGATTCTATTGTATGCATGCCTTATGAACACTGCATATTCATTTGAAAATAGCTGGCGGTGAATGCATACAAAACACTACATTTCCTCTATATTTTGCCCACAAAATATACAGTTAATTCAATTTACAGTATATTCTGTGAAGCGCTTTGAGACGTCTCAAAGATGTGAAAATGCGTTATATCAAGTGTGAGGATTATTATTACTGTGACTTATTTTAAGCTGCCTACTATATATGAGAGGGGTCATTAAGAATACATTGAGGAAGCAGTGAAGAATAATGAGGCTGATAGCTGGACACTGTCATCTGGATTACAATCACAGCTACAGAAGTTGGGGGTGTTCAAACCAAAGAGAAGACTCAGGGAGATTTTATTGAACAGCTCAAGATAGTCCCACAAACAGTCATGGATTGAAGTGACCAATTTATTATTATTACTATATTATTATAAAGAAATTATTATCCCCGGAACAGTGATCTGTAAATCGACTAATAACTGGGTTCCTACTTACTGCTAGGTAAACAGAGGCATGTGGAGTAAGGAAACTTGCCCAACATTTCGCCCTGCCCAGGAATCAAATCCAGGTCTCCCGCTTGCGAGGCGAGTGCTCTAACCACTGAGCTACAAAATCCTTAAGGATGAAGAAAAATTGAATCCTAAATTATATTTAACAAGGTCAAAAAGTCAAGAATAAGGCACAAATTCAAATCCAGCAGAAGTGGAAAGGTGAATGGGCAGATCACATTCAATTATTTTATATAGAGGGTGTTGAATCTGTGGAATAGACTTGTCCAGGACCTTCTGTGTCAGACTGCATCAGCAAATCCAAAGTGAATTAGATATCCATTTGATATTGATGATAATAAGCCTTGCATTTGCATTCTGCATTTTAGTTGAGAGTACTTTGGAACTGGTCATATGCTGTTCTAAAATGTAAGCATGCTTTAATAACACTGAATAAACATTTGAAAATGGCTGGCTGTGAATGCGTACAAAACGCTACATTTCCTCTGTAAGCAGCAATGCTCTTTTCCTGTCTTTTTCTAGATGCCTTGACCTGTATGACGGGCAGCATAAGTAAGAAAGCATTATTGTGAGGGGCTATAGCTTATTGCACTTTACAGACAGCAACATGATGACGTAACATATTTTCTGCATTCACAGGCATATATTATCACTTTCAAATGATAATACAGTGTTGTTGAAGCATGCATCTGTTTAGAACAGTTGTCTAGGTGATTAATAATTTCATTTTCATCTTAAAATGAAGCAAGCATGTCACTTATTCCAATTATTTGATTGCCATAAACTTTGTTTTGTTTAACTTCACTTAATGCAATAAATATTTTGAAAGTTGCAGCTTTGTATAGATAAATATATGCTAATGCCATCATGAGATGTTCTTTTATCTAAACTAAAACTGAAATGTAAACCAGGATGTTTTACTCAAGAAAACTTTATGGTTGCTGATGCCTTTTTGATACATAGATCGCCAGTTCTTTGTATTGTGTGTCTGCCAGTCAGAGCACTCTATATCAGTGAGATAATTTAATCAAGATCTTAAGGAAATGACATATTATTTGGCAACCTGGAAGATAATAATATATAGTAATAATAATCCTTGCATTTGATACAGCGCCTTATTACATCATTGAGACGGCCCAAAGTGCTTCACAAAATACCATATAAAGTGAATTGACTGTAAATTTCGTTGGGGGAAACACAGCAGCCAATTGCGCACAGCAGTGTCCCACAAATAGTCGTGGATTGAGTGGCTAAATTATTATTTAAAACTTTTTTTAAGGAATTATTACCCCAGGAACAGTGGATCCGCCAATTGACTATCATCAGGTAACTGCTTACTCTTAGGGAAACAGAGGTGTGTGGAGTAAGGAAACTTGGCTAAGGTTTTTCCCCATCCAGGAATCAAACCCAGATCCTCTCGCTTACAAGGCGAATGCTCTCAGCAATATGTAAATGAATCTTAATAGTCTTTCAGCTATGTTGGTTGTGAGGTACGGACGGAGGCGGGCAATATGACAGAGGTGCGAAAAAAGCGGTCTTGGTGTGGGGTAGAAAGGAAAGCTGGGGATCGAACCTAACACCTAAGATTTGCATGGTTTCGGAGAGTCTGGGGGAGAGCCCGGGGAGATGGAGGAGTTCAAACCCGCAGGAGAGAAGACGTTGATGGGAGCCAAAGAGTATGGCTTCCATCTTGCCGACATTCAGCTGCAGGCTTTCATGGCACTACTCAAAAAGAAAAGAAAGTTTCTTTTGGTGTCCTGGCCATAAAATAAGTGACCATTCATTCATTCATTCATTTGTTTATTTGTTTATTTGTTTATTTGTTTATTTGTTTATTTATATCTTCAGATTAAATGATTCATGGCTGTTTATGGGACATTGCAGTATGCAATTTGTTGCCACATCTACCTATAAAATGCACAGCTGCTACACTTTACAGAAAAATGAAGCACTTTGAGATGTACTCCTAACTTGAAAGGCACCATAATCAAATGCAAAGATTATGCAAAAACACCAGGAGAAATTCCCTTCTCTTTGAATATTGCCACGAGATCTTTAACTAATGTGAACATGCCAATGGGAGCTCAATTTAACAACTCATTTGAAAACTACAAGTTACAAATGTTCCCTTTGAAAAAAGGGTTGTAATGTGTTTATTCACATACATTATAGCCATCCATGGCCTTAGAGAGAAACATTCCTGAGATTAAAACAGAGAAGTTACAGAATAACCAATTACTGCAGTTTTACGGCATTAAACCTTTACGTCTGCATTTGTGGTACACATTTTACAACTTTGTAAGATGCGTGCCTTCATTGTATGGCAATATACTTAAGATGGCAGTAGATTTGAAGAGTGACTCAGCTGTTTACTTATCAGTCACTTTATTGTCTGTTGCAGCTTTCTGAATAGGTAATAGTTGCAGCCTAACTAGAACGTTGAAACAACTGATCAGGATCAAACATCACATGCTATTAATCAAACGGACTTGAGCCAAATCTAAGAACGAAAAAGTAACAACCCTTGGAATTTCTAATGGGCCCATTATAAAGTCCAAAAAGCATTAGGAAGGCTATGACCGGACTAAAGATGCACGCACTGCTGGTTCCCACATAAGAATCAACACATCGGAACCGTACAACAATAAAAGGGCAAGGAAGGATCGTGGCCCCTGCACTCAAAATCAGTAGCCCGGTTAAAAGTGCAATTCATGGGGAACTGTCAGCATTGAAACATCTCAGTTCAAACTTGTTTCACTGAGGATCAAGTGGAGGAGGCTAATTTCGTTTTCTAGACACTTAAATCCCATTTTCCCAGGAGGCTTTACCCTCCACTGTCTCAACGTATCTCTTAAAGAGAATATCTTATTCTGAAGTATCTCCGTTGAGTTTGAATGGAACAATGCCTCCGAATACATCACTGTCACAGCCAGTGTGTCCGTCAAACCTGAGTGAATTCCAGAAAAGCGTTCATTCTGTTTTCCCAAAAGAAATGATAGTTATTGTGATTGATGCAAACATTTGTGAAAGGAGTCTTGATTTAATTGTGCAAAGCTTAACTGTATTTTACTTTATGGGAGTGAATGATAACTCTGACAAGCAAAAAGGAATTTACGCATATAGATTATTGTTTTAACTGCTTGAAAGTTCGCAGCTGCAGTGTGGGCCTAAAATTGCAACGATTATTCCTACTCAAATAAAAGGCAGACTCTCCTTCTGAGGCCACATGATGTTCAGGTGTTTTCTGACATGCAGAAGGACTGCTAAAACTCACAGGCAGCTGGGAAACTACCCTGAAATGGGTGTCACAAACATGAAAAAGCAGTAATTCCCTTTAGCTGGTCAAAGAGCCGTTGTTTTGTTTCTGAAATTCTTTCTTTACAAATTTTCTGTTTTACCATCATGGGGAGTTATTCCGCTCTGTGGGTTTCTTGTAGCAATTTTGTTGATGTTGGCTAAATGCTACAGTTTTCCATTTTGCTCATTAGTCCCTCAGCACTCATATACCTTATAAAGTAAAGAAATTATAAATTAAATGGATTTGAAATTGCAACACAATTTTTTATAAGTACAGAGGGATAATTCTGCAAACATTTAGTAAATAGTACAAAATAAAAATTACGATTAGGTGAATAAATGAACAACATGGACCATTAGAGCTGAATAATTGCTGTTTTTTTTAAATTGATTTCATTGTATCTAGTATTTGTCATGTACAAATGCACTTTCTGAAAAGCTCCTTTGCCTTTGCGACATGTGTAAACCATTTCCACAGTACATGGGCACAGGGATTATTTTGTTTAATAATCATCAATTTCACTCCATTCTTGTGAAATGCAAACAATTCCTTTCCTTTATCTGGACCCCAGAGGTCGAAAATTCTAGCACATTCTCTTTTCTTTAAGACAATTATCTTAAAATGTAAGATAGTGTCAAATTTTCAGAATTTCTTAAATTCAATATTACTCTAGAAGCCAGATTTCTGTAGTCCTGGAGTCCTGTAGCTCAGCAGTTCGAGCACTCGCCTTGCAAGCGAGACACCTGGGTTCAATTCCAGGCAGGGCGAAACCTTGGGCAAGTTTCCTTACTCCACACGCCTAATAATAATCCCTCCAAAACCAAAACAATAATAAATTGGTCATTTTCAATCTACGACTGTTTGTGGGACATTGCTGTGCGCAATTGGCTGCCGCGTTCGCCCACAAATATACAGTCAATTCACTTTACAGTGTGTTCTGTGAAGCGCTTTGGACATCCTCCCGACGTGAAAAGCGCTATATCAAATGCAAGGATTATTATTATTATTATTATTATTATTATTATTATTATTATTATTATTATTATTATTTATAAACAATAATAAATTGGTCATTTTCAATCCACGACTGTTGTGGGACACTGCTGTGCACAATTGGCTGCCGTGTTTCGCCCACAAATATACAGTCAATTCACTTTACAGTATATTCTGTGAAGCACTTTGAGAAGTTGAGAAGACGTGAAAAAGCGCTATGTCAAATGCAAGGATTATTATTATTATTATTTCCCTAAAAATGCAATGTCATTTTGCAAAATACCTCGGAAGCTGTTTTTCCACAGTGCCCAAAAAGAACTTGAAGTCTAAACCCATGTCTACTACTTTAGCAAAGTACATGCTTTGCAAAGTCCTGCAACACACAATCCACATTGTGTTTGTTTCAATGCGCTTTCAGTGAGAAAAATAATAATGTTTACATTTAGTGTAGTGCATTTCACATCAGGAGAATGTCTCAAAGCAGTTTACAGGATATATTGTAAAGTCTAGTGACTGTGTGTTTTGCAGGTGAGTGGAGTGAATAGTACAAGCTTCATTTTTTTAGAAAATAAAATCATCATCCTTGTATTTGATGCAGCACCTGTAACATAAAGGCATCTCCAAGCACTTTACAGGTGTTGATAAGTGCATTATAGGCAAACATAGCAAACAACTTGCGCATAGCATTGTTCCGCAAACTACACAATAAATTTTTCTGAAGAAACAATGGCTGGTACTCACTCCATTCTCTCTTCAAATAGTATCTTCAACATTCACCTGTAAAGATAGACAGGACCTCAATTTTTATTGTCTCATAATTTTGGAGGGGACAGCTGGGTGTCTTACAAATGCAGAAACCCATCCCCATGCTTAAGAGTATCCAAACCAAGCTGCGAATTCCATGCACCTCACCTACACATGGAAATCACAGAGATAGATTGTTCGAATGGAAAGTCTCACAAGACAGACATGCCCTCTGACAATGCAGCACACCCTCAGGTTAGTTCTACTCTGAAATCTCATCTCAGGTTCTACTGTGAAGCTGGAATCCACAGGAGTGGAGGGGATGGGAAAGTGACCAAAGAGGAAGATCCTGAGAAGGACCTTGAATGAGATGAGGGAAGGAGCGAGTTAGAGTGATTCTGGGATGGAGTTTCAGACAGTGGGGTTGGAAGGCACAATTTGGAAGATTGGTCTAGATGAAGAAAGCCCTTCGACTCATCTGATCTCATCCTTCCAGAACACCCACCCTGCCATTCCCCACGTAGGAGGCCAGCTTTATAAATGGCTCAGATTTCTATTGATAATCACAGTCAGTCCTGTGTGATTTAATATAACTCTTAACTTACCTTTACTTGCTCTTTTGAGAAAATGTAATGCCAGGCAAAAGGAATGTCAATGAATATGTGTTATTGAAGAGGATTATATGGGCTGGTATGAGAGTTCTTCTCTACACATTTACAAATGAAGACGTTCCATGCCAGCACTTTTAGAGTCCAGCTGATTTGTTATGCATCCATGCTGCCACTTCTTTTTAATCCCCCATTATTTAGCATTTTCCACTTCGAGTCCCGGGTACTTGCAGATTGAATGAGCCAAAACACACAAATAAACTGTTAAATGATCCTTGTGAGCCTCTGCAAGATAGGTGATGTTTGAAATATTTTATGTGATGAGGAGTACAGTTCATTTCACAAAGGAGGTTCTTGTAAAGATCCAGCTTATCTTTGTGACTCCTTTATTCATGCTTCCTTTTAACATGTCACTGTTCAAACTCGAACAATAAACAGTGTAGCCATATTAAAACTTCAGGCACGAAGCAAAGAGCATTAAAGGCAAAGGCTGTGCTTTTATACTGTTGTTTGCCATTGCAAGGGAATTAAGAGATTACAGGATTTCTCTGTAAGTTTTTCTAAACACAATTTAACAAAGTTTTAAGGGATATTGTCATTTGGATGATGTCCCTTCCAAGATACTTAGCCTGGCTTGCAAACAGAATTGAGTCAATGATGTGATCAGCAATACAGTGCCTCAATTCATTGTGCCTCAGGTTATAAGTGAAATGTAATGGCATAAAAAGTCACTTCTCCTTGGGGGCCTTATCTGAAGTGTCAGGGAAAGCACCAGCTGTGACAAGCAATGTCTGTTTGGTCACCCAATGTTAAACATACTGCAGTTTGCATTTGAGGGCACACTCTCAAAAAGTGAGGCTGTGGCCTGAGTATCTTCAGGAGGTGCGGTAGCTGATACATTTAACTACTCTTCAGTCACTCTCTAACACCATATCCATAGTTCTACCCTCTATGAACAAAATTCTGTCCATTACCTGAGTGATCAGGGGTCTCCTTGGAGCTGAACTGCTCCAAGGTGACATGCCTGACACTGGAATGTCAGTATCGAGCCAGCCCTCTGTGGCGGTCTCAATAGTCCGGTTCCTGAGCCAGGCAGGTCTGCGGTATTCCAGGGCACTGCTGATGACAGCACAGCCAGTCATGCTCATTGGCAGGATTTGGAAGGGCAGACCATTCACTGGGGACAGGGAGTCACCCTACTTAGCACATGTTAACCCTGTGGACAAAGCCCTAATGGGTAGGGTGGCCCTAGCTGGACAAGCAGCAGGAAAGGTTGCCGGACATCAGTACCAATCACAAGCTATGTGGTTTTAGCTGGTTAGACTCCAGCAGTACCTCAATGCACACTCTGGGGTCCCCAAGCCTTGGCTCTTGCCAACCTGCACCTAATACTTTCCGGAATTAGGTAAACAGGTTGCATCCCTGCAGGGGGAAAATATATTCCATTCCAACAGTCTATCTCTGGGATTTCCATGTATAGGTGGGATGCTTTGAAATCTCAGCTTGGTTTGGATCCTCTTAAGAATGCTGATGGGTTTCCCCATTTGTCAGAAACCTGTCTAACCAAAAACCTGACAGAGCAGTTAATTTAAACCCAAGTTCCTTCAATGCCGCTTGCCTGCCTAGGAATCCATCAGGATGTTAGCTTGATTTAGTTGGTAGTGCTATCACCTTGGAGTAAGAAAATTATGGGTTCAAGCCCCATGTCAGGACTTGCAATCAGATATTCCGAAGCTGAAATTAATTCCACAAATCAGGTTTACCAAATCATTATTTAGACCACACAGGTCATTTTGGTAATCATTAGTGTGTTGTTAGCAGGAGAAAGATTGTTTTCAGCATTCCTTCACCTGAAAACTCTCCTTCAAAGATTTGAAATAGCAGCACTGGAAACCTAATTAAAACTTATTAAGGTCTTGTTGAAAGCTATGTAGGAGCTTTGCGAGTGAGTTGCACAAATTTGGACAAAGTGGAAGTGTTAATAGCAGGAATGTATGGAGGCTTAAATTGGTAGCACTTTTACTGCTCTATCAGAAGGTTTGTGGTTTCAATCACCTCAAGATAGAGGTTAGTCTTATAGTTTAGGGTGAAGACTGTCATTCCAGTTTATCTTCCATGTTAAAACTGCTCTTTTCCACTTACCGCAACCTCTCTGGTATGAAAAAGGTTCCATCAAAATTCACTGCACTTCAAAAGCAAAAGCAACGGTTACATTTTTATAATTGCACAGTCAGAGTTCAAAGATCCAATTATTAAATGCAGAGTGTGCCAGTGACATCAGATTAATCTTCAAATGAATGAAGGATTTAAAATGTGTTCAAATGTGCTTTGATTTCTTGAGAATCAGAAATCAGTAGGAATTAGCTTTAATATAATTAATTAGAAACAATTGGCATCTTGAAGACACCAATTTCAGTGTGTGCGTAAACTGGAGTAGAACTAGCACAGTGATTTTAGTTTTTAAAGGGATGGTATCAGGAATTTCTGTCTGGCAAGTTAAGAATGTCTACTTATAAACAGTAACATGCTGCTGAACCTGAAAATGTAACTAGACATAGTCCATAAGACTATTTCGATTTGAAATTGAAGGTTGTGCAGGAATGGGGAAAGTGCTTAAATTCAGTCTTTATTTCAAAGTCTGTTTTTTTAAAAAACTGCAGAAAATGGCTTCCAAATTAAGATGAAATGAAAAACAATTACACAATTCTATGCATCTTGAATTTTAAGACAAAATGGTTTTACGGGCTAATTCGTATGGAATTTCAGGCCTCTGCAATGTCTAAATATTTGCACAATAACACTACAACAAAAGTACTATCCTTAACTCTTGCACTTAACACATTGTGGGATTAGGCAAGCAGGCTGTGTCCCTCTAGAGAGGGAATGTTCACTCTGTTCTAGACAAAGAGAAATTTCCGTGCACATGTGGAACTCTCAGTCTGGATTGAATAGTCCTAAATATAGAGTTGGGTTACTGGATGCATCCGACACACAGCTGATCAAAAATATCCATTCAAAACCATAAAGGGTAACACCCAAAATGTTAACCTGTATTTCTCTGTCAAACACTGTGGGCATTCCCAACATTTTTTGAATCCCAACATTCATATTTAAAAGACCGCAGCAGATTTACATGTTCACACTGAGATTTGATACTTAGATTAATAGAACATTCTTGTGGAGTCCTATAGTCTATGGATTAGAGCACTCACCTCGCAAGTGAGATGACCTGGGTTTGATTCTGGGCAGGCCCAAATCTTAGTCAAGTTTCCTTACACCACGCACCTCTGTTTACCTAGCAGTAGGTGGAAACTCGGTTGTTAGTCGATTGGCATTTCGCTCCCTGGCCGTAATAATTCTAAGAAAAAATTTGGTCACTCAATCCACGGCTGTTTATGAGACGTTGCTGTGCGCAATTAGCTGCCGTGTTTCACCCACAAAATATAATCAAGTCACTTTGCAGTATATTCTGTGAAATGCTTTGAGGCGTCTTGAAGACTTGATAAGGCGCTGTATTAAATGCAAAGATTAACATTACTATTATTACGTCACACATGAGACATCGACTCTGAGGTGATCGGGAGACCAATTTGAGATCTTGTGAGTCGGTATGATTTATGTAGTCACTGGCACTGAGGTGCTGGAACTGTGTTGCCTACTTTCTTGATCTGTATGGAGTGAACTTGGAAGAGTACTTATTAAAGAAACACTGCTCTTCCAACACTGTGTCTCTGCAGCTGAAAGAAACAAGTTGCATTTCTGTAGCACATTGCAATGTTAAAATGTCTCAAGGGCTTTACCGAAATTATAATCAAATGCAGTTTTGTAGACAAATGCAACAGCTTTTTTGTGCACAACAAGGTTAAATGATTTTGAGGTGAATGAGGATTGCTGGCCACAAAACGGAAAGAAATTCCATTTTTTTGGGAATAGTTTTCATAGGATCTTTGATGTACGCCTGAAGAATGGGTGGATAATGCTTTGACGAGGCTAGCTTAATGTATATAATAAAATAATAATCCTTGCATTTGACACAGTGCCTTTCACTTGTCGAGACGTCTCAAAGTTCTTCACAGGATATACTGTAAAGTGGAGTGACTGTGTATTTTGTGAGCGAAATATGTATTATCCAAAGGACAGAACCCCGGCATTGCAGAATTCTCTAATACTGCATTTAGGGATTCCCTGCAAAAAATACCTTACATTGCCTGCAGACTTTTTCAGGGGTCAGTGCAAGTAATGCTAGTGCTTTCATCAGGTGTGATTTTCAACCCTCAATGTTGCTTTAGCTTAGAATATAAAACGGGAACATGCAATGCAAAAACTTTTGGCAGCTTACTGCATGCTCCCTTCAGTAAAATCCTGATATAAGTTACACTGTTTGACAAAACAGTATTTTTCCCATAAGTGGTTGAATAGGAAATGGTGAATTCAGCACAATGTGTGGTAGGTTTTGACAGCTATGTCCAGTTTAATCTATAATTCAAACCAAGACATGTCTCTCCTTTATGATCACATACCAATGCTTTGTGAGAGGAAAGCCTTCAGAATTTGTTTTCTGCCGTTAAACAGAATTCCTCATTAATGTTGGAGTTGACTTCCTCAAGTGTCTGGCTGGCTGCTATCACAAAGAAATTCATTTGCATGATACATACTTCACTCTACTAAAATAGCTACTACCATAGGCTAAAGTTCGCTCCATTTCTTTTCAGCAGTTTCATATTCAATTAATAACGCTTCAATAAATAGATTCTTTTGTGAGAAACTTTTGTAAAGGCTGCTTGCAGGACAAATACAAGAATGCCATTGTAGTAAAATATAATTGGATTAAAGTGAGAACGGGTTTTGAGTTTTTTACCTCACTGTGTTGAATATTGTCTTGGTCTGTATGGAGTGAACTTGGAAAAGTACTTATTAAAAAAACGCTGCTCTTCGAATACTGTGTCTGCAACTTAAATAAACAACTTGCATTTCTATTGCACATTGCTATGTTAAAATGTCTCAAAGGGCTTCACTGAAATTATAGTTAAATGCAGTTTTGTGGACAAATGCATTAGGTGTTTTGGGCACAACAAAGTAAAATGATTTTGAGGTGAATAAGGATTACTGGCCACAACACAAGTAGAAAATCCATTACTTTTTAATAAATTTCATAATATCTTTGATGTATTCCTGAAGAACAGGTGGACAGTGCTTTGGCGAGGCTAGATTAATGCAATATAGTAATAATTCCTGCATTTGGTATAGTGCCTTTCACTTCATCAAGACATCTCAAAGTGCTTCGGGATATACTGTATAGTGGAATGACAGTGCATTTTGTGAGAGACATATTATCCAAAGAACAGAACCCTGGCAATGAGGCATTCTCTAATACTGCATTGTAGTGTCAGCATAGACCCTGAGTTTATGTCCCAATTGTAGACTTGAATCCACAACCTTCAAATGGGTGACAAGAATGCTAACAACTGAGCCAAGATGACCTCGAGATCTGAAGTGAAATCAGAAAATAATAGAAGTTCATATCATGTCCATCAGCACCTGAAAGAGAATGATGGCTTAATAATTTGGGTACAATACTCCGTCTAAATATATTATAAAATATCTATGTCAGTCGTTAAACATTCACCACAGCAAACAATATCGCAAGAAACAGATTCATAGATTCAACACATATGAACAGCAATATATAAAATTGGATTATTTTGTTCTATCAAAAACTGTTAAAAATAATTGCATTAGTATTGTGGTATTCCTAAGCCCTTTTGTCCCTTAATTGAAAAATGGGATATATTTAGGAATGCTATCATTTTGTCTCCAATATATGTAATGGGACAGAGTTAACAAAATGGAACAAATACAGTTGGGGAAGAATTCCCCCTGGGTATTTATGTAGCATTTTAGAGCATTCAGAATTTGGCAATTTGTTTCATTCAGCCTTTATTTTGAAATTTTGGTTGCTATACTTCTGAAAATATATATAAGTATTTCACAACCTCGATTTCCTCTGCATCAATGCCTGTTGTGTTGTTTTGCCAGAGCAGGACTATGCGTGAGCTGCAGATTCCTTCATGATTGTGGTTGAAGCCATTTTATGACTACCCCGGAACAGGCAGTCTGAACGATCTGAACTGGTCTATGTCAATCCCCCTCTCAAATTACTGAGTCTTAACTTAACTCGTGTTTTATCTTATCCTGTCAATACTAATGGTGCTAATTTAGAAATGTTTATTTTGTTACATGGACAGTCTTAATAGGCATTTAGTCTTATCTAAACTGATTTTATGCAGGTTTAAATACATCTCCTAATCTTATTATGTGCTAGGCTTTTAATTGCCTTCTATTTTTGCTTCAGAAGGCCATAAGCAGACCTCAGTAAAGCGTACGTTGGGAAGAAACCCCTGGCCATTTGCACTGCACTCCTCACATAACATTGATGTAACTTTCACTTTTGCTGTAGAACAACTCTGCTTTCAGGGGTATCGATTTGCTATTTATTTCCACTCCTGAAACCAGACTCGGAGTTGGTTTAATAATCTAATCTATGTCATTGGCTGCAAAGTAAATATGGATTTTAAAGCAATAGGATATGCCTCAGTTAACATGCTAGAATTTTTTAGTGCCTTTTTTCTTTTTTCTGGTTAGCTGGATATCACGTGCAGAAACCATCACTATAATTGAATATTCTATCCAAACCAAACCAGGCATTCCACACTGTATATATGCCACCTACCCATGGAAATTCCTCCGTATCTGGAATGGACACTCTCCTACCGGAGGAACATATCTTGCTAACCTAGTCTCAGAGAGTCTTGGGCACAGATTGCCAAGAGCCAAGTCTCGGGGACTTCAGAGTGCTTGTTGATGTGCTGCTGGAGTCCAAACAGCTAAAACCACATTCCATAAACTCCTGATATATCGCTGCTACAAGGGAAAAGAGCTCAGTGACTCTGTAACTGGGGTGAAGACATAGGCAGGAGTCCTCTGGGGCCACTATGAGGCACTCTGGCCAGGAGGACTTACACCAACACACACTGCAGCTGCGCGGAGTGAGCGAGCAGCTGTAAGTGTGAGAGAGCGGTCATGGCCCCTAAAACTATCAGTTTATTTGTTCAACCTCATTTACGTTAAGTACAGTATAAATTTATGCGTAGGCCTATGCATCTATAAAACATGTTTGTTCATTTTGCTCACCTGAATTACTCAGACTTTAACAATCAGGCAGAACCTTTCAGAAGGCAAAGTCTAACATTTCTGCTCACAGAGAACTTGCCCCAACAGTCAAACCAGGTCCCACCTGGCTGGCTGACGGCAATGTTTTCCCATGCTAGGCTGCTCATCATGAGAGCTCGCTGAGAGGCCCATACACATAGCACAACTGGCTGAGCCGTGTAGGGAAGTTTGTTCCAATGATATATCTGATATTTTACTTACTGGGATGTATGGAATGTGACTTTATATGTTATAATCGAGTGGCGAAATAAAGTAAGCTCTTTTTCCTTGGAGTGACGATATATCAGCAGTTTATTATATGTGATTTTTCACATTTTGCATGGGAAGCAGCTGGGATATTGAGAGCTTGATATAAGTCACGTGATGATGTAAGCAGGGTTTTATTATCATGAGTTCACTGTAACTTGCCTTTGAGAGGGCTGTCTGGCAAGCTTCCTGTTGCTTTTCCAGCTAGGACCATTGTATCTGTTCGAAGAAATAGTGTCATGAGATCCTGTAATAATATAATAATAATAATAATCCTTGCATTTGATATAGCGTTTTTCACGTCGGGAGGACGTCCCAAAGTGCTTCACAGAACACACTGTAAAGTGAATTGACTGTATATTTGTGGGCGAACGCGGCAGCCAATTGTGCACAGCAATGTCCCACAAACAGTCGTAGATTGAAAATGACCAATTTATTATTGTTTTGGGTTTTGGAGGGATTATTATTAGGCGTGTGGAGTAAGGAAACTTGCCCAAGGTTTCGCCCTGCCTGGAATTGAACTCAGGTCTCTCACTTGCAAAGCGAGTGCTCTAACCACTGAGCTACAGGACTCCACGTCAACACACACATGGCACTTCCTGTTTTAATCTGAAGAACACATTGGAGATTCTCGAGCAACTGCATTGGATGTTAATCGAGTCTATGGTCTCAAAATCCCCAAATGAATATTACACCCAAAGTTGTCTGACGCAAAAGCAAAGGACATGATGAGCTGAGCTAAGATGATATCCTATTTTGTTCAGTATAAAACAACAACAACTTGTATTTATATAGCGATCTGCACTCTGGTAGCATCTCAGAACATTTAACAGTGGCGGAATTTGAAAAATAGAAATAGATTTTTTTTAATGTGCTGAATAAACTTTGATCTTGGCAAATGTCACACTATGCATTATTTATTCAGGATCATTAATCAATTAAACAAACGTCTAATGGTTCACTGGGGTCTGGCCCAGTATTATTTTATTCTTTGCTTCAGGTTTATAAATGACTCTAAATGTTCCTTTATTGTAAATAAGGCAGCAGCAGACATTTACCTTTTACTGATCTTCATTGGTGATTGATGAAAACGGAAAGGGGAAAAGATTAGTTTGAAGTGTCAACACCTTGAAGTTGTCTAGGACTTATCGGGTGCAATTCCTGATGATGCCACACAAAAATAAGATGCAAAAGAATTGCAGGAAACTGGTTTTACATTTATGAGGTGTTCACTGAATATCTGCCACTGGTTCCAACAATGTGTGCAAAGGTTAAACTAAGGTAAATGGAGCCATTTACGCATCTAAGAAAAACCTAACCAACAATGTAGCAACACAGACAATTACTGAGAAACATTCACTCTGGCATGTTTGGTTTGTCATTATTTACAACACTCTATTTGCATGTGTTTTTTATTTGGTTTCAACAAGTATCCACTTTTTTAAAAAAAACTTCCTACTGGGATTAATGTTGGTGACATTGGAGTGCCTCATCTTATTTCCAAATTTTTCAATTACACTTTTTTTAATTAACTTTTCAATTTATTAAATCAAATTTAGACAAATTTATTTTCTTTAACTGTTCTTTTACACGAACAAGCTGGCAATTCTCACAAATGATAGAAATTAACAGCACAGAAAGAGGTTATTTAGCCCAATGAGTCTACTAGAGCTCTCAGAACAAGGTCCTGCTTCAACCCAACTGTTCCAATCTATCCCCATATCCCTTCAAGCCTCTATCTTTTATACATCTATCTAATTCCCTCTTAAAACCCACAATGCAGTCTGCCTTTACCACCTACTTGGCAGGGTTTTCCACATTCTCCCAACTCTCTCTGTGAATATCATGTTGGAAGGCATTCTGCCCTCAGTGGGACAGAGCTCCAATCTCCAAATGACCTTTGTGGGGCAGGGAAAGGGAAAGGGTGGCCAATGACAATTAGTATATGTATAGCACCAATCATGGGGATAGCATCTTGGGGCATGTACCAGTGGCGGAGCATGATGCTGAGCCAGGAAGAGAGTGGAGGTGACTGTAGGCATGGTCAAAGAGGAAGGTCTTCTGATGTGCTCTAATGATGGGCAAGGAGTGGGGGAAGGTGGAGGGATTGAGACAGTATGTGTACATGCAATGCACCAAATTAATTTCCCTTTAAATTGTAGCATGGTCAGAACCAATACTTTATTCCATCATTAATCTGCTTCAACGAATCAAGAGATATGTAAATAGGTAGTTAAACTGGTAGAAGCAGCTAGTTATCACTGGCCCAGAGGAAAGTTGGAAGCTAAATGACAGCTTTGTTGTGGTGCCGTGGAATAGTTATTAAATCTCGCCCAGCACCCTTGTTCTATTTGGAGATTAAGTCATACATAACATATATAACAATTTTGGCAGTTTCTTCATCAAAATAATTCTTTTTGAGGCCATAATTGAACAGTGATAACATAGTGATAGAATTACTGTGCATTCCTATTCTTAATCCTCTTAGGTGGCAAAGGAAGGTACATTATTATTGTGGTATTTCAGCAACAGTAAAGGCATATTCAGGTCTTGCTTTGAAGTTTACAACACTTGTCATACCTAGACATTTAATAAGAAGGAACGTTTAAATAGACACACACAGGTACTGTTTTGATCAGAATATTATGTGCATGCTACAGAAGCATATAGTATCTTGGGTCTATGATCTACAATGTTAATGGGGAAGTGGATCAAACGTTAATGGCTGTACAATTTGTAAGCTTGCTGCCTTTGTCACATACGCTTCTGTTAGGTACCTTGCTACTCCGACTGAAAATTGAAGGAAATAAGGAGCCTGATAAAGAGTAACAATTCCATGAATTATTTTCAAGAAGTAACTTTGTGGTGGGTTAAGCAAAATCGTGCAGCTACCCCCAAATAGATATTACTGCATTCAAACTATAAAGCAAAGTTTGGGTCAGAGAGTACAGAGGCCTCTGACCCCTTCACTATTGATATCTTGCCACTGCACATTATGTACACTGGATTACACTGCATTTAAACATCATATCAGGATCCCATACAATATACACTTACTGTTTTATTTAATTTGCGTGGAAATTGATTTCCATGGGAAATTTCAGAACTATTTTGTGTTTGCATGCCTAACAAACAAGCGCTTTGTAAAAATTATAAAAGTTAATTTTAACATTGCAACTGAAAAAAATCTGTTTTGACTTTGACTTTACAATTGAAAGCATGAAACACTTGCAAAACATTAGCTTTTCATTCGAGTGTAGCTCAGCTAATAAACTACCACTTTGTAACTGAAAGAAAGTTTTGAGAACCGCAAAATGCATCCTATGATCCCATCACTAGGTTAAGATAGGAATTTAATTTTTAGCTCTATCCTTGTGGAATAATGTAACCTCATGAAGAATTTTAAATGGTCTGAGCTCGCAGTGAACTGGTGAGCTGGTAGCAAGCTCACTTCAAAATGTGGTTTAAAGCGACGCAGATTTAGCAAGGTTTACAGCTTCATGCTATCACTTTCATAAACATGCAGCTTAACTACTTTTTTGCGTCGATGTGTGCATACCTGATGTGAACCCAAATTTAAATCTGAATTTGCTGGACTTTTCCTAACTTATTCACTGAATGCCTGGATCCCCATTAGTTAGAATTGAGGCTCTTCCTACCCTAATGAGACAGATAAGGTTTCCAGTTAGCAGTAATATCACAGTTCTGGCTGGATGTCAATGCATTTAATTAGCTGTCCAGTACCAACAGTCATAAGGCACAGAGGTTTGCCTTGTTCTGTATTAAAGGGAACACCTGTTTTTTGCAGGTATATAAAAAAAATCCAGGGATTAATTAAAGCTCTTTCCCACAGATCAATTTGTACATTTTATCATAATTTCATAATTCTCTACATCAGTCAATCAATGACAGCTGTGCCCCCGAATTGCATTCAACAGAGAGCAAAGTTTCCTTTCCCAGTGTCCTGGCCAACATTCCCCCAAATAAAATTAGTCATTTGCTTCATTGCTGTTTGTGTGACATTGGTATGTGCAAATCAGTTTCTGTGTTTGCCCACAAAATACCCAATTTTATACCAATTACTTGTTTATGCAAAATCATGATTTTTACTTTTCATCCAATAGCAGAGGATGATTCAAATTGATTTATTTTGGTCAAATGAGTGCATGACACACGCACAAATTCATTACCATGCTCAATGAATAAAGAATAATATAATCTGTAACACAAAAGATATAGGTTTCATCAACATCCAACAAACACAATCATACAACATGTGAAAATTAAACATTCATTTGGTTATATTTACTTGCAGGTCTGTAACAATGTTTGTTTGAATAATAATAATGCTTGCATTTGATATAACTCCTTATCACGTCTTTGAGACATCTCAAAGCGATTCCCAGAATATACCGTTAAGTGAATTGACTGTATATTTTATGGGTGAAACGGGGCAACAAATTGTGCACAGCAGTATCCCACAAACAGTCGCGGATTGAGTGACCAAATTATTATTATTATTTTTAAAAAATTGAAGGGATTATTACCTCCTGGACAGTGATCTGCCAATCAACTAACAACTGAGCTCCTACTGACTGCTAGGTAAACAAAGGCATGTAGAGTAAGGAAACTTGCCTAATGTTACGCACTGCCTTGGAATCAAACCCAGCCCCTCTCATTTGTGAACCGAGTGCTCTAACCAACACACTACAGGACTCCACAATAAACTAACAAGTAGATGGAAGAGAATTATAGACAAAATATAGTGTAATCTGGAGTACATTACAAAGCAGTCACAACCCCATAAGAGTGGAGTATGAGGATTCTTATCAACAGAATCCAGAGGTATGTGACAATCCTTAAACAAATTGAGGAATGTAAACACACAATTTTTAGTCAAAATTGAGGAACCTGGGTGAAAAATCAAAACACACAGTTCAGAAAAAAAACATAATTGAAAAGTACCTGTTCACGTACAAAAAATTATGTAGACACTACATTTTAGAGTAAATCCTGTAAAAGTCCTCCTGAGTGATAGGCATTATATCAAATGTAAGAATTATTGTTATTAAACGATAAAGAGAAACTGGCAGTGAGATCAAGTAAAGAATCAGTAATTTTAAAATCCTTTTAATTATTAGGTAGGAAGAAGCGTGGACTGAGTTTAAGGGTTACCACTGGAGTTTACGTGCTGTGTCCCAATGTTTTTTTTGTGCTTTTATATCTACTGGTATGGCAGCTGAGACTTAGTATATAACTTCTTGTCTATATGTCAGTAAGAAGATTTTTTTTAACGTAGGATGATGTCTCCAAGGACCAGGGTTGGAATAGCAATAGTCGAGTCAGTGTTTTATTGTAAAATAACAAATGTTGTTTGAATGGATCATGGTGCCCTTCTAGGTGTTGGACTCTGGCATACAGACACATGTTATTCCTCTCTTGCCTCCCTGAAGACCCATCTTAAGACCCTCCTCTTCAGTCACTCTCTTACCCCTACCTTCTCTGCCCTCCAGCATTCCTGATCCCAATCCCAACCCAGGTCCAACCTCCTGACGGTCCAGCACCTTGGGACATCATCTCAACGTGAAAGGTGTTATATAAATGTAATTTGTTGTTGTTGTTGTTGTTCTGAGCGTCTTTGAGCATCACTGTACTGGAGAGGTCCTAGCTCCTGTATTCCAAAATCTGGTGTGGTGTGTTGGTTGCCGAGGAATGGTACCAATGCAACACAAACACTTGCAATCTCACGATTTATCTGAATTTTGATGAAGACTACGATGAAGAGATAAGGAAAATACAAATAAATAAGATAGTGATAGCACCCACAGCGATAGGCAATGCCTGGGAGACAACGTATCAGAGGAGAAAGCCCCCGCAATGTTATTGTCCACATCGACTGGCAAAGCCAAAATAAACAGTGACCATCAGCACAGGGATTTTTGTGGTCCGGGAGAGAAAAATGTCAAACTTTTGTGGCTAACTCTGTTTGCACACCGAACCAGAATGGAAAAAAAATACCTTAGTGGGGGGGAACCTGTTTATAGATAGAGTAGTGTATTACTCTTAGGACATGTTTCGCTTCATTGGCTGATCAAGACACTGGCTGTGAGGCTTTGCAAAGGCAGCTTCAAACTAATAAGCTTCCTCTGATCATCCTAAAGTGCAATAATGTATGCTTTCACGTTCATCCAACTTAACACCAGTTAAAATGTAAATCTGTTGGGGAATGGCTTGAATGGAATGTTGTTTTTGCTTTCCTTCTTAATCTCCTTAATCTGTTATTGATCAGCAAAGATCATGGGGCAGTTAGCCCAAGCAGAAAAAAAGAACTCTCTCTTTACAAGCTGGCACTGTTTCTTCACGTTACGCAGCTAAACTTAATTATACAAACTGACCTGTAATTTTCATCTTTGATGCTTTTATCTTCTTTTCCTCCAGTCACATGTCGACATCTGCCCTTTGAAATCGTGGTAGATCTCGTAGCCAAATAGCAACGACTTGTTAAATGTAAATGGCATTAATGAAAATTAAAAAGAAGGCACTTGCAATACAAATGTCCTAAAGGCTACTCACCATTGTACACTTTAATTAATCCACTGCTGAATGCTCTGACAATGTGCAGCACCCTTTACAGCCGCTTTACAGGCAGTTGTAAAATACCTTGCAAATTAAAACTTGCCTCCGTTAAAAATTTAGTGCAGACTTGACTCTGCTTCCCCCTTCGTAAACTGATTTACTGGATGGGGTCTCGGCTTTATAGTTCTGCAAATGCCTAAAACTAATTACGTACAATAAGATCTCTGGATTTGTACTGTGGATTTATGGTGCATGTCTGGGATCAAACCAGAAGCAATTCGTTCAAGACACCAAAAAATGTTGGTGCAAATATTGTAGATTTTCGTGGTTGATAAATCTGTTAATCAGACATTCTTTTGTGCACTTTGATGCCCCTACTGCAAAAACTGGTTATCCTGAATCTTTCTTCTAATATATCTTGAACCTCCTGCCAAGTCAGGATCAGGTTCCGTCAACCTGACCTCAGTTATTCTTTGCCTTTGTCATTCAGAGCTGCCCGCTTACAACTCAGTTGTTGTGTTGAGCACCTGGCGTTGCAATCTGGCTTGCTTCCTGTTGACTGCTCAGCGAAACTATAAATCTTGCACTTACTTGAAGCTAATAAACAAAAAGGTCCCTTCTGATCTCAGGTGTTTTACTTTTTCTTTTCAAAACTGCTTTACAAATAGGAAAGGACAAAACATCTATTCACTGCTGTTCATTGGTTATTGAGATCAGTGACAAATACATCAATCAAGTATGATCATTGCATTCTCAAGGCGTCTGATATTTATGAATAAGGAAAGATAAGGAATAATTACAATAAGTAATATGCCATAAGGTTATAAGTGTTGTCATAAGTGTTGCATTAACACAAGTTTCATGTTGATTCCAGCCTCCTTTTTCCTAAGTTCTTTCTCTCAGTCTTTAATCCATGTTGGTGTAAGCACTCAGACACAGTCTTTTATTCTTCCTTCCTACTAAGTTGCTTCCTCGAGTATCGTAAACTCTGGGTTCATTTCACAAAGTCCTGTTAAGTTTCCAAACACACGAGCGAGCTGCCTGCATGCATCAATCTGGAGATATCACCTTTATCTGAGACGTGGATTTTTCTTTTTTATTTCTTTTTACCTGACGCCAAACTGGGGATGTTAACGGGAAAATTAAATGGCAATCTGGTTTGTTAGATTCAGATTTATTTTCATTTTTGCAAGTTACACACTAAATAAGCCAACAGATATTGTATCTTTTCTATTATAGGAGGAGGGAAAATAATAATTTACAAATAATCAATGCTCTATCTGCCCAAGGGATGTCCTTCTGAAGTGAAAGATGCTATACAAATGTAACTTTGTATTGTAATTTTGTAATTGTATAGTTTCCCTAGGAATTAATTTGGATAATACCTGACTATTTTCTTGCTCATATAATATCCGTAATCAAACAAAAGGCTATTCCAAAGGCTGGCATCAGGTTGAGTACTTCTGATAAGGTTCCCAGTAGTCTATGGGGAATTATTTTACTCAAACCATAGTACATTCCCCAAGTTTGCAATTGTAAATAATTCCAGACTTAACATGGTGGAAATAATTACCCCTATTTGATTATTGTAAAGAATTCACTCCAGAGCTTCCAAGCATTTCAGTTGATGAAATGCTTCAAGAAACAGTTGTGCAATCTTATCTGAAGATCCAGTGCTCTGAAATCTGTCCCATTTATATTGTAAGGTAGATTCCATGGTAGCCAGCGTAAGAGAAAATCTACTCTGCATGGGCAAGCTTACACATTCACAATCTTAAAGCCATAGCTCGTGAATGAATGTCAGCCTGGCTCTGTCTGTTGTAATCTTGCCTTTGTCAGAAGGCTGTGGGTTCATGCACCATGTCAGGTCAGTCATAATCCAATCTGACAACCCATTAATAATAAATAGTAATAAGAATCCTTATATTATCATTAATGTAAGGGGTAGGAGGTAAGTGAGGTCTCTTTGGAGCTGAATTGGTTCCAAAGTGACATGCTTGGTAATGGAATTGAGCCAACCCTCTGTGGCAGTTTCAGTCGTCCGGTTCCTGAGCCAGACGGGTCTGTTGTACTCCAAAGCACTGCTGATGACAGCACAGCTAGGCTGGCTCATTGGCAGAAGGGCAGATCAGTCATTAGAGGCAGGGACACTTCTCACCCAGCTCAACCCATCCCCATGCTTAAGAGTATTCAAACCAAGCTGAGAATTCCATGTATCTCACCTACACAAGGAAATCCCAGAGACAGATTGTTGGAATGGAATGCGCACTCTTTCCCTGGAGGGACACATCCCGCTTACATAATTCCAGAAAGTATTAGGCGCAGGTTGACAAGAGCCGAGGCTTGGGGACCCCAGAGTGTGCTGGATTCGTTATTCAGCTCAGTGTGATAATAAGGCCGATAATGGCAGTAAAATAATCAACTTAATGGGTCTGAATGGAGCAATACAAGTAAATGGATTTTGTATTAACTTATTGAGGTTAATACAAAATCAGCAGCATTCCCTTCCCTCAGAACCATAACATTAAGAACAACAACAACATGCAATTATATAGCGTCCTTCATGTTGGATAGTGTCTTGGGGCATTAAGAAGACGAGAAAAAACAATGTTTAGTTTTTGAATGTTTACTTTATAAATTTACATATTTTACAATACAACCTGTGTAGAAGTCTGTGAAAAAATGAATAGACAATTGATTCAATACACTTTAACAGCATAAATTGATCCGTCCCTGCAAAACTGTTTACTTCACCTGCAATTCTATTGATTTTACACAGAACCTTTCTGCAGACTGCTTTCACGATTCTTAACCCGATCCCCTCCCCCTACCAACTGGTCTTCAAACCATGTTTCCGAACAATAACAAACAGGTTCAAGTAGATTGTGTTTGTTCTGCGGAGAAATGTACTGAAGTGCATAACATAACATCAGATTGAATTTTCTTCTTAAATAGTGGAATCTTCATGCACAACCATTGTCCCAAAGTCAGAGGAGTGTTCAAACTCCCCATTGGCTTCAGCAAAGTGGTTGGGCCCAAAGATCTCCATGCTCCCAATCTTGGCAAATCTGAACATCTTAAAAATACGATATCATTTTATCTTGGATAGTATCATGTAAAGCAATGTGCAAATGATGTTTCGAGCCCCCAGCAATGCATTGCATTCCTGCTCACTTAGACCTAATCCAAAATGTAATTTCGAACTAAATCAATTTTCAAAGACTCCTACAAAGGAAACCACTGTGCCAAAGATGTGGGGTGTACATCGGTGATAATTTCTGTTTTTTTGCAAGTAATATTTCTAAGTGCTCTAAGCAGTATTTCATTTCCGTTGTCTATATTTAATAATAGCAATCCTTACTTTTAGTATAGAACCTTTCATGTCAGAAGGACGTCTCAAACCGCTTCACGTGATATACTCTAAAGTGGAGTGATTATTTTTTGTGGGCAAACGTGGCAGCTAATTTTCACACAGCAGTGCCCCACAAACAGTCATGAAGTGAATGATCAATTTTATTTGGGTGATTCTTGAACACGTCATGGAGAAAAACTCATTAACACAGTATATATATTTATACCTAGAGCTTTCTATTCCTGACCAGATATTAATCCAGGTCTTTTTTGGGAGAAATTGTCTAACAGGCAGTTACACAGCATTCATTCACTGTTGTTGAGTTATACTGTGGTTCATTTGTATTGCTTGCTTTTCCCTGTTGCAATATAATTTGTAAAAGCTTATGGGAAAATATGCAATGTTTTGGTAGATCTAAATCAGCTGTAGCTACAAACCATTTCCTGAAATACACAGAGAACGCTCAAGGGCTTTCACAGGTTTGAGGTTACTTACTCCAGATGAACTAAATAGTTTTGCAGGGACGGATCAATTTATACTGTTAAAATGTATTTGAATCAATTGTCTATTCATATTTTTCACAGACTTCTACACAGGTTGTATTATAAAATATGTAAATTTATAAAGTAAACATTCAATTTAAATCAACATCCAGAATATGTAACAATATCCTCTGCCTGTATCTTATCTTTCTTTGCATTTATTGCAACATTTGCAATTAATTTTGTGAGCTAAAGTATAAGGAAATATAAGCTATTTAAAATACTCCTGGCCATTTCAAATAACTATTTATCTGTGAAGATGTTCCAAGTACAGTTAAATAATAAAGGAGCAAGTGTCAAATGGAAAACGAGGTAACCATTCACACTAATAAATTGAAGTCATGCACTCTCATTCATTTGGTTTCGGTCTGTAGTTGGGTGTTTACTTATGTAAGAAAAGTCACATTTGACACGACTACTTATCACTTCATCAAAATATCTCAAGAGCTTCACAGGATTTACTGTAAAGTACAGTGACTGTGTACTCACTCTTCACAACCAAACCTTGTCATAGACATGCGGAAAACAGCTCAGTGATATTTTTCCATTATAATGCTATCTCCTGGGTGCCTATAGATATTTGTCACAGATCCTAGGTGAGTTTCACTGTGCACTGACACCAACTTCAGATGCTAGGTGTCAAGAACATAAAGCATAGAATGAGAAAACCTTCTCCTATCAAGGACAAGTAATACCAACACGATTATGGACATCAACCCACCACACAGATACTCCCCCAAGCCCAAATGTAATCATAGTAACAAAAATCCAGTATTTATTCACCTCCACATAGCCCTGGCCTTCTTCTCTCCACAGACAAGATATCTCCATCCTGGTGGTCCCAACAGCACATAAATCATTTTGTCCCATGAAACATATGCTTATTTCAGTTTTCACTTATCCCTAGTTATAATGATAATAATCCTTGCATTTGATATAGCTCCTTTTGTGTTGGGAGTACGTCTCAAAGCATTTCGCAGGATCTATTGTAAATTGTAGAGACCGTGCATTTGTAAGCAACTTGTAGGCACATATGAAAAAGCATTGCACGTGTTAGTATCACTGTCTTTAGTTAAAGACTGCCCCTGCCTATCCCCCGCATTATCAGACAGCTGTGGACAGTAAGGTGCTGAGTGACATTTGTCACATAACTCATGTTTAACATAAGAACAGGTGAATTTAGCAGACGTGACTTGATGGAAAGCTAAACAGTTCCTTCCTTTCAGCTTTAGAAATGCATGGATTCCACTACAAACTAAGTGGAGTACCTTTTAATATTCTCTCGTATAGCCCAAACATGCACAAAGGTGTCTGTTGAGGAAACAATAAGGGGAAATTGTATAGTGGTTCCTGGTACAAACTAGCGACAGACTTCCAAGCACTAGTAGATAATGCAGTGGTAATATTTGCTTTTATTTTGGTTTGGAGATTGAAATACAGCACAGCTAACTTCAGGGCTGCCGAAAAAGAGAGTGTGCAAAGGATCAGTATTTTTGCAATAACTGACTTTTAATGAAGCAGAACCGCACCAAGGTCATGCTTTCTTAAAACAAACCGAGCATGAAGTAATAATAATAATAATAATCCTTGCATTTGATATAGCGCTTTTCACGTCGGGAGGACGTCCCAAAGCGCTTCACAGAACACACTGTAAAGTGAATTGACTGTATATTTGTGGGCGAACGCGGCAGCCAATTGCGCACAGCAATTACAATAAGTTACAATAGCTGTGTTATTTATACGCCATGTTCTAGTTGCAGCCTGTGGTATTCCAACAAAGTCAACAGTTACTGGGCTCATGCAGTCTTTGTATTGCTGGCAGCGAAGCGGCTTCACTTCAAGGAGAAGAGTGATATGAAGGCAGGATGCTGATGTACACTTCCTGGTTCACACCACATGACCTACAAATAGAAGGAGATGAGGTGTGTGCCTCTGGACAGCTACTGTTATAGAGATCACGGATTATGGGTGTACTGCTGAGATTGAGAGCATTGGTGTTTCATGACACAAGCAGTCTTGTTGAAAGTTTGCTCTTGAAAAAAAGAGTATTGGGAATGAGAGCCCCAACAAGAGAAACACAACACAAGATCACAAGATTAATCTGGATGAAGAAAGCCCTTCAGCCCATCAGATCTATCCCTCCAGAACACCTCTCCTTCTGTCGTTCCTCCCAATCACGCATTAAGTTGCTTTTGAAATTAGTCCAGTGTCTTGGATTGTACTACTTTTCCTGACAATCTGTTCCAGTCACTGATTATCCTCTGTGTAAAGAAACCTTCCTGGTATCTCTCCTGAAAGCGAGAGATATGAAATGTTACAAGCAGAAATGTCAAACTTCACAATTAAAGGTGCAAAAACGTTTAAAATAAATAAATACCAGTCTTGATTTTCTGAACAATGCCTGTATGAACAGTGACATTGGAGGGAAAGAAAACATCTCCACATAGATTATAAAATACAATAATAATCCTTGCATTTGATATAGCCCCTTATCATGTCTTTGAGATGTCTAGATGGGCTTCACAAAATATACTGTAAAGTGTATATTTTGTGGGAGAAACACAGCAGCCAATTGCACAGAGCAGTGTCCCACAAACAGTGGGGGATTGAGTGAACACATTTTTTTTGAAGGGATTATTACCCCCAGAAAAGCGAGCTACCTGTCGACTAACAATCAGGTTCCTACTTACTGCGAGGTAAACAGAAGTGTGTGAAGTAAGCAAACTTACCTAACTTTACGCCCTGCTCGAGAATCAAACCTAGGTCTTTTGTTTGCGATACGAGTGCTCTGATCAATATGCTTCAGGACTCCACAAATCTTGAAAAATCAAAACTTGAAAAAGAGAAATACTGGGCCCTAAATTATATACTGAACGTTATTGAATGGCAAATCAAGATTGCTGAGGTGATTTGCGCGAGTCAATGGGAAAACAAATGTAAATTTTATGCCTTAAACTCTTGTGAAGTTTTAACCTATTCAATAAACAGTCACTACATTTTACAGTAAATCCTGTGAAGTACTGTGATATCCACTTTGAAACATGCTACATCAAATGTAAACATTATTATTACAGTTATTACTTATGGAAATTAGCATGGCTGACATGATTTGGGGAGTTAATGTTCGCCCTGTATTGCAGGAAGAATTTTGCTCTTGTTTAATGAGATAATTATAATAATAGTAATCCTTGCATTTGATATAGCACCTTATCTTTAAGATATCTCAAAGCGCTTCATGGAATATACTGTAAAGCAAATTGACTGTATATTTTGTGGGCGAAATTCGGCAGCCAATTGCGCACAGCAGTGTCCCACAAACCGTCGTGTATTGAGTGACCAATTTATTATTATTTTTTTTCAAGGAATTATTACCCGGGAAAAGTGATCCATCAATCGACTAACAAAAAACATTAAAAACGTTTTAGTCTTTAATGAGTTTAAGGGTATGTTCTCTCTACCTCTGAAACTGCCTAATTTTCTCCACAAACCGAAAAGTCTATACGTATGGCTCTGTGGAATCCAGTAAACAACATGTTGTGTTGCTGGTGAACTCAAAAGGACTTCACAGAAATATGTACATACAGGAAATAGGAACATGTAGAACAAACAAATGATTTAGGGACAGCTGTTGGGTGTCAACAAAACTTTGTATTATACAATGTTTATATCACTATGCAATGTGCCTGCAATCAGCGCTCAATGTAATGGATTTTACCTTCTAGATTCCAACGAATGCCTTCGCCTACTGTATGTGCTCATTAGTCTGACTCACAGGACATCCAATATATGTGTGAGAAAGAAAAAGAGTGAGACTCCTGATGGTGTGTGCCCAGGGTACAAGGGAGGAGGAAGAAAAAACATATTGAGACACATCATTTAAGACACGTATCACGTTTCAAACTGGGTGAGCCATACAATTGACTGAATTGCCTGCTGTGTAGCACTGTGTCTGTCCAACTATATTCACTCTATACAGTAGGACTCTGGTTTGCAGGGTTTCATAACAATCGTTGCCTTCAATAAAACACTTAATAGAGAATTGTGTGAAGAGATTTTTGAAGGTAAAGATTGTTATTAAAAAAATAATAATTTGGTTACTGAATCCACGACTGCTTGTGGGACACTGTTGTGTGTAATTGGCTACTGCGTTTCACCCACAAAATATCTCATTCCAATATATTCTAGTGCTTTGAGAAGTCTCAGTGACGTGATACAGCGCTATATGAAATGCAAGGATCATTATTGTTGTTATTAATTGCTGTGAAGTAATTGTAAATGTGTATTTGAATGAAATAACAAATGGCCAATTTGCACAGAGCAAGACCCCACAAAGACTAAGTCAATGACTAGTTCATCGGAAGTGAAGCATTGTTGGCTAGTACACCAGGAGAAACTCCCTTCTTTTTTCAAAAAAATGTCATGGATCTATATGCCTATCTATGCAGGTGTCCAAGCCCATGATTTAACATCTCATCTGAAGGATGGCACTTCTAACAATGCAGCTCTCTCTACATTGCATTGGAGTGTCAGCATAGACTATGAGCTCATAGTACTGATGTGAGGCTTGAAACCACCCACGCTTAAACCTTCTGGTCGAGGGTTGTGTGCTACCAACTGAAGACAGCTTTAGACTCCCAAATCTGCCTTGGTGTGTTTGTATGAAATAAGTGTGGGAAACATAAGGTGTGTTTCCTTGGAGCTAATTCTAACCCAAGGAGACTCCACAACTCCCTCTCCAAAGGAATTATTTTTAGACATGATACTTATTTAAAGTACCTTGAAGGATTGAGTGAACCAACCAGGATTTGAACCCTAAACACAAATCTTCCTATTCCTATTCCAGTATGGTCCTCAACCAACCATGTAAGATGAATTAACTAAACTGAATTTTCACAATCAACTAGATGACGTCCTGCTTTCAATATGTTTCTAGCTCTCTCCCTTCAGTGGATTTCCAGTAACTCAACCTTTTTGGCTCATTTGATCGCATTCTCATCTTTCAGTCAAGACACCTGGGGTTCAGGCCCCACGTTGTTGATTTTTTCCAAAGTAATGTTGAACCAATCTGTCTCTTGAGGTAGATATTAATAACGATACCATTAAAAAAGGGAAGAGAATTTCTTTTAGTATCCTGGCTAACAACCCTCTGCATTCATTTGTCAGTCACATTGTGTCTGTCTGTGGGACTTGCTGGAGCAATTAATGACCCCATTTGAATTATGCTTTGATAGATTTCAAATATACGATGTAACAAATGTACAATTTCCATGCCATGTGAATTTAAACGATTTGCACAAAGCTAGGTAATAATAGTAATAATCCTTGCATTGAATATAATGCCTTATAATATAATTGGGACAACTCAAAGCGCTTCACCAAATATTTTGTAAAGTGGATCGACTGTATTTTGTGGATGAAAAGCGGCTATCAATTGCATTTTCAATCAAAGAATTGGACAAAGCATCCTTGTGGATTTATCCGCAAACTAAATCCCTAAAACATGCAATTAGCATATGAAATTTACTTTTTTCTTGTTCCGGTTCAATTTCTGTTTCAAGGTTCCTACATCTAAGGTCAGGGCCACAATGTTTCTTTTACGCTTGTTCTCCCGACCTCTAGGTCTAAGAGGTAGAAGGTCTACCACTCGTGTACATGACGGTGACTCGAGCTCAGCATACTGAGGGCTCATTCTTTACAGTTGTTTTTTTTAATAATGTTGATGTTTTGGCAAACCAATCCATTACTTGACTCGCATGTTAAAAAATCTACTTTGTGTGGAATATGGATTTATGTGCTTACTTAATGGATAGTCATGTTTATGGCTGGGAACCAACTCTTTTATATAAATAACAAAAGGCCACAAACATTTGGCTGTCCACCAGTGTCCCTTGGCAACTTAGTAACAAGTTCCAACTTCACATTAGCTTTCATTTGTAAGTGACTGTTGATGCTTGTTTATGGTACATGCACCAAGCAGGATATCAAGAAACTGTGTCTTGAAAGACTGACATTTTTATCGTACAACAGGACCACAAAGTACTTGGGCCATCTGCTTGACTCCCTGACACCAACCCAAGGGATCAGCCACAATAATGATGCCTACAAAATCAGAGTCACTGCAGGTTATATGCACTTTAGACTCTTCATTTAAACCTGTCAATAATACACTTATGAAGATAGTATAAGAGAAATGGTACAGTAACCTATCTCTTGTACTATTCAGCATAAGATTCAAAGATTTGGAGAAAGACAAATAGAAAGAGAAAAGATGATGAATTGCCAGTTGCATTTGTACAATGCTAGTTTTCAATGCTAGTTGGTTCCATTAGTATAACAAAAACAGCAGTCGTTGGGAACACTCAGCAGGTCAGGCAGCATCTATGGAGAAAGGAAAGTGAGTCAACATTTCGGGTCCACGACCCTTTGTCAGAACTGGGGCATGTTGGGAGGGAGAGGCTTTTAAGGGCAAACAGAAAGGGGGTAGGCAGGGCAAGGAAGACAAAGGAAAAAATGGGGATGATGGTTAAAGAGGTGTTAATGATGCAAAACAAAGGGGGCAGGGATTGTAACAAACCAGGGGAATAGATGTGTTAATAATGCAAAGCAAAGGGGTGGGGAAAGAATTGCAACAAAACGGGCATACCAGCTATTTTTCTCCATAGATGCTGCCTGACCTGCTGAGTGTTCCCAGTGACTTCTGTTTCTGTTTTCAGATTTCCGGCATCTACAGTATTTTGCGTTCCGTTGATATAACTCTTGCCTATGAGTCAGAAAGTTTAGGGTTCATGCCACACTTTGGGACTTTAAACTCACAGTCGATGCTGATACTCTTGTGTTTTCACACAGCGAGTTGGTCGGATCTGGAACGCATTGCCTGACTGGATGGTGGAAGCCGATTCAGTAACAACTTTTAAGAGAGAAGTAGATAATTATTTGGGGAAGACAAGTTTGCGAGGCAGCACAGACATGATGGGCCGAATGGCCTCCTTCTGTGCTGTATAATTCTATAATTCTATGATTCTTAGTTCTGCGCTGGGGGAGCCCTGCATTGTTCAAGATGCTGTCGTTTGGATGAAATGTTAAATTAAGATCTTCTCTGTGCATTCAGGTTGATGTTAAAGATCCCGTGGCACGATTCAAAAAAAGAATGGAGTTTTTCCCAGTGTCCTGGCCAACAATACCTCAGATTAAATTGATCATTCACTTCATCGCTGTTTGCGGAATGTTGCTGTGCATGGATTGGCTGCTGCATTCAACCTACAGAATACACAGTCACTACACTGTGCAGTAAAATCTGTAAGGCACTTTAAGACATCCTCTCAAGGTGAAAAGTGCAATATGAAATGCAAGGAATATTATAATTATTATTTAAGCCTGTCAATTGAAATCGACGAATTGTCAAACTGGTTTAATTCACAGTACTAACACTCCCCCCACCATCCTCTCTCTCCTGAGGTTCAGAGAGTACAGATTGTTGGAGCCATAATAAACTATCTGTAATTGTCCCATTGTGTAAAATCTGAGCTTTTATGTGTGTAACGAGCCCATCAACACTTAGTTTGCAGGCATTCTGCTTACATATGTGACCAGGTTAATGAGTGCATAGTTCAGAGGTTAACAGAGGTAATGGACACCCAGCTCTGAAGGACATGTTTGAAATACCTTCCGGCCTATTTGAAATTCTTTGTTCCCCAGAAACGTGACATTTAAACCACGAGTTTTGATGCAATCTTCCTCTTTTATAACAACTTTTATAAAATATCAACTGTGTCATTGCATGAGGCTGAGCTGTAACCTTGCTTGTATATTAATGCTGAGTTTCAGATGTTAGTTCCTGAATTGGTGGGATCTGAGTGGAGGCAAACTCCAACACCCTGCCTATTAGCTCAATTGGCTGTGGTGGCTTTGGGCAAAACCATTGGAATTAATTCTGAAGAGGGAGGGGGACAGTTATGGATTAGAAAATATCCTGAAATGGAAGATTGGAATATTGGAATATCAAATTGGAATGGGATATAGTCATCATTATACATTAACAAAAATGTTATCATTCAATCCACAACTGTTTGTGGGACACTGCTGTGCGAAATAGGCTGCCGCCTTTTGGCCACAAATACACAGTCAATTCACGTCATAGTATATTCTGTGAAGGGCTTTGAGGCATCTCAATGACGTGATAAGGCTCTATATTAAATGCAAGGATTATTATTATTTTTATTATCAACATCACACAAAACGTTTTTTCACATCACATCTTGTAAATGTCATGAAAAAGCAATGCCTAGTCCAGTGGAATCTAATATGTGATACTACTAACACGTCCTCCGCTCTGACACCATCTGCTTTACTCCCACAGAAAAGTGTGATACACCTCGAGTTACCCCAGTGCCCAGTCTCCCTTAGCCTTCTGCCCATAACCGCATAGTTTTAGTCTAGCAATGTGGTGTGCACGAAATTGCGCGCACAAACACTTGTTGGTGAAATAAGTTTACATAAAATAGTAGGTGGTTGTAACATTATATCTCAGAATTGCAACTGAATAAGGAAATCAATGTTGAGGTATAAAGGATGTAGACTGAATTCTTAATTCCTCCCAGTGTTGCAGTCAGTTTTATGGAGTTGCAGATATTGCTTTACATGTACAGTACTCCCCTGCTGTTACACGCTCGCGGCCTCCCCGTGTTGTTTCAATTAGGAACTGAGGTAAATTAATCTAAACCAGCCCCAGACTCCCAAGAGTTCTTTGAGCCAGGTATTGTCGCGTTTCAACTTTTCTGGAAATAATCTGCACCATCGCTTTCAAGAAGCCCTGATATTTTTGTTGAAAAATGGTACTTCAACCAGGATCTCCTCAGGAAATTCCAAAACATTAACCTCTCGGGGTCACTGAAAGCAACAGACGGTTTCTAGTCTTGAATAGTGACCTCTGTTCATTTCCAATCCAAACAAAGTATCTGATGCTATCTACTTGTGTATCTTAGAGTTCCTGAAAGTAACCCCTGAGATCAAACAGTAGCAATTCCATACGTTTAGTTAGTATATTTTTTTAGCAAAGAACAGTGCTTCTTTAAAGTTATCAGGCTGAAATAAATCATGTTTCACAATGCATTCGATGTGTCCATTAAGTTTGCTGGGCGCGTCTTCGACGTTATCACATCTTCGAGACGTCTGAAAGCTCTTCACAGTGGAGTGACTGTATTTTACAGTATATCCAGTGAAGCACTTTGAGATTTCCTCTTGATGCGAAAGACGCTATGTGAAACGTAAATAATAATTATATTGGATAAAAAAATGTCAACCCATATATTTATTCACTTCATTTCCATCTTATTTTATTCAGAATTTGCTGCACTTCCCTCTCACCTTCCAACTCCCTTCATGAATTGATGAAATGGAGAAGTTTCCAGCCTGTTCTCCTTACCCAGCACTAAACAAGTCTCCATCTCACAATCCAGATGAGAGCATGAGTTGAAGGGATATATAGGAAGAGAAAAAATTACTGCATTTATAACCTCAATTTGTTCCTTAATTAAAGTCACAGATTAAAAAATAAAGGAACCTTTACTGACTGGCCAGAAATTGCAAATAAAGTTTGTCCTTAAAACCAATTATTTGAGACATGCTTGGGACTGACTTCCCCCCTCCTCCTCCCCCTCCAGCTTTTCTCCTTGAGGCTTCTGAGCTGTGAAAGAATCAGGTATGTTTTTAAATAACTAGAGGTCCTGAAATACCTTCAATCACACCACAGGAGAGACCTCTTCACAACAGCTCCCAGTAGCATCCTATGATCCATCAATAGGCTTAGGAATCTCTGTCCATCATCTCCCTTCACATTTTTCTTCCTGAAGGGCGCTATATAAATGCAAGTTGATGTTGAAATCCAGGAACAACAACAAATTGCATTTGTACAGCACCTTTCACGGCGGGAGCAAATCTCCTCCTCAGAGCACTTCTCTGTGGTGCGTTCCACCCATCACAGAGAAGTGCTCTTTATACTGTCCAACCAAGCGCTGATCAAACACCCCAAGATAGCACAACATAAAGATTTAGAAACCTTCTCTGGGGAGCAGAATCTGGGTCAATCGGATTACAGGTATACAGGCACATAGTGATACCACACGGAAGCAGGACATTCAGCCCATCTAGTCCATGTCTGGGTTTATAGTCCTCCCCAGCTGCCACTGCTCCTGTTACCCTCACCTCTTCCCTTCTACCTCCTGTTCGGAGTCAACTTAGCATTTCTCCACTCATGCAGCGACATTTCCAATACAACAACAACTTGCATTTATATAGCTTCCTTCACACGGGGGTAGCGTGATAATAATATAATAATAATCCTTGCATTTGATACAGAGCCTTATCACATCTTTGAGACGTCTCAAAGCGCTTCACAGAATATACTATAAAGTGAATTGACTATATTTTGTGGACGAATTTTCGGGGTTCCAAGATCAACTCTTAAAAATGCCACTATTCACATAATATATATAATTGACATGCCACATTAACTGCCGTGTTTGCCCTCAAATACATAGTTACTACCCAACTGTCCAGCCCCTTGGGACATCCTCCTGACGTGAAAGGCCCTCTATAAATGAAATCTTGTTGTTGTTTACAGTAAAATCCCGTGAAGTACTTTGAAACATTTCTACAACATGCTCCATCAAACGGAAGGATATATTTATTTTATTCTAATGGTTAAAAAAAACTAAATAAACAGACATAAAAAGAATAATGTTTGCATAAATAAGTAAAAATATCAAGTTCCCTTTTTATTAACAAATATTTATTCACAGGATTGTTTTTCGAGATGTAGCATATGGAAACTATTCTGGCAACAGTTTAAATGTCTGAAAGTAGTAAAATATGTTTCCTTCAATTTATACAGACACTTCAAAAATAATAGGATTTAAAACAACATAGAATCAAAATATCATAGGAAATTTATAGCACAAGAGGAGCTTTCAGCCATCATGTCTCTGTTGGTGCTGCAACTCCCCCTCCCCCCCACCATGTTTCAGATATTTACTCTGATCCCAGTCCATTGCTTGTTCCCCACCTTGTCTGCACAAGTGGTAGCCCCTCGCTGGAACTATCCACTCTAATCCCATTCTGCTCTCTTTCCCTGTAACCTTTAATGTTATTTCTCCTCCAGTATTCTTGTCAAATAACTGGATACACAGACATACTGAAAACAACATAGACAAGGCCAAAAAAAACTACAGTAATCTTAAACTTTGAAGGCAAGTCACAGTCGTGTGCAGGTTCATTATGTATTGTTATTAAATAGTAAGTTATACTCTGCTCAAGAGTAGAGTATCCATCCTCTGTAACCACACATATGGGAAAAGGGAAAACCTTTACTTTCTAGTCCCATTCTGTCGCTCCTGTTCTGTCCTCACAAGCCGTCTGCCAATAACATGAGCTTCGTATTAACCTCATGGAGACCAGAGAGTGAAACCTCTGGGGAAATCACATCGCACACTGCCCATCAACCGAGACATGTGCAGTGCAGTAAAAAATCTATTTGACCGGAACTGAACTCTCATGAACTTTGTCCTGTTCAAACCGAGCTTCCCCCTCAATGTTGTCTCGAAAATTTTGCAGGATTACTTGCCAATTCCTAGTTATGCCACTACCCTCTCCTGATTAGCAAGGAAAGATATCTTAAAAGCAGTAAGTGTGTGAGGGATTTTGCTCTCCTATTGTATATCAGTGTTGAATGTTCCTCTGCGTACAGTTTGAACGAGTGCAAAGGTGATCAGTTGAAGTGATTTATACTTTTCTGTTGCAGAGGTCAAGAAGCTGAACTGTGTGTTTTGTTTACAAATGCCACAAATCTCCATTCTGTACTATTACTTCTTGCCAAAGTACAAAGAGGAGCCTGTACAAATATAATTCAGCATCTTGATCTCAACCTCGAGAAACACACCAATATTCTGCAGAGTTTGCATTTCAAATTGAAGTGTTGGTGCATAATAATAATAATAAATAATAATATTCCTTGTATTTCATGAAGTGCCTTTCACATCAGGAGGACATCTCAAAGGGGTTCACAGGATATACTCTAAAATGTAGTGACTGTGTTTTATGGATAAACGCGGTAACCAATTTGCACTCAACAATGTCCCACAAATAGCCATAAAACATTTGACCAATTTTATTTGGGGAGATTGCTGACCAAGACAGAGGAGAAACTCCCTTCTCTTTTTGAATTGGATCCTTAATGTGCATCTAAACCCATCAACGGGGCCTCAGTTTATTATTTCATCTGAAGGACAGCACCTCCAACAATGCAACAAACCTCCAGCACTGCATTGGAGTGTCATCTTAGATTATATGAGATCCAATATGTTAACATGTGGCTTCAACCAACAATCTTCTGACTCAGAGATAACAGTACTACTAACTGAGCCAGGCTGACGCACAATAATGTGTACATAACGGTGATTCAAGACAAAATATTGAACCCACAACCTTCTGAATCATTCCATTTTTGAGGACATTGGTTTTATCCATACATTCCAATAATAATAATAATTCTTACAGCACCTTTCACTGGTTTCCTGGGAGCAGGGGAGGGAGAGCGTGGGGGGAGAAAGAGGTTTAACAAACCCCAAATATTGGCTTTGTTTTTCTGTATCTCATATTCATACGCTCCAGTTCTGTAGGTCAGCGTTCAAAGCACTTGACTGAAATTGATAAAGCTCTTTCTCAAAGCCAGAATTCTATCATACTCTTTTATGATTTTCGAACAATATCAAGTGATAACTTGTTAGAAGCAGCACAGGACAGAATCAAAAGATCATCTGTATGATTTCATGGTAAATATTTGTAAGTATTTGTCTCGAAGGTGCTATATCAAATGCAAGGATTATTATTATTATTAATACAAATGTAAATTAGGATTCATTGTCTACGAGTCACACATCCTGTTCTCCACCTATAAGGAATATAGATAGTTTTTTTCTTTTTTACACTGGATGTGCCATCCAGTAACAGAGATTCACCTCTCTTTGGGAATATTGATTAGTTTGATTGATAAAATTACATCCTTGTGATGTCATTCTGGAAATCAAGACTGAGATTGTGGAGGATAAAAATTATGAATTCTCATTAACAGATAATAATAATAATAATTCTTGCATTTGATATTACGCCTTATCACTTCATCAGAACGTGTCACAGTATTTACTATATCCATTATCTATCTACCTGTCTATCATAATATTAGTCATTGAATTCGATATAATCTTTTTCATGTCAGGAGGATGTGTTAAAGCACTTCATAGGATATATTGTGAAGTGTAGCAACTGTACACACACAGCCATGGAGTGAATCATTAATTGTATCTCAGGATACCGGGAGAAATTCAGTTTCAAATAGTGCCACAGGATCTTTAATGTCTACCCGGACAGGCAGACGTGATCTCAGTTTAACGTCTCATCTGAATGACGTCACCTCCAACAATGCAGTAATTGTGCCGCACTGCACTGGAGTATCAGCCTGCAGTCTGAGTTCTAAGTCCTGACATGGGGCTGTAAACCAACCTACAGCATTCTGACTCATAGGCAAAAGTATTACCAACTGAGTTAAGGTGAGATTTAATAGATATGGAACTCATCATCACTATCTTTGGAACTCAGCAAGATGCCTCAATTTATCCAGATAGCAGGATAGATAGAAGAATGATAGAGTTGGAGGAAGGTGAAGATAAGGACCAATTACAGTTTACTGCTCTTTTGCAGTTGAGTAAAACGTGCATGCTCAACAGTAATTTAAACTCATTGAGAAATATCTTCCTCCATATGGGAAGTCACTATATCAAACTGGAATATGGTTCAGGGTAGACAATGTCAACTGAGGCAGCTCTGACAGTCTCAGATATCTGAAAACTGGAGGAAACACACAGATGCTTAAAGGTGCCCCTTAACAGAAATAAACTTATGATATAGATATATTTCAACTGACAAAAGTAATAATAATAATCCTTGCATTTGATATAATGCCTTAGCACATCTTTGATACGTCTCAAAGCGCTTCACAGAATATACTGTAAAGTAAATTCATTGTGTATTTTGTAGGAGAAATGTGACAGCAGTCCCACAAACAGTTGTGGATTGAAGTGATCAATGTATTATTAATTATTATTATTATAATGCAAGGATTATTATTATAAGTATGAAAAAGACATTGAAAACTTAGCCCGACCTGAGTGTTTTCTGCAATCAGTGGAGCTTGTATATTTTTAGCACTGACATGACTGGAACACTTATTAATGCTGCTGTCTGTTCTGTGAAAATGTTTAATCTCACGACAAGGAGATCTACCAGATACCCAGGGCAAGGGTTGAGCAACAGGAAATTCCAAAAGGAGCAGGCAGAGCTAGTGAGCACGGTATTGTAATGCTTCTCCTAAATGGCTCAGTGTATCTCTATAGCCTAATGATAATAGTGCGTGCAGTTAGGAGCACTAACATTCCTTAGCAGGTGCACTGCCATTTAATGGTATGGGCTCTGCATTCTGTCAGAGTTGAGTCAATCCTCTGTGGTGGTCTCAGTGTTCCAGTTACTGAGCTGGTTGGATCAACAGTAATCCAGGGCACTGCTGATAACAAGACAACCACCCTGGCTCATCAGCAGCACTTAGAAGGGCAACTGGTCACTGGGGCATAGATTCCTCCCACTCAGTTCCTATTAACTCTGCAGGCCAAAGCCTAATGGGTAGGATGGCTTCAGCTGGACAAGCAACGAGACAGAATCATACAGCACAGAAGGAGGCCATTTGGACGATTGTGTCCATGCCGGCTCTTTGAAAGATTTCTGGTGATGTATTCTATAGGCAAACTCACAGTCATTTTTAACACAGTAAGGTTCTGCAAAACTTCATGAGGTGACTGATTACTTTATCTGCACATTTCTGGCTAGGACACCAGGAGAACCTTTCAAATAAGGTCATGTTTTCTATAACATCCTCCAAGAACAGATGGACAGGAGGTCAGTTGAATGTAGCATCTAAAGGACGGCATCTCCAATAGTGCAGCTCTCACCCAAGTACTACAGTGAAGGGTCATGGGGGTTGAACACATAATTTCTTGACAAGCGGCAAGAATTTTCCAACTGATTGTTCCCAACATTAGTCACCAACTGAGCCAAACTAATAACTGAGCAATCACTGCTTCGGGAGGAATGGTTGAGATGCAACAAAGATGTGCATACATTGTTTGCAGCTACATGTTCTGACAGATGTGTGTGCATGTTAATAGCAAATTAGGGCATGAGGAGTTGGAACAGTTTTATGGCTCAATTGTACAGTAAGAACCTTGTCAAGGCAGAGTCTTCGGCTAATAATAATAATAATCCTTGCATTTGATATAGCGCTTTTCACGTCAGGAGGATGTCCCAAAGCGCTTCACAGAACACACTGTAAAGTGAATTGACTGTACATTTGTGGGCGAACGCGGCAGCCAATTGCGCACAGCAATGTCCCACAAACAGTCGTAGATTGAAAATGACCAATTTATTATTGTTTTGTTTTTTTGGAGGGATTATTATTAGGCGTGTGGAGTAAGGAAACTTGCCCAAGGTTTCGCCCTGCCTGGAATTGAACTCAGGTCTCTCACTTGCAAAGCGAGTGCTCTAACCACTGAGCTACAGAACTCCACTCCACAATTAGGAAACAAGTCGTATTTATGTTTGCCTTCAAACTTCACAGTCACTACTTTTCACAGTAAATCCTGTGAAGCAACTTGAGATGTCTTCTCAATGTAAAAAGTACGATATCAAATGCAATGATTATTATCATTCATTATAATTATAATTATTATTTGGTAATTATTATTATAATTATTATAATTATTGTTTTACTGTGTGTATACAACAATCCTGAAAATAGATAAAAAGATTGAAAAGTAACTTTGAATATTGGGAATAACTTTGAATAACTTACAGTTTTTGCAAAATGATTGCAAATGGTGAATCCTCTGGAACCTCTGAACATTAATATCAGTTTCGATTTCCCTGATGCTGGAGTGTAGACAAAAGAGGCTCCTGTTACCTGGCACCTGGCAGAAGATCAGTGGAGTCTGAGTGGAGTGCAAGAGAGTTGGTCTGATACAGATCTAGCTACCAGCAGGATTCACAGTTTACAAATCATTTTGCAAGGATCGTATGGGTATATAAACTTATAAACACGCAAGAACTTTATTCAAAGGTTTTGTTCCATTTTTATTTATAAGTTTTCTTTCCTCATTTATTCAATTTATTATTTAAGATGCCGTTTTCCTTATTGCCCCATTGACCAGATCAAGATCAAGATGCACTCGGAAAAGGCGTTGAAAGTAAACTTATATCAAACCTTGGTTAGACCACATTTGGACTACTGTGTACAGTTCAGGTCCCCATATTTTAGAAAAGAGGCACCAGAGATGGTGCAAAGGAGATTTACAAGGATGATACTGGAACTGCAAAGTTATACCTATCAGGAAAGGCTGAACAAGCTTGGACTCTTTTTTCTTGAAAAGTGAAGGGTGAGGGATGACCTAATAGAGGTCTTTAAAATTATGAAAGGTTTTGATAGGTTAGACATAGAGAAGATGTTTCCACTTGTGGGGGAGACCAAAACCAGGGGCCATCAATATAAAATAGTTACCAATAAATTAAATAGGGAAGTCAGAAGAAACTTCTTTACCTAAAGAGTGGTGGGAATGTGGAACTTGCTACCACAAGGAATATTTGAAGCAAATAGCATAGATGCATTTAAGAGGAAGCTAGATAGGTATGTGAGGGAGAAAGGATAGAAGGCTATGCTGATAGGCTTAGTTGAGAAAGGGCAGGAGGCGGCTCATGTGGAGCATAAACACCGGCATAGACCAATTGGGCTGAATGGCCTGTTTCTGTGCTGTATATTCTATATAATTCTGTAAAGAAAGTTTCTTGTTACTATGTCAAATCATGTTACAAGGCTGGAAGTCAGAGAGACACAAACCATCTGGAAGGGGTTGTGGGAAACATTGAAATTCCAAGTAGACAACATGGGAAATGAATAAAAATGGTACAAATTAACTAAGCGATTGTGGGAAAGGTCACAAGAAGTTGAGTGACATGTCATGGAAACATGACCGATTCGAACTGAAGACATCCCCAAGATGAGAGGTAATGTTAAAATAATGGTCTACAATATTGTTGCTGGATTCTTGTCTTGTGCAGCACTATGATTTGGTGGTATGATTCAAGGTCTAGAATGGTCCATTAGAATCTATGCAAGGATAGGACAACTTCCTGGAAATTAAGGCGGATGTGGTTGACAAAGCAAAATAGCAGTGACGCCAGTACTGGAAACAACTAATAATAACAACTTGCATTTATATAGTGCCCTTCATGTGGGGTAGTGTCTTGGAGTGCTTAATAATGATTCTTGTGTTTCGTATAGTGCTGTTTAGTGCTGTTAACCTGGAATAGTGTCTCAAAGTGCTTCACAAGATTTATTGTAAAATGTAGTGATCGTGTATTTGTGGGTGAATGTGGTACCCAATCTACAAACAACAATGTGCCACAGTCAGAAATTGAATGACCATTTTTTTTATCTGTGGGATTTTTGGCCAGGATACTTGAAGAAACTCGCTTATCTCTTTGAATAGTGCCATAGGAACTTTAACGTCGACGTGAGCAGGAAAAAGGGATCTAGGTTTATCATCTAATCCGAAGGATGGCACCTCTGATAATGCAGTGCACCCCCAGGATTGCAGTGAAGTATCAGCCTTGACCGTGTGTTCAAAATCCTGACATGGGGCTTGAATCCACAATCTTTGGACTCAGAGGTGAGAGCACCTCAACTGGCTGACAAAATTCACTTTTAACTCCAAAAGCCAAAGTCATATTCCACTGGAGTGTAAGCTGCATAAGTTTAATGACCAACCTGCAGAAAAAAATGTTGTGCTTTTCCATTTGCTTTGATTTATGACAATTTGTTTTTGAGCTACATATTGAGCCATAGAAAGTATTTTTGGGTACTTGTGAATTCTTCTTCCAGGCACTTAGTCATTCAGATTTACAGCCTAAGACTTGCTAGTTGACTAAGTTCTCATAGGCTTTTAACATTATATATTATTTAATGGTCAATGTACACAGTACAGAGAAGAAGCAATGTGACAGTGCAGAATATGGCTGATAGTTATGAAGTGCAGAGCACCACTGATGTGGGAAATCAACTATTTTCTACAACAACCTCAGCAGTCACAGACTTGTCCTTATCATGAGTTTCTCTCCTTCAATATAGTGCCTTATCAAGTCAAAAAGCGCTTCACAGTTTTTTTTCCCATCAAGTGTAGTGACTGTATTTGTAGCCAAATGAGACAGCCAATTTGCACACAACAATGTCCCACAAACAGCTGTGAAGTGATTGACCATATCAGGGAAATTGTGATCAGGACTCCAGGAGAAACTTCCTTCTGATTTGAAAAGTATCATGACCACCTAAACGGTCAGATGGGACCTTGGTTTAAATGCTCATCAGTAGTAATAATATTTATCATATCTTCTAGATGGTTCAAAGTGCTTCATAGAATATACTGTAAAGTGAATTGACTATATTTTGGGGGCGAAACGCGGCAGCCAATTGCGCACAGCAGTGTCCTACAAACAGTCGTGGATTAAGTAACCAAATTATCATTATTATTTATTTATTTGAAGGATTATTACACCTGGAAAAGCGATCCACCAGTTCCTACCAACCGGTTCCTGCTTACTGCTAGGTAAACAAAGGCATGTGCAGTAAGGAAACTTTTCCAAAGTTTTGCCCTGCCTGAAACTCTCACTTGTGAGGTGAGTACTCTAATTATTAAACTACAGGACTCCACAGCACCTGTCACAAAGTAATGTTCCATTAACATTGAATCAGAGTGTCTGTGTGGAGGCCAACTTAAGCTACAAATCAACCTACAACCTTCTGACTCACAGGGGGAAAGCTACCAAGTGAGTCAGGCTACAGCTAAATGGACAATATTTTTTGCCACCCAGGTGCCTGAGATGTGTAGAAGTGTCACCATGCTTAAGAATATCAAGACCAGATTGAGAGTTCCACATCTGTATGCCGACACATAAATATGCTTGTGTGTCTGAAAGAAAATGCAATCTCTGTCTGCAGGAATGTACCCTGTTTACCGAATTCCAGAAAGTATTAGGCACAGATTGGCAAGAACCAAGGCTTGGGGACCTGAGAGTGTGTGTCGGGATATTGCTGGATATTGCTTTAACAAGCTTAAACTGCTTATACAGTTTGAACCATTTTTCCCATTACGACTTTGGCTTGTAGGGTTAACAGGAACTGCGTGGGTTGCTCCTCTGTCAACATAGCACTCTTCCAACAATATATTACAGGGCCAAACGGGACTCTGACTTCAAATTTTTGAATCATACTAACATATCCAAAACATTTTGGGTTACGTTAGCAATGTCAGATAGAGATTGCCACTGAGAGCACTGTCTGGAAAGCTTTTTGCTGCTTATACATTTTGAACCACCTTATCGATTATGGCATGGGCTTGTAGGGGTTAAGAGGGAGCTAAGTGGGAAGGATCTCTGCTCTCTGTGACTGGTGTCTGCCGCTCCAAATCCAGCTGATGAGTCAGGTTGGCTGATCTTTTATCAGCAGTGCCCTGGATCCTCCGAGCTCACAACTGGACTACCGAGACTGATTGATTCTGACAATTGATTGCTAAACCTATCACCTAAGAACCAGTTCAGCTCCAAGGAGACCCCACATACCTCCTTTCCTAAGGGAGAGAACAATATTAGATGATAGAAATATGAATATCTGTGCAATGAATATTAAAGCAAAAGCCAGTTGTCATCAGTACTTGTTAAACTTACCCATCAATATTCAAACATTTCATTAATTGGTATACATAGGCAAACTACCCTCGGTTTATATGTTTGATTTAAGCTTGATAGGAACTGACCTGCTCTCATTGAACTCAAAGCCAGACTGGAAAAGTTAAATACATTGCCAGCATAAAAATTAATACTGGAAGGAAAATTTGATTCAGATTCAGTTTTTCAGCTCCCCAAAACACAATTTCTAAAATAAATTGTTCTCATCTGACCGTGAAGTAAGTAAGAGCTTAGTCTGACCGACTTAACTGCGCTGTATAAATAAATATAAATGCATCCTTTATTTCTTCTCAGACTATGATGTTTTACCTTCTGCAATATACAAAGAAAATCAGTTTCATTATTAAATTGCATTTGATATAACATCTTAATCTTCGCCGAGAAGCCTGAAAGCGATTCATAGGATTTCACTGTGAAGGGTAGTGACTCTGAATTTGTAGGCAAACACGGCAGCCAATTTGCACACAACAATATCCCACAAACAGCCCTGAAGCGAATGATCTATTTTATCTTTTCTTATCGGATCTTTAACGTCCACCAGAATAGGTAGACAAGATGTTAGTATAACATATGATCTGAAAGACGCACCTCTGTCAAAGTAGCGCTCCACCAGCAATACATTAGTGTGCAAGCCTAGACTCTGAATTCAAATTATATATAATATATACATATTAGGATACATACAACAACCAGAAGATTCCATTTATAGAGCGCCTTTCACGTCGGGAGGACGTCACAAGGCGCTGTAATACTGTAACAAAATGCAGCCGCAAAGTAAAGGAAAGCAGATTTGTTGTGAGTTTGATCCCTCCTACTCGTGAGAGCACAGGAAGGGAAAGATTACTGTATTACTATAAATAAGCCACATATTTTTCATAACTTACATTAGAATATATTAGAATATGCAGCTCAGAAACAGGCCATTTGGCCCAACTGGTTAATACTGGTGTTTATGCTCCACATGAGCCTCCTCCTGCTCTTCCTCAACTAAGCCTTCAAGCATAACCTTCTATGCCTTTCTCCCTCGTGTACCTATCTAGCTTTCCCTTAAATGCATCTATGCTATTTGCCTCAACAACTCCTTGTGGTAGATTGTTCCATATTCCCACTACTCTCTGTGTGAAGAAATTTCTTCTAACTTCCCTATTTGATCTATTTGTGACTATTTTATATTGATGGTCTCTGGTTTTGGTCTCCCCCACAAGTTGAAATTTGATACAGGAGCCGACTCTAGTTCAACAAATGTTGCTAAACTCTGATGACTGAAGCTCTGTATAAAAGGAGAGGATCCTTCTTTAAATTTTCTGTCCTTTTTATCCCTTGGTGTTTCTTTCTCCAGTAAATCTGTGACTCCTTTTGTTTCTACTAGGTTGTGACTAGATGAGTGTATGAGTGTAGGTTGACCTCAGTGGCCATTGTGTGAGCTAGGAGAGTGAATGGCAGCAGGTTATGAGCCATGGGGGTGGGGGGAAAGTCAGTCAACTTTCATATATTCTCCTATTAAAATATACAGCAATGCATTTTACCATAAATCCTGCAAAGCATTTTGGCCATCTGTCTGACTTGTAAGGTGTTATATTAAGTGCAAGGATTATTATCTATTATGTATGAACATAGGAGGAGGCCATTCAGTCCACTAAAACCTGTTGCACAGTTTATTAGATCCGGGGAGATAATTTAATCCCAATGGCCTGCTCTTTTGCAATACCCCTTTATGCCTCTACTACCAAGTATCTGACCAGTTCTCTTTTATACATTCTTAACGATTCTGTAGCTTTCTGGGGCAGAACATTCCACATCTTCACAAGCCTCTGCATAAAGAAATGCTTCCTGACCTCAGTTATAACTGTCTTATCTCTGATTTTAAGGCTTTGCCCTCTTGCAGTGGATTGGTCTACCAAAGAAAAGAGTGGTTCATCATCTAGCCTGTCAATTGCTTTCATTACTATAAATTCCTCAATCAAATCATCACTTAACCTTCTCTGCTCATGGGAATGTAACCCCAGTTTACCAAGCCCAACCCATTAAGAATGATATGCCAGTGGGTCAATATTACTATAACGTGCCAGTAGAAAATAATATGTTCACTTTTATGTTACACATTTATTTTTACAAATAATCTCATTTTATCAATCAATTCAACCCTAACATTTTTTTTTGACTGATACCTTTTTTTGTATTACAACAGCAACAACAAATTACATTTATAAAGTGCCTTTCACTCATAATTTAAAGATCTCAATAATTTTTATTCCAATGGACAAAGTCCCAGTTCCTCCAATCACCCTCATAGACTAAACAACTCTTTCCCTGCGTCATTTTAGGAAATCTCCTATTGCCTTAATATCTTTCCATATCTACTTCCTCGCAGGTTTGGATGGGATGCAGGATGCTTTTGGAGGCAAACAACAAATAAATTCTAAATGGATAAAAACCAGATCAAATAACTAATAATGCATATCATTGTGGAGGAATAATAATAATAATCCTTGCATTTGATACAGTGCTTTATCAAGTCTTTGAGATGTCTCAAAGCGCTTTGAATTGCAACTTTAATACGCACGTGTGGTTTCATGGCTCTTTGTAGCACATTGCTGCTATGCGCAACTTGCCTGTTATATCTGTCTATAAATACACAGTCATTGCACTTGGCAGCAATTATTTGTTATGCTCTTTGAGACCTATTGATGTACAGGCGTTATATCAAACACAAGTATTATTACTATGTTCTTGGACTTGGGACCTGGCACCATCACATTCAATTAGTACCATTCACAGCTAATTTTCTCCCCTTAACCATTCTTTGTGAGCAAGCAAATGGGACCATCAATATAAAATATTTATTAGGTAAAGAATATATTAGTATCAAACCAAGGACTTCCTCCTGCCATTCCGAGGACTCTGCTGTTTTTGTTGTATTATGTTAATCATTTCTAGGGGTGTGCCCTGGCAATGTGGAAATATCAGAGCCAATCTTACATAAGCACTGAGACAACCTTTCAGTTGCTTTTAAACAGGAAAGAGGAACTATTTGTATTGCTTAAGCCAGGTAGGGATCAATGGACTTGGCAAGGCTTTAATCAAACCTTAAACGGTCACACTGTTCTAATCATTGTGTTATATCAAAATGACATGAATATATAACATGATCATACAGGTCTGCCTTGTGTGCCAATGCAATGTCAGGACCTATGCCATAAATCCAGTACACCTTTTATAGTTCTCTCAGTCCTTGGGGTCTAACATGTGCTAATTGCAAACCAACTTAGAAATAATTGTGACTTGTGGTTTGTGAATAGTGTTTTGGGTACTTTGTGGTATGTAAATTATGAATTGCAAGCTAGCTCCGTTCAAAATAATTTATAATTTAATTCCTGGTGAACACCCTCCTCATAAAAAATGTGTCTGTCACGTTCACCTACAAGTGCACAGTCACTGCACTTTACAGTAAATCCTGTGCCGCCAGTTGAGATGTTTCATTGACGTAAGGATTATAATTATTATTATAAACAATTTCTCAAACAAAGATGCAGTTCCCTATGGTTGTCTGATAAAATGCACAATCCTTCTGTACATTTTATCCTTGCACTTGATATAGCGCCTTGTCACATGTTTTAAAGCACTTCACAGAATATACTGTTAAGTGAATTGACTATAAGTTGTTGGTGAAATCCGGTAGCCAATTACGCACATCAGTGTCCACAAACAGTTGTGAATTGGGCAAAGAACATATCAATACAACAACAACTAGATTACATTTGTATAGCACCTTTCACGTCGGGACAATGTCCCAAGGTGCTGGACAGTGTACAGCATTTCAGACCCGAGCTGGAGTCAGGGAGGGAGAAGGGAGGGGAAGGGGAGGAGGGTGGCCGATAGTATGGTTGAAGAGTAGGGTCTTGAAGCAGGTCTTGAAGGAGTCTAAGGAGGGGGCAAGGCGGAGTGACTGGGGGATGGAATTCCAGAGGTTAGGGGCAGAGTGGCTGAAAGCTCTCTCCCGCCAAACCAAGTGACCAAATTATTATTTTTTTAAATTTATTTTGAAGGGATTATTACCCAAGGAAAAGTGATCCACCAATCGACTAATAACCAGGATCCTACTTGCTCATAGGTAAACAGAGGCGTGTGGAGTAAGGAAACTTGCCTAACCTTTCGCCCTGCCAGGGATTGAACCCAGGTCCTCTCACTTGCGAGGCGAGTGGTCTAACCAATACACTACAGAATTCCACATTTGATCTGAGAAGCTTGTGGAATCTCAGCAGCTGTTTCTATTTCTGGCAGCGTTGGCTGGCAAGACCCTGTGCCTTGCGCTTCTGAAGCCAGGACTGAAATGAGAGAATGTGTCTCTGGTGGATGGATGATCATATTTAGCAAACATAAGTGTGAAAATCGCAATCTGTGGCAGATTGACACTGGTGTTAATTAACACATTTTTGAAAATGCTACCAGTCGATCTAATTTATTGTTAGCAGGTGTGACCCTGAATTCTGTTACAATTGTTGGTTGTGAAGCCATCTGCACTGTCAATTTTACACTTCACATTCATATCCTGTGAATCACTTTCAGTTGTCCTCCCGACGTGAAAGGCGCTATATCAAATGCAAGGATTATTATTGTTATTATTAACATATCTTGTGCTGTGGTTTTCCCAACATATAGCATAAAATGATTGCACCCAAAAATATGATGAGTTTGACATTGATTCGGAAAAATGGGTTAATATTTTTATGAAGTACAACTCCAGTAAAATGGCTGAGGAGGGCAGAGCCAATTGGGTTGATGCAAGAAGATCAGAAGAAATGCTGGGGGCTGACATATCAGTGATTGAAAGCAGCTGCACTGAGTCTGAGAAGTACAATCCTAACTAAGGTGGTGAAATGAATCCAGATTGGGCCAACAATGTGCACTACAACAACAACTTGCATTTGTGCTTCATGTAAGGTTGTGTCTTGCAGCACTATAAGTACTGCAGCTGGATCAGGTTTCATATTCAGAAAATTAAGTGTGTTAATGGATGAGATAGAGAGGGGGGAGAGAGAGAGAAAGAGAAGCAAAGAGAGTTTTCAAAACCACTGTAATAGTGAGAGAAACCATCTCTGATAGCTCAATAGATAATTGTTTTGTGTGGTATGGCAATGAGCCATATAGTAAACCTCCCCTCCCAATAGAAAATGGGACATGTGAATGGATATCAGTTAAGGATAAGATTGGGTTTAGCTGGGATGCTTTCCACAGTTAATCTGATGACATTTACTACATGAAACATGCTCATTTACTACATGAAACATACCAAAGGCTGGCAACACCTGTTGGACTGTGCCCCAGTATGAGAAAGGAACTAAGAAGGTGAGAAGAAAGCCCTTCATATGCATGGATAAGAACATTCTTGAGACATTTTATTCACTTTTGGATTTTTTTTGGTGTGTTTTTGTTTGTGTACATTGAAAAGGTCTATGAAAATATAATAATATTCCTTGCATTTGATATAGCTCTTTATCACATTGTTGAGACACCTCAAAGTACTTCACGGAATTTACTATATAGTGAATTGATTGTGTATTCTGTGGACCAAACACAGCAGCCAATTGTGCACAACAGTGTCCCATAAACAATCGTGAATTGAGTGACCACATTTTTTTTGAAGAGATTATTACATCTGGAAAAGCAATCTGTCAATTGACTAGCCACCAGGTTCCCACTTACTGCTAGGAATCTTGCCTAAGGTTTTGCCCTGCCTGGGAATTGAAGCCGGGTCCTCTTGCTTGTGAGGACTCCACAAAGGATCAGAAAATGCAGAAGAAAAGAAGTTCAATATTCTAAAAAACTCTGACATTGATATTGAAGCACAAAACAGATGACATCATTTATTATGTGCCACACAGCACCTTTCACCTTCAAACAATATTAGAAATGCTCCAAATCAAGCAGACCAACGAACCCTACCTCACAGATAAGGAAACCAATTGAAAGTGAAAGTCACTATCTTGCACATATGATAATCACCAGTGAATACCTGCCAGGAAAGTTAAGACACAACTTGCATGATAGGGTTCAAATGAAACTCATAAACTGTTTGTCTGTCTCTTATGGTGATATCACTAATGGTTTATGGTGATATCACTGAGACGCTGTCTGGCGTGGTGGTCGCTATATAAATCCGAGTTGTTGTTTTGTTTAGAATTTGTTGTGTAATTTAATTTAACCTTTAATCCATTAACCTTCATATAATAAATATAATCTGTCATAAAAGGTTGATCTATGTTATCTGCATGTTAACCTCAAAACCACAATCTTTTGGCCGAGAGACAAGAGCATATCCAAATAGCATGTCCAGCACCAGAAGGAATGTAAAGGGGTTTTCAGCAGTTCTATGTACAGTATTGCACCACATATTCACATGCTGCCTATTGGATTCTCTGCATCTGGAGCTCTTGATAGTGAAGTGGTGCTGAGATGATTCAAAAGGAAATCACACCTTTGTATGAGGGAGACTCATGTAGTGTACTTCAACATTCACCTCTTCTTCCTCACATTTGTTCTTTGACCAAGACTGGTTTTCCTCAGCTTCACCACATTGCCAGCCTCCATCCTTGTCTCACGAAAACACACCATTAAAACCCCAATTCATGGCGCAATTACACCAGAGTAAAGAAAGTACAAATCACAACCTTGACTTCTATAGTTTTTAGTGTAACTTCCTCTAAATTTGAAGATGCTCCCAGAGTTTCAGGTAAACACAGTAGTGCTCTGACATAATTTAAAGCACTGTACACAGAGATGGATCATGGACAAGATGTACGTTTTTTTAAGGATAATGGTTTGAAGTAAAGAAGTGGTTAAGCTGGGGACGAAGTCCATAACTCAAGTACAGTTGCATCTTGCCAATGTATTCTTTTACTTATTTTAGTTTTTCATGAACTTGAATGAAGATGTAGTTTAAGTGTAAAGTTGCTGCAGACCGAACAATTATTAATTTAGTTGGGAAAAAGTGATTCAGCTAGATTCTTTTGAACACACACACAGTACTTCACATACTTCACCCCAGATGCTACCTCTGGGTCATAGTGTGATTATTTGCAGTGTGCCAAACAAATATTTTTTTTCTCTCTTTTGCAACTATTGACAACATGTGAAGGATTATTTTGTTGTACACTAATCTTGTTGTACTCCTAGGTCAATACTTATCTGATAAAGTAAGATTAGTGTACAACAAAATAATCCTTCACATGTTTATTTACCTGCATTCCATTTGATGATTATCATGAACATTTCAGTAAGTGTTACACTTGAGTAAAGGACAGGGCAGTGACTAAAGGACAAGGTGCAGTCAGTGCTTTAAATCAATGAAATTCCAGCCCTTCATCTAAGAAACATTTATTATAATTGTCAACAGAAGTGATGCAAATCAAGTGTGAACCAATAGTGACTTTGCACCTTCCTGCTCATTTATAAAGTTTGGTCTATGAGTGTAGCCTTTCTATATTTAAAAATCACAACAACTCCAGATATTATGGTGTCCTGTAGCTCAGTGGATAGAGCACTTGTCTTGCAAGTGAGAGACCTAGGTTCAGTTCCCCGCAGGGCGAAATGTTGAGCAAGTTTCCTTATTCCACACTCCTCCTGATGATAATCCCTCAAGAAAAAAATACAATAATAAATTGGTCACTTCAATCCACGACTGTTTGTGGGTCACTGCTGTGCGCAATTGGCTGCCGCGTTCGCCCACAAATATGCAGTCAATTCACTTTACAGTGTGTTCTGTGAAGCGCTTTGGGACGTCCTCCCGACGTGAAAAGCGCTATATCAAATGCAAGGATTATTATTATTATTATTATTATCTACCGAGGTTATATGCTGTGTTGTGGACTAATAAAGTCAGTAAGAATATGTTATTCCAGACAAATGAAGATTATCATGATTCTGCTATGTTAATTCAAAATTTAAGTAATAATTAATGTGAGTTTGTGTGTGTGAGTGTTTAATAAACAACAACAAAATTACATTTGTATATCGCCTTTCATGTTGGGAGGATGCCTCAAGGTGCTGGACAATCCGTTTTTCAGACCCGAGCTGGGATGGTTGAGATCAGGAACAGTGGAGGGCAGGGGGGAAACAACAACAACAAAATTACATTTATAGAGCACCTTTCATGTCGGGAGGATGTCCCAAAGCACTGAACAGTCAGCTGTCGGGGCCCAAGCATGGGGGAGGTGTGGTGTAGGTGAGAGGGAAGGCAAAGAGGTGGGAGGGAGACCAAAGGCACGGTCAAAGAGAAGGGTCTTGAGACCGGCCTTGAAGGATGCGAGGGATGAAGTGAGGTGAATGGACCGTGGGATGGAATTCCAGAGTGTGGGGGCAAAGAGGAATTGAAAATCCCGGCCACCGATGGTAGGGCGGGTCGGGCGGAAGACATGGAGCAGGCCGGAGCCTGATGAAGGGAGGGAGCGGGCAGGTTGGGAGGGAGTCAGCAGGTCAGAGAGGTAGGAGGGGGCAAGGTGATGGTCGAGATCAGGGATGGTGGCCATGGATGGCCTTAAAGGTGAGGACGAGGATCAAAGGATCAACGTGAAAGGAGAGTGATCAAAGGCACTGTCAAAAAGGAGGGTTTTGAGCTAATGTTTTCTTTATGCTAGTGATTGATACTGGCTCAGTAAAATCACATACATAGACCTAAGAGATATTTCATTCAGCATTTCTGTGAAATGTTGTATTTCATCCATTGGTGCTTTTTTTTCTATCTCCACAGCTAAATGTTTTTGAGGGGTTTATTTGATAATGACAGGCATATGATGGTTTGGCAACCAGCAAGGTGTGCCCAAGTTAGCGCTGAGCAACAATGTTTTTAACGGATTATTATTTGTCGACCTTACTTTAATTTTTCTGTTTTCCTTAAATTGAATGGGTAGCAGTTGACTTAACAATGCAATTTCAATGCAGCATGTTATTGAAGCAGAAGTGTTTCAAGCTGGTGCCAGGGAAAAATGAATCATTTTTCTTTCCATATTAATCTGCTTATTTTTCTTCTCTGTTTTAATACTTTGTACTTATTGGGAAAACATTTACAGTGCTGGAGAATAACTCTTGTTTCCACTCTTTGAAGCACTTTTAGGTATGATATTTAAGTGTACTGTATAAAAATGGTGTCAGTTTGGCTCATTGGAAGCACTTTTTCCTCTTAGTCAGCAGGTTGTGGGTACAAGCCTTGTGTCAGAACTATTCGCTCAAGGTCTAGGCTGATACTCCAATGCAGTGCTGGGAGTGTTGCTGCACTGTTGGAGCTGCCGTCCTTCAGATGAGACGATAAACCTAGGCTTATTCTGCCTGTTCAGGTAGATGTTAAAGATCCCAAGGCACTGCATGAAAAGAGAAGGGAGTTTCTCCCAGTCTCCTGGCCAACAATCCCCCAAATAAAATTTGGGAAAACATTTTACAGCTGTTTGTGGAACATTTCTGTGCATAAATTGGCTGCTGCATTTGGCCCCAAAATACAGTCATGATAGGGAGAGTGTGCATTCCGTTCCAACAATTCTTCTCTAGAATTACCGTGTGCAGTTGGGATGCATGCAATTCTCTTTTTGGTTTGGATACTGTTAAGCATGGCAATGGGTTTTCGCATGTGTCAGACACCTGGCGACCCCCCCTCCAAAATATATACAGTCACTACATTTTAGAGTAAATCCTGAGAAGCGCTTTGAGACATCCTACTGACATGAAAGGGGTTATAATGAGGATTATTAATAAATGCAAAATCAATAGATTGAGACTGTGCATTATGTTCCTGTTCTCAACTAGGCCTTTGTGAAGAGACACTGAAAGACAGTCAACCATCTTCCGTGAGGAGAAACTAACTGTCTGCAGGAACATTGTTTGGGGGAGATCTGGAGCTGTGTTCTCATCCGCTCCCTCATTCCTGGTATAACATGCGAGGAACAACAGAAGGGGAAAAAATTAAAACTTAAATAAAAATTGGAAAACTTACCATCCTTTACTTTGTAATTCCCATTCATTCATTAACTAATCTATTAACTTCACGTTTATGTCTGGTTGCCAAATCAAATTCTTGATAATAATTTGTTTCAGTTTCTGATGTCAGCTTCTTTACATTCCACTAATTACATCATTTACACCAGACTCTCCTCTCAGACATAAGTCTTTGAAATGCTGCCCTCACGACACCTTTTCCAACTAGTGATAGGAATCGTTTGCAAGTCACACTGTTACTGCAATCATTATTTCAGAGGACATTTGCTGCTAATGAAACCACCTGCTTCTTTTATCCTTTGGGATCTCACACATGTAAACTCTGACAGTGAGTTTGCAGGTCACACCCATTACTCTATTCACTATTACAGAGGATATTATTTATTAAAGTGACCATATTTTGTAAAATAAATCTAGGGACATATATATATATAAACAAATTAAACTCACCACAATTCTTGATGCTGGCAGTACTCTTGAAGTTTGTTGGATTAATGGCTGTGTTTCTCTGATGAGTGTATCCGTTTTAGAATTTTATTGTTCCTGCTCAATTTGTTGCTTAACTCAAGACAGGGCAAATTTGTCCAGAAACACAATATCTCATCTGAGGACTGTCACTGGAAATTGGGGATGTTTGATCACCCTATATTAACAAAATCCTCTGATGCTGAAGATCTTTATCAGTTAATAGAAGTGTAGCCTTTTCCTTTCTGTGTAGGTATTAAGTGTTTAACTTTACAAAAGATAAATATCCTGAAATGTATGAATTACTAACTCCAGTGTAAAGTGTTGTGCTCCAAGTTTTTACTGTATCAATGTCTTCACTTTCCCCACACCCTCCTCTCATCAGCCAGAGTTCCCACCCATGAAAGGCGCTATTTCAATGTAATTTGTTATTGTTCCTTCCTTTCATCTTCAGGCTCCCACCAGTATCTCACCACAATGCCATCAGCTTGTGTAAGCTTTGACAGTGAGTTTTGGCAATCTGTTCAATCGTATGTTGGTATGTGCTACACACACAAGTGCAGGTTTCAGCAGGTACGAATATATAAGAAGATGCTTTGGTGATAAATTATCTGTGTTTCATAATACTTTCATTATGTTAATTGCCACATCAAACACATAAACAACACGGCTAAATCTCCAAATTCATTGATTTTTCTATTGTAGCATCATCTTGAGACTTTTCTTTATAGCTGCACTGTCACATCAACCAAAATATTACAAAGGGAACAATCTCTATGCTCCTTGGTATCTTTTCATTCAAACCTCGTTGTGCGGTTTTGTTCTTCGAACTGTGCTTAGAGTCAGCATGTTCTTACAAAACAAAATTCAGCACACTCTATAAAAGTGGTGTATGAGCACTTTCCTTCCTTACAATCCCACACAAGCAGTTCCGCACTATCAGAAACATAGAAACTATTCAGCCACTCAAGCCTGTTCCACCATTTTATAAGATCATGGCTGATCTGTACCTAACATCCAGTTACGCGCCCTTGCCCCATATCCCTTATTACACTGACCTAAAAAATATTAAGTGGCTATGCCAGCTGTTTCTACAGAGTTTTGAAGCATACAGTTGTAGCAAAGAGAATGAGAGCTACTGATATTTCTAATATTTCTGTGACAGTTATATGACAACTTGCTAGAATACACCAGAAGACATTTATGTGTAAGTTCTTATGTCTAGAAAACATATGTGTTTGTAAATGTAAATTGTGTGGTGTAAAGGCTAATATTATCTCTACCTGTTAGATATGGCTATGATTATCTGGCTGAAAAATGCAGTGCACAATGTAACAATTATAATTTACCAGGGTGCAACCATGGCGCAATTCTATTTGCAGCAGGTCCATTCAGAAAATATTTAGGAATACCGGATAAATAATTCCATTTAAAAAAAACTGAAAAGTGAACTGTTCATGTTAAAAATGTATAGATAGAATCATAGAATGTTAGCACATGCAAATAAGCCATTGGCCACATCAAATTAGTGCTGTTATTTTTTCACATAAATCATCTGGTCTAATCCTACTTTCCTGCTATCTTCCTCTACCCTTTAATATTCTTCTCATACTGTGTCAGTCTGGCTCCGTTGAATGTGGGTTCAAGGATCACATAAGGATTTTGAGACTGTAGGTCAAGGCCGACACTCCATTGCAATGCTGGGGGTTTGCTGTATTGTTGGAGGTGCCCTCCTTTAGACGAGAGTGAAACCAAGGTCCCATCTGCGGGTTCAGGTGTATGTTAAACATTCTATGACACTGATTAAAAAGAATAAGGAGTTTCTCATAATGTCCTGGCCAACAATCATAGAATTATAGAATCATAAATCACAGATAAAACCTATCATTCACATGGCTGTTTGTGAGATATTGCTCTGAGCAAATTGGCTGCCGAGTTGGTCTGAAAAATGCAGTCACTACACATTATAGCAAATTGTGTGAAATACACGAAACAGCATTTATATAGCACCCTATACATAGAATAGGGTCTCAGAGTGCTGAAAGGCATTAAATCAATCACAAGGATTATTATTATTATTAGTGCAATTACAGTTTCACTAAAATAAAAGTTAGCAGAAGCACAACATTTTTCCTTTCAGATTTGTGTCATTGGTAACTCTGTTGAACATTAAAGGAAAATAACAGTACATTTGTTTACTGTGGCATCTTATGGTTTGCTGTTCCAACTGAACTGAATCAACTCACTCAATAGATAACAGAACTGTGTTATTTTAGCCACTAAAACGTGCTATATTATCCACGTGAAACCTCTAAGGTACTGATTCAGTGAGTTTAACCGAAAGTAGAGACATCAAAGAAAGGAAATGAACTGGAAAGGTTCTGTATTAGTCAAATGTTTGTTCAAAATGTAGTAAAAATACTTTTTAAATACTGAATACTTGCATGTCTTAAGTAGTATTGTGATGACAGACTACTTTGCATCTTAGCAGTTAATTTTTATAAGATACTTATAAGATGTTTGCAGCAGATCTGTACAAATATCTGGATATATTTTTGCTGAAATACTGGAGGATCAGTTTTTACCTCTGGGCACTGGTGCAGTTTACACTAGCATTCGTGCTGTTCTGATCACACAAAGGGTTGTTGTTGCACCTGGTGCTGAAGCTATTTGCAAGTCTCAATCCACTTTATAGATCTGCTTATGGGAAAGCAATACTTTATTAGCAGTGACTGACTTAATCCGAGTGTGGCATTCCTCCATGTTCTCTACTTCTGCAACCCTACTGACCCGGACACTCGCTTTGCTTGGCCCCAGCCAATCAGCACCACTACTGATGGGCGAGGTTTCAGCTATCCTGCCCTGATCTCTGAAACTCCATCTCTATTTCATTAATAAAGTCGATTCTAATATTGTGGGAGATGCCTAAAAATATTCAGAAAAATCTAATCCTACACGTAATCAAATATATCTCAGACATCTCTGCCAGAATTACACACCAACTCCAGATCTCATTTCTGACTTATGAGAAGTCAGATTGCGGCCAAAGAAGGCACCCGGCTGGAGATCAACCGAGACCTACAACAGCTCATTTGGTAATTAGTTTCTATTTCACTCACTGCACTTTTTCTGAACTTTGGTGATTTGGGAATCGCAATCCACCATTCAGAAATATCATCCAATATCTCCTCAATGATGAAGGCTTCTTCTGACTCAGTACATTGGACCCTGCTGTGTTTCTGTTCAATCATTGGCAACGTTCCAATTAGAGCACCTGGGTTACCACCTCCCTGGTGTTATTGTAATAATATTCCTCACATTCCACATGGTTCCTTATCACGTAATTGGGATGTCTAATGTTCCACAAGCAGCCGTGAAGTTAGTGACCAATTCTGGAGAGTTGTTGTCCAAAACATCAGAAGGAATGCACTTCCCTTTTAGAATGGTGCCATGGGATCTTTAACAACCACCAACAAAGGCAAACCGACCAGAGATAGGAGAATGTCGTAGGTGACCAGCGTCACCTCTGAAAATGCAGCACCAGCACTGCAATGAAGTGTCAGTCTAGAGTCTAGACCATGAGTTCAAAGTCCCAACGTAGGGATTGAAACTACAAACTTCAAACTCATAGGCGAGAATTCTACCAACTGAGTCAGGCTGACCCCTTTATTGGGGTAATGAGACTCATTTATTCATTGTTAAGATGCTGACATTCGGTTATTCTAGCTTGATTGGATGTTTAATATCTGTCCGTTTGGCAGTCACTCAGCAGCTCATCGGAAATTGGCATCTTGACCAATGAATAATTGTACAATGATGAACAATTGTGCTGTCCTCACCTACAAATCCCTTCACATCCTAATACCTACCTATCTCTCAAAGTAATGTATCAAATGCAAGGAAAATGCAGGGATTATTATCTTACCACTCCCTTCCCGCCCCATCCTGTTCATGTGAAAGGCACCATATCAAATGCAAACATAATTATTATTATGAATATCACAGAGTAAACCTCATAATATCTGTTCAAAATCTGTCTGATTTGGTGATTCCTTCCTTTAACCAGAAAGAAAAATAAAACACAGTTCAGTTTGACAAACTTCACATTGGTCTTTAACATCATTTGTGATTTATTAACTGGGGATTCGGGTCTCTGTTTTTTCTGTTATTGCCAGTCCCTAGTTTACAGCCCTTCAGTTGTCAGCCACTATATTTTTAAAACTCAAATTACATTTTTCTCTCTACTAACAGTGATATTTGAGTTTGTGCCAGGGGAAACTTTGAACAACGAGGACCACGCAACAGCTAAGGGATCAGTAAATCTTATTTGTTTGATATGGATAGATTTGAGAAAATAAATGAAAGATCTTATGTCATGCCAAGGAAAGGAACTCTTTTCGGTTACATTCTGCAGCTGTGCCATTGCTTTAGTACTGCTTGTTCAGTTTGTGCTACTTACAGTGAGCAGGATGTTGCCACTATTTTTAAGGGGAAAATCTGATTCTAGATTCAAAAGGTCATCCCAACTGTCCCTAAATGAAGGACCCTGACAATGTTGAGCATTTGGGGCCCTACATGCAAAAGTCATTATTGTCTCTGTACAGAAATAACATTGAGTTTTTCTAGAAAGATTTAAAATCTATTATCTTTTTTTATTATTGTATACTAATAAAACAACAATATCTGTCTGCGCTTCAAGAAGGATCTCAATAGCCAATTGACGTAGAGACATGATTTATACCTAACCAAAAATGTCTTGTAACTGGGAGTGACATGGGCATATTTGTTTTCGGGTATCTCCTATCGTTCATGAGTTGTTTCCAGTTTTGCGTTTTTCGCTGCATTTTACATCTGATGGCCACCGAATCAAAATAGTGTTGTGGCATCGTGCATCACAGAGCACCCATGCATGTACGCATACACTACAGTTACACCTGGTGGCTGCGCTGGCTGACCATGGGTACAGCTAGTTTTCTATATATTATCTATTTTATTTTATCTATTCTTATTATCGAATTTGATATAGTGCCTTTCACGTTGGAAGGATATCTCAAAATGCTTCACAGGAGTTTTACTGTAAAATACAATGACTGCTTTGCAGGTTTGAAAGTTATGAACATGTTGTGCCTGCTTGTTAGGTTAAATGCAAAACTCTGCACTGGTCAATTAGCTACTGGTCGTGTGTTGTAGAAACCTCAGCTGGAGATGGTTATATGTTGTAAACAATGCACACTTGACTGCTGAAGCTATGTGTCACTAAACTCCTTAGAGGTTTAATTAAGATAAATATAACTGGTGAAATGTTAGCATTTGTAAAAACAGTTGGCATGTGGCTGAGTGACACCTCTTTATTAGTTCAACCACTTGTGTCATAGCTAATGACCCCAATAAAAAAGAAATGGCAGGCAGAGTTGAAAGTTAATGACAGTTCAGGAAGCTAGACATTTTCTACCATCTTGTCCTTTTTTTGACTGATAATGTTTGTCAGTGAAACAGTGGTTTTGTCAAGATGGGTTGTTTGAGGTGAGGCATTAGTAATTCATGGATATGTGACAGGAAACACCTGTCAATGTGATCCTGGAAAAATATAACAATAGAATCTGGCAACATTTTGTGCTATTTTTCACAGTAAATCCATGATTACCCATACTTTTTCCGATGTTTGAGAGTCCAGGGGCCCCAAAATTGCACCATATTTGGCTGTTTAGGTATATCGATGTGTGCAAATTGCCTGCTTCATTCACTTACAAAATACACATTCACAGCACTTTACGTAGAGCAAGTTAATAATAATAATCCTTGCATTGGATATAAAACCTTAGCATATCGTTGAGATGTCTCAAAGCGCTTCATAGAATATACTGTAAAGTGAATTGACTGTATATTTTGTGGGCAAAATGTGGCAGCCATTTCTGCACAGCTATACCCCACAAACAGTCATGGGCTGAATGACCAAATTATTACTATTTTTATATATTTATTTTTGAAGGGATTATTATGCCCTTAAAAGCAATCTGCCAATCAACTAACAGCCAGGTTCTTACTTACTGCTAGATAAACAGAGATGTGTGGAGTAAGGAAACTTGCCTAAGGTTTTGCCCTTGCCTGAAGTTCAACTCCATGGAAACCCTGCTGGTTTCCGTATGTGTCAGACACCAGGTTGATATTAAGCATAGGGATGGCTTCCAACTGATCTAAAAAAAATCTATCAACTTTTCTGATTTTTTAAAAAGTTTTGCATAAATTTTTTATCACAGATGAAAGTATCTATGGCATTGCCTGTCTGACCTCATTAGGGGAGTTTAAAGATACCTTGACAATACCCCAAAATGTTAAGGTTGCACACCACCTGGTTTAGCCTGAGCGAGAGCTAGGGAATTGAAATCAGTCACTCAGTATGTAGTGTAATAATATATATCTCAGAGGCTTTCTGTATCACCACCTATGTCTTGGTTGCTGATAAGTGTTTACAATTATAAAAATTAATTTGATGAAATAGAACAGATCTGTTTCTTACCCTCATTCAATGTCTACAAGATCATTGCTCCATTCCTCTTATTGTCTCCAAGAAACCTTGTTTCGTTTCAAAGCTTCCAGCCTTTATCCCTCTACTTGCTTTGTCACTTTTAAATCTGTTTCTTGCTTGATCTAAAGAAATAATAAATAATCCTTGCATTTGGTATAGGGCCTTTCACATTGACAGGATGTCCCAAAGCGCTTTACAGGATTTATTCCTCAAATGGATGATCGTGTATGTGGGCGAACATAGCAAGAATGAAGTGAGTGACCATTTCATTTTGGAGGCTTGTTGGCCAGGATCCTAGGAGAAACTCCTTTCTCTTTTCGAATATTGCCACGGGATCTTTAATGTCCATCTGAACAAGGCAGATGGGACCTTGTTTTAACTTCTCATCTGAAGGATGGCAAATGAGACCAGGTGCCTAATGGAAGCGCTCCAAGACACCACCCTGCGTGGAGGATGCTATATAAATGCAAGTGGTTGTTGTTGTTGTAAAACAATGCAACATATGCCCAGCATTGGATTGGAGTGTCAGCTGAGATGAAATCTCGATGTAGGGTTTCAACCCACAACTTAACTCAAAGGCTATCACTGTGCCAAGACCACTCCAATACTCACGTAGGGAGGGGGGAAGGGGGCAAGATGCAAGGAGCAGCAGTTGTAGAATGACTGAAGCTTGTGCATCAAGGATGAAGTGGAATTGGGCTCTGGACATGAAACCGTCTGGTGTTTGCTGAGTGGTGGGAGTGCCAGAGTAGTAGATTTGCCTGGGATCACAGGTGTAAAGGTGGGGCTGATCCATGCAGGCATTTGATAATGAATATACCCTCCTTCTATTGTACTTCCATGAAATAGTGAGCTTCTCCCTTTCCCTCTATGCCTGCAAAACTCCCCTTCATTCTCGAATCTTCCGGCCATATTGGCTGAACCTTGCCCACCACCCTCTTTCTTCTGACAATTGCTATTAGTGCAACTGGAGTCTCCTGCTGATCTCTGCCGTTGGCACTCTCTCCACATTTGAGGAAATTTCTCTTTGCTTTCTTAGATATTACCGTAAAGTGAGAGATCTACCTCTGTAACGGGAACCCACAGAACATCCTCAGACATATACTACAGGAGCTGGAGTTTCTGATCTTTCAAGATAACGGGGGTCTAAGAGCAGATCCAAATAATAATAATAATCCTTGCATTTGACATAGTGCCTTATCATGTCATTGAGACATCTCAAAACGCTTCACAGCATACATTGTAAAATGAATTTTGTTGGCGAAAAAGGCAGTTTAGGAAGAACTTCTTTACGCAGAGGGTGGTGATAATGTGAAACTTACTGCTGAAAACTGTGGGTAAAACAGAAAGCATTGACGTATTTAAGAAGATACCTGCTGCGTATATGAGGGAGAAAGGAATAGAGGGGTACAGGAGAGGGGATTAGGAGAGGTGGAGGTTCATGTGAAGTATAAACACCGGCACAGACTACGAGGTCTAAAGGTCTGCTTTCATGCTGTACTGTCTTTGTAATTCCACGTGACATGTACTATCCATGACAGCAAGGGAACCTCTTATAGCAAACCTTTGGCAAATTATGATTCGTGCAAGTTGTCAGAGTGTGTAAACAGAATGGAGAGGAAAGAGTGGAGGGGAAAGATACCCCATATCTGCTCCCTAACCAGGACCACTTTTCTCGAATTCCATATCCAAAATCCACCTAATCCAGAACTCCAGTGTCATCCATTCTAAATTCTGTACCCCCATCACACCAAACCTCGCCAGGCTCCATTGGCTCTCTGTCACAGAACGGATCAACTTCAAGATCCTCACATTCATCTGCAAATCCCTCTGCTTGGTTGGCTATGGCCTCCTGCTTGTCCCCCATCCCCTCCACTCCACTATCGAAGGCTGTCCTTTAGCCACTACGTCCTGAAACTTTGGAACTCTCTCCCTCAATCTCTCCACTTTAACCCTCCTTCCCCTTTTTCAGATTAACCTGAAGACCCAGGGTCACCTTTTCCCTTCCCCTGACTCGGTGTTAGCCTCCATCACTGTTAAGTGCTCCGAGACTCTACCCTGCAGGAAGGGCTGTAGCAAAATGCAAGTTATTGTTGTTTTTGATGGCCTGGCCCAGTGGTTGGTATTCTACCTCAGACTCAAGATTGTAGGTTTAAGCCCATCGTCAGGATTTTGAACTCGTTGTAGAATCTGACACTTCAGTCCTGCGATTGAGTGCCCATTGCAATGTTGGAGATGCTGTCCTTCAGATAAGACATTAAATTAAAATCCTGCTTGGTTGTTCAGAGGATGTTAAGTACTCTGAGATACTACTCGCATGAACAACACTATATAAATGCAAGTGGTTGTTGCGGTTAAATTTTGAATGGCAATAATTGAAAAATGAAGGAAGTTTCAATAGCATTCAATTTCTTGTTGATAGATAAAGCACTTACCCTGAAAACACGTATGTGTAACACTATAGTAGTTTTCAAAGTGTCAAAGTAAGGCATCATTCAGAGGTAATGGAGCATTTGATGTATCATTGTATAGCATCAAATTTTTTGGAAGGCAGTTATGGTGCCAAGTAATTTTCCCCTCCTCTTCCTCTTTGTTTCCTGTTTTCCAAGCACATTTCATTCTGGTTGTATCCTCATCAATAAAATGGAGCAAAATAATATTTCAATTTCAGATATTTTCTTTCCTGAGGCCCTGGAGGCAGTGCAGAAAGCAGCAGTGAAGCTAATCCCCAACATTAGAACATGAATCATTAGGAACGACTAGATAAGACAAGACTCTTTAACCTTGAAGGGAGATGTCTCATCAGAGATCTTGTGGAGATGGTAAATGGGATTGAGAAAGTAAACCCAGAACAATATTTACAGACTTGTCAAGGCAACAGGACATGATGGCTAAGGTTCATGGTTGCAGAAAACAATATCAGGACATTTATCAGGACTGGCTTCCACTGCCTCCATACATATCCTCCAGGATTAAGTTCAAGATCCTCATCTTCACTTTCAATTCCCTCCACTGTCTTGCCCCACCCTAGCTCTGTGACCTTCTTAAACCCTACCAACCCGCCTGCTGTCTCCTCTCAGCGGCAGTGCCTGCTTCATGTCCCCCACCCTGCCTGCCCACCATTAGGCTTTCAGACAATCTGCCTTCACTCTTTGGAAGTCCATCCCAAAGGGTTTTCATCTTGCCCTTCGCTCGCCTCCTTCAAGACCTTCCTCTTTGACTCCAGTTATCTCCTCCCTCCCCCCACCACCCACACAAACACTATCTCCCTGACTCCCATCCCTTCCGAATTCAACCCCCAGCTCAGCTGCAAACCCTCGACTGGCCATCGACTTGGGATATTCTCCAAATGTGAAAGGCGCTATATAAATGCAATTTCTTGTTGAGTTATACTTTCCTGAGTGCATTCAAGCCCAATGTTGGGATTTTTAATTAATATAGTCTAGGATGACACTCCAATGTAGTGCTGGGGGTGCGATGGTTTTCAGGCTTAATTGTATACTCAGGTTATGACAAGGCGCTGGTGTACTTGGTGGCTTCTGTTTAGATCCTCTCTCTGTATTGTGGAAGTTCCCTCTTTGAGTGAAACTCCACTCATTAGAATTTACACACAATGATCCTTCAAAAAAAAACAATAGTAATTTGGTCACTCATCCACAACTGTTTGTGGGACACTGCTGCGCGCAATTGGCTGCTGCATTTCACCCACAAATATACAGTCAATTCACTTTACAGTATATTGTGTGAAGCGCTTTGAGACGTTTAAGAAGACATGAAAAGTGCTATATGAAATGCAACGATTATTATTATTCTATGACTTTTTGTGAGATTTTACAAAAAATGATTTCTGTGTTCGCCTACAAAATACACAGTCACTACACTTCACCAGTAAATCCTGTGAAATGGTTTGAGATGTCCCCCTGACATAAAATGCACTGTATCAAATGCAAGGATTGTTATCATTAAAATAAGGCTATCTGTCAGTGACGAGTAAAGCCAAATAGCATCATAAAGAGAATTCAAATGGACAACTTTGCTAGGCTTTCGGCCAACAAGAAATTAAATCCAAATGGTTTAAACAAGGTTGAATTGTCCAAGCACTACCCCCATCTAGTACTTCACCATAATAAAACCTGGAAAACCCTCAAAACTAAGTTACGCAAACTGTAATTAACAAATAATTGAGGCATTTACATTAAATAGAGGCTATGATTGTCCTTTAAAAAGTAATTCCAACCTCAAGCACCCACCAACTTTGAACCACAGTTTTAAACACTTTTTAAGTTTAATTTGACAGAATAAAGACAGTCTGCGAGCAAGATGTTTAGTATATCATGCATAAAGGCATTTTGGCTGTTTTTGTGCCAGTAACCACATCAATTTAGTGTCAAACCATCAAAGCTAAATATTTTGGGTCTGATGTATCTTAACATACTGTTGCAGTACGACATTGAATCTGATGTCATTTGAAATAATTCAGTTAGTGTAACAACAAGTGGAAATCGGTCACTTGACCCATTGAAGTTAACAAAACATCGTACTGTAGCAGTAAAGGACTAATGAGGTCATGAAAGGAACAGAATGTCGGCCACATTATAGTGCAATGATACATCAAATCCAAACATACTTCATTTGGCACCGCCGAGCAAAGTGACAGGGGAGGTGACCATTGGTTTGATGTTGGGATTTAAAGATAGATAGAGAGGGCGAAGCAGAGGGAGAGGGACAGAGAGTTCCAGAGTTAGGCACATTACATCAAATGTAATGATTACCTTGGTTCAAAACCAAATAAACTCCTTCTCCTCCTCCTCACAGCCTCTTGATGTTCCAAACAGAACTGAGTTCTGTGAATGCCAGTGTGCGGGGATGCAGTCAACATTGGTTTCTGTGGCTCATTCAGAGGGTGACTATATAAAAGATGATTCAACTGAAGGTTTCTCAACAGTTTAATCCTGGTGAGTGGGAATAGATTAAGAAAGAAATTTAATGCTTTCAGTACATTTTTCAATGTTACATTATTTATTGTTTTGCTCATTTGAAACAGAAATGTTTTTTTTGGTCAGCCGGGTGACCTGACATATACGAAAACCCATCACCATGCTTAGTAGTATCCAAACCAAATTGAGATTTACATGTATCCACCTACACATGGAAATCTCAGAGATACATTGTTGGAATGGAATGTGCACTCTCCTTGGAGGGACCTATCCTGTTTACTAATTCTGGAAAGTATTAGGCGCAGATCGGCAAGAGTCAAGGCTTGGGGACCCACAGAGTGTGGATTAGGGTACTGCTGGAGTCTACCCAGCTAAAATCACATAGCTTGCCAGTGATTTCACTGTTTGGTAAGGTTTCATCCTGCTTGTCCAGCTAGGACCACCATTAGGGCTTGGTTTGTAGGGTTAACAGGAGCTGAGTGGGATCACTCCCTGCCTCCAGTGACGGGTCTGCCCTTCCAGGTCCTGCTGTTGAGCCAGGCTGACTGTGCTGTCATCAGCAGTGCCCTGGAATACTGTGGACCCGCCTGGCTCAGGAACCGGACTATCTAGACTACCACAGAGGGCTGGCTCTATCCGATATTCCATTGTTGGGGAAATCACCTTAGAGCCAGTTCAGCTCCAAGGAGACCCCGCTTACCTCCCACCAAGGAGGATTGTCACTAGTTGGTCGTTCAACATCCGACAAACATGAGTTTGAGCCTCACTGGTTGGATGGTAGGTACAAGCTGCGAGCTTCATGCAGGGTAGCATCCTGGAGGATGCTCTCCCTCAATCCTCTGCCTTAATGCAAGGCGGAGGGTTTAAGGGAGATGAGTCCAGAGTTTCAGGGAGTAGTGGCTGAAGGCACGGCCACCGATGATGGAGCGGAGGGCACAAGGGACAAAGAGGAGGCCCTAGCCTGCCGAGCAGAAGCAGTGGGTGATGGAGTGGTGGGGTAAGCAGGTCGGATAGTTAGGGAGGTGCGAGGACATGAAGAGATTTGAAAGCAAGTGAGAGAATCTTGAAATTGATCTGTTCGGTAATTGGGAACTAATGGAGCTTGGCAAGGACTGGTGTGATGGGGGTACAGAATTTTGTGTGGTTGAGTATCCGGGCAGAGGAGTTTTAAATTAATTTGATTTTGTGTATGGTGGAGCTAGGAAGACCTACAAGGAAGGCATTGGAAATGTGGACCCACCTGGCCCAGGAACCGGACTACTGAGACCACCACACAGGACTTGCTCGATTCCAACATTCCGTTGCCAAGCATGTCTCCCTGGAGCCAGTTCAGCTCCGAAGAGACCCCGATAGCCTCCTGGCCCCAAAGGAGAAAGTCACTAATTGGTCATTTGACATCAAACAAGTGGGCATGCCTATTTGCCAAGGCCCCTTGCATGAGGACCTGGATTAAGCAGCTGGTGCAGGCTCAACCTGTGTTTGTTTATGGTTGTTGTCACACTGCACCAACTCTACAGCCTGGGAAGTCCCCAGTTGTGCTGCAGATGTGGCACGAGATAGAGCATCTCAAGACAGACGATTGAAGAGGAACATGGATGTTACACAGTGTGGTATTATCAAACAATAAAATGTTAGCAGTGTTTTGTAATCTGTATATTGGGATATTTAACACATTGAACGGTTATGAAACAACCTGAATTTAACTTCTGCATTAACTATGAAATAAGAAAGTATTCCAATGGATTATTGTGTGGCGGGGAACTGACTGAATGATTTTGCTCAAGAACGTTTGCATTAATGGCCTAATCTATGTGCCGGAATGATGATTAATATGTGCCGGGATTAGTTCGTCCATGAAGGAAGGAAAGAAGCAGCTATTAGCAGACGGACAAGAAAGACCTGGTAGGATCAAAGAATTTACATTCAGACTTTAACAATATTTCTATCATACTGAAAGACATTATAGGATGAATCTGGAGAAACTTTCCTGCACAATAATCATTTTAATATATTATAATCTTGTACACTCTCAGAGACCTCAACATTTCCATCAAGTCTGTTTTGTCTTAAAATGTAACTTTCACAGAACCGTGGAGAATTCTTCAATTCAATCTTAATTTGAAAGTTGGTTCTTTTCATGAACTGCGAAAACTGGTCTTCAAATCAGACAGAATTCAAAATTTTTCTACAATTCTGCAAAACCTTAAATTTCAGGACAAAATTGACCTCAACGATTTAAGGCAAAGTGGAATTACTGTCTTCATAGCTTAAATAATATGACTATTTTTGAATTTTACTGAATATTTTATGGACACCATGAAATAGATTCTCTATCGATTCCCAGATTTGTGTAGTAGGATAATGTTGACATCTTTCGCACCAAGATTTGCTTCTATTGTATACAGGCCTTATTTGAATGCATTGGTAGGTAAGCCATAATCGTTTTATGATAACATGGTTTTCAACGCTAAAAGTTACCCGGATTCAACTTTTGAATTGAGCACCGAAGAACAGCCAAGAAGCCAAGAAGCAATACATTACAAAACAAGGCTCCCTTTGTTTTTTTATTAACTGTTGTCCATGTAATAAATTAAAACTTGATTTTAACTGTGTTTTATTGATAACAATGTCCACACATAACATGACATGGTTTGTTCTATGTTTAAAAACATTTCTATTACCTATCTACATTCTGCTCCTATCTATAATCTCCTTGTGTCAGCAATAAAAATTTAAGGCATCTAATTTGTGATTTTCTAAATGGTAAGCAAGTTAAATGGAAATGCCATCTGGCAACCAGAAGTACATCATGTCGAGCAGCGTTGGTAAAAACCCTTGTATTTGATATAGCGCCTTTTCACATTTGTTGAGACGTCTCAAAGTGCTTCACAGAAATTATGCTCCCCAGGCTACACTGAGGCATCAGCCTAGAACACGGTGGTCCAACTGGCGGCCCACGGGTCACATCTGGCCTGGGGAATAATTTACTCTGGTCCACGAACAAAGTCTCACTGTTTATCCAGAGCACAGGCTTGATCTGATCCAACGCAACAACAACAACAGCAAATCACATTTATAGAGCGCCTTTCACGTTGAGAGGACGTCCCAAAGCACTGAAAAGTTAGGTGTTGGGGCCTAAGCATGGGGGAGGGGTGGTGTAGGGCTGAGGGAAGCAGAGAGGTGGGAGGGAGACCAAAAGCACGGTCGAAAAGAAGGGTCTTGAGACCGGCCTTGAAGGAGACAAGGGAGGAAGTGAGGCAAAGGTACCGTGAGATGGAGTTCCAGAGTGTGGGGGCAGAGAGGCTGAAAACCCGGCCACCGATGGTAGGGCAGGTTGGGCGGGAGACATGGAGCAGGCTGGAGCCCAATGAACGGAGGGAGCGGGCAGGTTGGTAGGGAGTCAGCAGGTCAGAGAGGAGGAGGGGGCAAGGCCATGGATGGCCTTAAAGGTGAGGATGAGGACCTTGAACTCAATTCTCTGGGGGATGGGGAGCCAGTGGAGTCGGGCGAGGGTGGGAGTGATGAGGTCATGGAACCTGGTGCGTGAGAGTACATGAGCTGCAGAGTTTGGGATGATCTGCAGCTTGTGAAGGGAAGAGTTGGGCAGGCCGATGAGGAGGGAGTTCCCGTAATATTATAATAATAATAATAATAATCCTTGCATTTGATATAGCGCTTTTCACATTGGGAGGACTTCCCAAAGCGCTTCACAGAATACACAGTAAAGTGAATTGACCCTATATTTGTAGGCGAACACGGCAGCCAATTGCGCACAGCAGTGTCCCACAAACAGTCGTAGATTGAAAATTACCAATTTATTATTGTTTTTGTTTTTTGGAGGGATTATTATTATTCAAGCCTTGAGGTGACAAATGCATGGGTGAGGGTTTCGGCAGCCTGAGTGAGGGGTGAGGCAGTGGTGTAGTGTGGCAATATTGCGGAGATGGTGGTAGGCAGTGCTGGTCATGGCGCGGATGTGGGGGAGAAAGGACAGTTCAGGGTCAAACAAGATACCCAGGTTCCTGACTGGCTTAGTGAGGTTGAGTGTGCAGTCGTAGAGGCTGATGCTGCCAGCGCCTGAGATGTGGAGGCGCTGGCATGAGCCAATCAGGAGGGCCTCGGTCTTGCTGATGTTGAGTTGGAGAAAATTGTCCCTTGTCCAGGACTTGATGTCGGACAGGCAGTTGGTCAGGACGCCAGTAGTCCTGGAGTTCAGGGTGGAGGCAGAGAGGTAGAGTTGGGTGTCATCCACATACATGTGGAAATTTACCCCATGTCTGCGGATGACGTCACCAAGGGGGAGCATGTAGAGAGAGTGAAGAGGAAGGGACCGAGGACAGAGCCCTGAGCAACACTGCACGACAGTGCGGGGGCTGGAGGGGTAGCCATTTGCCGCGTTGAAGTGGAGGCGGTGTGAAAGGTAGGACCTGAACCAGTCAAGGACATAACTTTGAAGGTTGAGATGGGAGGAGAAGTGGTGGAGGAGGATTGAATGGTCCAAGGCGGCGGAGGGGTCAAGGAGGACGAGGAAACATATAGTGTAAATCAACAACTTTCTGATTCAGAGGCGAGAGTGCTACAAGCTGAGCCAGTCTGACAGGTTGCAGTGCCATGAATGGATCAGATGCTAATTAGATTAAGATGAAAAATAAATTTGACTCCACTATCTTTAATTGTTCAAATCAGGTGGTATGTTTTTGAACTAAACTTTCAGAGAAGCAACTATCTTTAAAACATGGTTTCAATGCAACAGCCTTCGTCTGTGAGATTTTGACTGATGATTTGTATTGAAATGAAATTGAGATAATGGCCAAGAATTTCAAATGAAGAAGTAGTCTGAGTTCTAAAGATATCAGGAGAATGCTTAATTTGTATTATTATAATCCGTGCCTTGAGACATTGAGTGCTTGTGGGGTGTGTGTGTGTGATTAATATCCTGGAATATTAATGAATTGGCTATGTGGGAGTCAGAAGAGAATTCACAGAAATGTACCTTTCTGAGGGTCTAGCTGTGCTGGGTCACCTACTTCAGAAGACATGTGTTGGCTAGACTCCAAAACAGAGCAAATTGTAAATGGTCTGGAATGCAATTTAAACAAATGTCTAGATCATTTTCATTGTTAATTTAAAAATCTACGACCTCGGATGAGAAAAGCATTTCTGGTTACTTGCTTCAGTTGCAGGGTTTACTACATATACCTTGAAACTGAATACCATTGTTAGATAACTATTGTAAAGTGACATTCAGTAATATTCAGCAAATCAGAGAAAAAAAAGAACATTTTATAGATCAGTGCTGCAGTGCCATTTGTATCTCTTGCTCTCTATGTACAAAGCGCTCTGAGATGCTACTCCATGTGAAAGGTGCTATATAAATGCAAGTTGTTGTTGTTAAAAGATCTCCTCACAAATACCACTGTTATGTTTTAAATTGTCTAACAGTATGAAAATGCTCTCAATCCAAAAACAGAATCTGACCTGATAGCTGCTTAAGTCCATACTAACTTGTGTTAACTCTCTCCTTAACTCAAAAGGACATATTCTGAAGGCATTTTAAAATTCATTAATGCATTTGACAGTTTTAAAACAAATGCCCTTTGTGTGGAGAACACAGGTTTAATGACACTGTGGTGTTGTTTGAAATGGAATTATACATCTGGAACTACAGATGGAATACATAGGTATTAAATGGTTATGGTATGGTATCATTTTCCATTCTCCCAGTCTACACACAGTGAAGATATTAATGTCAACAACAGCTATTATTTTCCCTGAGCTTTGATCTTTATTTTTTTGGAAAATTCGGATCCGGTTTCAATCACTGCTAACCTTACATCATCACTAAAGGATCAAATTACTCTTTTGGTGGAGTCACTAGAAACAGCTCATATCAGGTGAGTGTTGTTGACACGGCCCTGAGATCTGGTTGGTTAGCTGGTGTCTCCTGCTCTAACCATTCCCCAAATGTGGGTTTATGAGGCAAGAGTCTTTAATCACCACTGAACAGGTTTTCTGTTTGATCAGCTTAAGGTTGATTCTTTGCTTCAGGTGTGTATGCATTGATACATTGATACAAAAATTATTGTGCAGGATATGACCACCTCATGAAAAAAACACACACCTACAAAACAGTCAAGCATTAATAAGTATTCGTAAGCTACTTATCCTAATGGCACTTATCCAGATTGACTTGTTAACCAAACCCAGCTGGAAGATTCAGCATGCCCTCTGTGAATAGTTATTTAACTGTCCTCAGTGTCACTTTCTGCTAAATTAACTATATAATACAGCTCAATAGTAAATTAACATGGAGGTCCATTACCCAAACTATTCACTTATCCAGTCAGGGTGTTAACTGAATATTTAAATTGGTCATTCACTTCATGGCTGTTTGTGGGACATTGCTATGCGCAAATTGGCTTCCCCATTTGCCTACAATTACACAGTCATTACAATACATAGTAAAATCCTAAAAGGCACCTTCAGACTTATCAACAATGTAATAAAGAATTATATAAAATATGATTTATGATTTATAGTATGTGGAGCTCTGAGTAGTTTGGTTTGGATACTATTAAGCATGCTGATGGGTTTCTGCATGTGATCAAAAAGTGCATTCTTAAGGCAATGGCACTATAGCAGTGATTTGTAAAATGTTGCTTTTTTCTTCTGTTTCCTGAATATTACTGAAAGTTATAGTTAACGAACAATGGAATTCATCATCAATTGGTGTAATTTGATCTTGTGGTCATCAATCCCCCAAACAAAAACACTGGTCACTTACTTCATGGCTTGTTTGTAAGTTATTGCTCTGTGCAAATTGACTGCCGCTTTCGCCTACAAATATATAGTTCCAATATTACATTGTAAAACCATGTGAAGCAGTTTGAGACATCTCAAGGTCATGAGAAGGTGCTATATCAAATGCAACGATTGTTCATAATTATTATTATTAATTCTAGGCAGCAGTTCTTGAATCTAACTATCATAACACTGAATTCAAATGTCTTTCATTAATGGGTTGGATGATCGGTCACCATTTCACGAATCTCGCCCTCCAATATTTGCCACCCGGAAGTTGCTTCGACATTCCTGAATGTTGCATTTTCGAACACAGAGTGAGTCAATACAATACTATTCACATTGATGTAGCCCCGTTCACGTCGGGAGACCGTCTTGATGTGGAGTCCCTTAGTGTAGTGGTTAGTGCGCTCACCTCGCAAGCAAGAGGATCCGGGTTCGAAAACTTAGATGAGTTTCCTTACTCCATACGCCTCTGCTTACCAAGTAGTGAGTAGGAAAATCCAGTTGTTAGTCGATTGGCGGATTGCAAAAATAAATGGTCACTCGTTCGCCCGCAAAATACACAGTTAATCCACTTTATAACATATTTTGTGATGCGCTTCCAATGATGTGATAAGATGCTATATCAAATGCAAGGATTATTATTATAGAGTGCTTTTCACAGTCAGTTGGTTTCCCGTAAGGCAGTAGTGTAAAGGCTGCTCTGGTGACTGAACAACTTTAGCAGGTCTAGCCTAATGGAGAAAGTGTTTGTTTTGTTGCTAGGCAGTAGTTTGCATTGCAACGGTGACCAACTCTTAAGCAGCAGCTAAACTTTCACATGAGTTTTTATTAAAACGAATATAACAATTACAGCACTGTTTTGTATATCACTCCCGACACTATGCACCAGAGATGAAATTAACATGAATGAACATAATCAGTTAAGTGACTATTTCTATCAACCTCTAAAATAGCAATTCACATTGTTACATTTACATTGTTATTTTAGAGGTGCCTTCACCTCCCCTCTCGACTCTATCCCCTCCTCGCTCCCTCCCTTCCTTCCCCTCACCCTGACCATTTCCCCCCTGCTCAGGTCTCGACCCAACTGTCCAGCGCAGTGGGACGTCCTCCCTAAACTCATCTGAGTTACAAATGCAATCTTGTTGTTACATAAAGTCTCTATCTCTTTCCTGCACCTGGATTTTGTTCCTCTGTTGTTAGCTGAGCGCTGGTGCTTAGGGAATGTAATATTTAACCATAACACACTTCTAATTCAGAATCAGCCACATGCTTCCACTGGTCTTGAATCTGTGGATTAACATAGTAATTGCTATCTGATCCCATGACACAAGATATGGGATCTGGTTGACACATCTGTTGCATTTGGCTATACATGCAATCACTACTTTTAACAGCAATTAGCTTTGAGATGTCTTGACATGTTATTATGGGCTAAAATGTGTAATATTCCTTAACTAGAACTGGCATTAACCTTTACCACTACAATTATTGATGTTTAACGTAATCCTCTTATTGTTAGATTCGCCCACGAAACACAGTCACTCCACTTTACAGTGTATTCTGTGAAGCGCTTTGAGACATCTCGTAGATGTGATAAGGCGCTATATCAAATGCAAGGATTATTATTATTCAAGCGTATTATTCTCCCGCCACCCCGCCATGCTAGCTCCAACCAACAGCCTCACTCTATTATTGAAAGCATTTCCCGGGCTGGGAATCAAGCAAATTTAGCTGCTGTTAAACAGGTCCAACCCAGAAAATACGTTTTAACCCCCACCTAAATAAATGGCCACTATATGGTCCAAAAATCTAGAAGCCAACCCAATGGCAGTATAAAAGATAGTGGCAATGGAAACCAGGAGGGGATGGGATACTGTCACCTAGTGGAAACTCAATGTATTTTGTTGGTTAGGTTTGGTTGGTTAGGTACACACTGATAATGTCAGCATTAATAAGCAATGCTGATAATAAGCAATATCTCAAATTTTCCCCCTATCTCAATTGGTCATCCCGTCGCAGTACTTGGAAAGAAAAAGGAGTGTCTCCTACTATGCTGGCCAACAATCTCCCTAATAAAATTGGTCATTCACTCCATGGCTGTTTGTGGGACATTGCAGTGCACAAATTGGCTGCCGCATTGGCCTACAAAATCCACAGACACTACACTTTACCATAAATCCTGTGAAGCGCTCTGAGATGTCCTCCTGAGGTGAAGAGCATTGAATTAAATACCAATATTATTATTATTATTGCTAGATGCTAGGATCATTGTTTATTATTTTGTTAACAGCAAGAGCAATTTCCAACAAATAATTTGAACATCGATGTGAAAAAAGTAAATGAAAACTCAGTAATATACTCAATTGATTTTACTGCACATATTTAGCTAGAGTTTTAGATTTGAAAACTCTATGGTGGTAAAATGCAATATTAAATGTGATTTTTTTTTCCTGTACTGTATCTAAATTATTGCTGGGTTATGAAATCTTGACTAGGCTTTTTGTGTGTGTCTTCCTCTGTTCCACTGTGTAAGCAGCCATTGTAAGCAGCAGGGGGTATAGTGTGGGAGTTAAGTTGGAGGATTTAAAAGTAATTTATATGTTTTACAGGTCACATAACTTGCCAAATCACACACGTTGAGCATGGGACTGACTTTTAAAGCTTGGCACTGTGGCTATCATTTGTCACTTGCCATTTGCAGACTTTTAGTTTTCCCTCTTGTACAAAGCTGAACATCTTCAAACAATCCTCTTCAGTCTGAGCTGCGGATTCCTGTGGAAAGTGCAGGTGTCAGCATTGTGTAAAACAAACGTCAGGTGCCAGAACTCTGGAAAAACCAAATGGTCTCTTCAACGTGATGTATGCTTAATGTTCACTGTAATGTTGTGTGTACACAAGACCAGTCACAATGCAGTTCTTTTTCAGTTGTGGAAGGCTCATCACTCACGAAGACTGCCATCTTTTTGAGTAGGAAAGAGGTTCAGGAGTGCAGTATTTATTTTCCCATACTCTGGGGATTCAATTGCTGCGACCCACTAAAATGTTACCAACCTGTCCTCTCCCTCCACTTGGCAGGCACTAGCCTGCTCCATGTCCCCCTGCCTTGCCCGCTCTACCATTGGAGGTCGGGCCTTCAGCCTTTCTGCCCCCACCCTCTGGAACTGTATCCCGGAGCCCTTCCACCTCAATCCCTCCCTTGCCTCCTTCAAGTTCTGTTTCAATACCTTCCTCTTTGACCATGCCTTCACTCATTCTCCCACCTCCACCCCCTTTCCCTCTACCCCTCTTGACCATAACCCCCAGCTTGGGTGCAAACCTTTCACTGTGCATTGCCTTGGGATATCCTCCCGACATGAAAATCAATATATAAATGCAATTTGTTATTGTTGCTTAAAATTTAAATGCAGAGGGATGAAACACATGATGATTCATAACAGAATCAACAGAAATGTGCCATCTATTGTATTCCCAAAGACTGGGTGTGCAATCCTTCTTTCCCCTAACTTTGGAAAATTGGTTGGGAATAAAGACACTGCAAAATGTTGTTTCACTACAGTTCACTGAGGGTATGATTTGGGGGAACAAAATAATAGGGACAATCACATAATGACAAAATCATTACATGAGATAGAGTGGGGGCGGTGGGGTGGGCATGGGGGTATGAGAGTGGGGTTTAGGAGGTTTGAAGGCTCATGCCAAGTATGCTCTTATGTTCTATGTAATTCTATTTTTTTTTGATCAGCCAGGTATCTGACATATGTGGAAACCGATCACCATGCTTAAGAGTCCCAAACCAGACTGAGAGTTCCATGCATATCACCAACACATACAAATTCCCTCGACTAGAATAAAATGCGTGCTCTCTCTCCCCAGAGGGCTTCACCCTAGTTACCTAATTCCAGAGAGTATTAGGTGGAGGTTGGTAAGAACCAACTTTTGGGGATCCCAGAGTGTGCATTGTGGTACTGCTGGAGTCTAACTAACTAAAACAACATAGCTTACTATTGAAAACACTGTCTGGCAAGCTTCCCACAATTCGGACCACCCTACCCGCTAGGGCTTTGGCTTACAATGTTAACGGGAGCTGAGTGGGAAGAAACCCTTCCCCAGCCACAATGACAGTGAGCTAACATTGAGAAAAGGAGTACCAGGAGCTTGTGTAAAGGTAGAACATAATTTTACTGTCTGTGGCAAATTGGCTTCTAGGCATCTGCGCTTGTTGTTCTTGAGAATGCTATTGAGGTGATGACTTAGTATCACAGCAGGATATTTTTCCCTTGCCTCCTTGTAAGGATTTAGACCCTAAACAATGAAACCCTGTGAAGCACTTTGAGATTTCCTCCTGATGTGAAAGGCACTATACCAAATGTAAGGATTATAATTATTATTATTAGCACAGCTGTTGTACTGGTAAAGATAGACACTGGCAGGGACAAACCAGAGATGCGAGTGCTTTCCCACATTCAGGAGAAAGTACAGCATGTCCCCAAGAGTTCAATCTTGGATGTAGACTTTAAGTGGCATCATTAGTTTCTACTTCAATATAATACGAATTCCAACACTGACCAACCCATTGACAAGATCTCACGGAGAGGTTTGGTTAAAGAAAGCTCCTTGGCCCATTGGTCCAAAATACCAATCCTACTCTCTTCCCATTACACTGTTCCTCCAGTTTCTTAAATTAGTGTTGACTGTTTCAAGCTGTTGATCGCCCATTATGTAAATAAATGCTTTCTGATGTTTGTCAGCCTGGTTTGGTTGATAGCAACTAGTGAGGGTGACCAGCATTGTCGCAATTCTTTCATCCTTAATGTCTTTCAGATGAGAAGTTAAACCAAGATCCTGTCTGCCTGCTCAGGTGGACATTAAAGATCCCAATTGGCACTATTTGAAAAGATTGCATTTTGCAGTAAATCCTGTGAAGTGTTTAAGACATTCCTCTCAACTGAAAGACACTATATGAAATGCAAAGATTATTACGTTCGAAATTTTTCCTTCAAGAAGAATGTTACAAATATAACTAAAGGTACAACATCAGGACTTCAACTTTGTGTCAATTTAGTTCTCAAAAGATCAAAAAGTTTCTATTAGTAATTCCAACTATGGATGTACTTTCGTTTAGTTTACGTAAACTCATCATAGTATTAGATATTACTAACGCAGTAAGTGATTATGCAGACAACTGGAAAATAAATGAAGCTTTTCGGTATCAGCTTTAAATTTGAAAACTATCTAGAATCTTTCAAATGAGTAAATCATTGTGTAAATATCAAGTCTGACATCCAGTTTATTATCAATGCGTAGATGGTAGTTTGGTTTTCTGCAAGAATGAGATCAAATGGGCTGTCTTTATTTGAACCTCTCTTGTGATCTTGTGAATTATATTCACTATTTTACTGAACGCTGGTGATTACAGAATCAAAGGGAATCCAGAGACGTATCATAGCGATAACACACAATAAAATTCAATTTGAGAAAGTCATTTTATGGCTGAAGACTTCAAAGTGCTGCAGCCAGGAGTGAGCAAGCCTTAAATTCATAAATGTTGAGGATCCCTTCCCAATAGAGAAGAGAGTTTCTTCTGGTGTCCTGGTCAACAGTCCTGAACATAAAACTGCTCATTCAGTTTTATGTGTGCAAACTGTGTGCAAATGTGCTACTGCATTCACAGTTAGTCCACTTCACAGTAAAATCCTTTGAAGAGCTCTGAGACTTCCTCCCAGCGTGAAAGGAACTGTATGAATTGCAAGGATTATAACTCGATTATTATTAGGATTCCATGGTAAAAGCTGCATCCATGTTAAACAACTATAGTGATCCTTGTATTTGAGACAACGTCTTTTATGTTGGGAAGACATCTCAGAGCACTTCACAGGATTTACTATAAAGCAAAGTGCCTGCAATGAATGTCGTAGCAAACCTCTGCTGTTTGAATCCATCGACTGTCCTGTATCTAACTTCATGTACCTAATTTATGAGAGTATATACTTAAGGTGGTTGATGGCTCAGATCATACAGGGGTATTTGTTTCTCAACATAATCATTGCAAAACAGTGAGTAATTTGTGTGCTGCTGCAGAATGTAGAGGTTGCAGAGATCAATGTCTAAGCAATAAATTTGCTGTCATCTGTATCCTCTAGTCTTGGCACACACTGTACATAACTATCTGTTTTGATACTTAATGTTATGTTTGCTTCAGATCAAGGTTACATGGGTAAACTTTGCTGCAGTCTAGACAAAACAGATGTGATTTTATTATTGTTGCGCTGGTACTGGACTACATCAGTACTAATACCGCTGTAGAACCCTAGTATAAGGCGTCCCTTCAGGTTCTCATAAGGGACCTCTCAGTTTATTCCGGCGCTGACTTCCTGCGTACTGAAAATGGCTGACTTTCCGGTTGTCAAATCGCGGCTGGAATGACTTCCTGCCCTTGCATTTAATGCTGTTACAAGAAATGATGTAAGAGACAACCTGATTTTTTGGGGGGTCAGTCTGACACATGCGGAAAATCATCCCCATGCTTAACAGTATCCAAACTAAGATGAGATTTCCAAGCATCCCACCTTATACATGGAAATTCCAGAGATAGATTGTTTGAATGGAATCCTAACATTTGAATCATAAATTATGTTGATATTTCTATGTTAAAGTTTAAATTTGATTATGTTGCCTAACAGTTCATTACAAAATGTTTTGATAATTTATTGTCCCACATGAAAAATTTTAAATTTTGGCTTCAGGTATTGCTCATAATTCCTAACTTTTCTGTTGCAAATAATTCCTCAACCGTGTAATTCCTCAAATCTCTTTGTAATTGTGGGAGTGACATTTAATTGTTGAGATCATTTCAATATTCTACTTTGATCTACATGATTCATAGGAAACTAAAGAAAGAACATGATTTTTTACATTTTTGAATGAAGTCTACTATTAAGCTGGATCCATTCAAGTCTTCAAGATTGAGGTAGATAGCTATTAGTTAGTCAGGGTAGTAAGGGATATGGGGCAAGGGTGGGTAATTGGATTTGAGGTACAGGTTGGCCAGGATCTTATGCAATGGCGGAACAGCTCCAGGGTCTGAATGGCCTACTGTTTCTAAAACATATGAACTAGGAGCAGCAGTAGGCCATTTGGCCCCTCGAGCCTGCCCTACCTTTTAATAAGATCATGGCTGATCTTCTAACCTAATTCCATTTAATAATAAATAATAATCCTTGCATTTGATATAGCGCTTTTTCACGTCTTCTAGACGTCTCAAAGCGCTTCAAAGAATATACTGTAAAGTGGATTGACCGTATATTTGTGAGCGAAACGCGGCAGCCAATTGCGCACAGCAGTGTCCCAGAAACAGTCGTTTGTGCGACTGAGATCTAAAGGGATTATCCCTTAATCCTTTTAGATCTCAGTTATCAATCTCAGTCTTGAATATGTTGCAATGAGCAGATTTTTTCTGCAATGAGCACATTTTTTTTTATCCACTAAAGTGATTACAATATATGGGCTCCTTACTCACACATGCTCTAATCATAGAATAACTTGTGAAAGAAATGTTTACAACACAGAAGAGGTCAGTCTTCTGTACAAATGATCACTGTTTTAGTTTTCCCACTGGAGCTCTCTGATCTTGTCACATATTCCCTGCTCTTTCCCTTATCCCTTCATGTTCTTCATCTCTTAGTCATCCCCTCATCACAGCTTCAAGCTGCTTTTTAAATAAGTCCAGTGTCCTGTTCTCAACCACATTTCCCAGCAACCTGTTCCAGTTATTGATTATCCTTAGCTACGTATCGGTATTTCTTTGTTTCCCTGCTCCTCCAATTCATACATTTTTTTTGTCAGCTGGGCATCTGACACATGCGGAAACCCATCTCCATGCTTAAGAGTAGCCAAACCAAACTGAGATTTCCATTCATCCCACCTACACATGAAAATCTCAGAGATAGATTGTTGGAATGGAATGCGCACTCTCCCTGGAGAAACGCTTGCTGCTTACCTAATTCCGGAAAATATTAGGCACAGGTTGGCAAAAGTCAAGGCTTGGGGACTCCAGAGTGTGCGTTGAGGTACTGCTGGGGTCTAACCAGTTAAAACAGCAAGCTTTCCTGCTGCTTGTCCAGCTAGGACCACCCTACATTAGGGCTTTGGTTTGCAGGGTTAACAGGAGCTGAGTGGGATGACTCCCTGCCCCCAGTGACTGGTCTGCCCTTCCAGGTCCTGCCTATGAGCCTGGCTGGCTGTGCTGTCATCAGCAGTGCCCTGGAATCCTATGGACTCGTCTGGCTCAGGAACCGGACTACCAAGGCTGACACAGAGGGCTGGCTTGATTCCGACATTCCATAGTCGGGGAAATCACCTTGCAGCCAGTTCAGCTCCAAGGAGACCCCGCTTATCTCCTCCCAAGGAGGATAGTCACTAAATGCAAAATATTGCAGATGCCGGAAATCTGAAACAAAAACAGAAGTCGTTGGGAACACTCAGTAGGTCAGGCGGCATCTATGGAGAAAGGAAAGTGAGTCAACGTTTCGAGTCCACGACCCTTCGTCAGAACTGGGGTACGTTGTGGGGGAGAGGCCGTTAAGGGCTAACAGAGAGGGGTGAGGCAGGGCAAGGAAGACAAAGGAGAAAATGGGGTAAAGGACAGGGGATGATGGCTTAAAGTGGTGTTAATAATGATAAACAAAGGGGGGAATTGCAACAAAACAGGGGGAAAGGGATGTTAATAATGCAAAACAAAGGGGAGAAAAATTGGAACAAAATAGGAGATTGCAATTTTCTTGCAAAATTGTATATATTATATGTATTTTATATATGTATTATATCACATACTATAGAGAAAAATTCTAGAAAGAATTAATCTGTAGGCTTGAATACCATTTCCAAAACATAAAGACTGTTTTTATCAACAATACTAAAATTAAATCACTAAGAGAAGGGAGTTTCTCCTGGTATCCTGACCAACAATCCTCCACATAGTTGATCCTTCACTTCATGGCTGTTTATGGGTTTCGCTGGTTCAAATGACTGTAAAATTTGCCTGCACAAACAGTCACTGTTTTTATAAATACAGGAAAGGTTTTGAGGCATTTCTTTTATGTACAAGAGAGACAACAGTATATATAAATACAGTATTCTACGTTGTGAGAAGATATCATAAAATTACAAGTTATTTCTTTCTATTAAATGAACTAATAAGTAGGTACAGTACTGGAATAAAAACAGTTTTAATAAAAGGCTGTCAAATCCTAATCTCTTCCTTCCAGTGAGCTAATAAAATTGCTGTGCATTTCCATTCTATTTCAAAGGTACAAACTTGGCTTTCCTTTTTATCACTAAGTACATACTGGCTCAGTTCCAGGAAAAGGTAAGTCCAATAATTCAGCTATGCAACCACCGTGTTGGCCAGGGTGAATTTGTCAGCATGTTTTCATATTTTTATATTTTACTTTATTAAAAATCAAATAATCATCTTTAGTTTTGCAGTACAAGATGTGATTGGAACAACAGATCATTGAACTACATCATGTCTATAAACTCTTCCCTTAGATTATTTTGCTTGTTGATAAGAATCTAAATGGAATAAATGGTTCTACGAAGATGTATAGATTAATTTACCTACAGAAAGTTATCACAAGGGTGTTCTGAGACCTGCATTGTTTAGTGTATAATTTATCTTTATCTAAAAGTACATGGCCATGGCACTTTACAGTCAATCCTGCGAAGAGTTTTGAGACATCCTCCTGATGTGCAAGGCGTTCTATTAAATGCAACGATTATGATATTTCAGATTTTTATTGGCTTCTGCTATTCAATGTTAAGGCAGACTTCATAAAGTATTTTAAAATTATTTTAATGCATTCTTGAAGAGAAAGAACGTTAAACAATAGTGGGAGTGATGAGGAGAGTTTAATTCAACTAGGCAACATGGAAAAAGATACCAGTGTGGACTCAATCGACCAAATGCCCTGTTTCTGTGTTACGACAGTCTGTGATTCCAATAGAAGCCAAATGATTTGTTCAGATTGACATAGTTGTGTGTATAATGATTAATATATGAGAGGTGTGGTTGCTTTCCCACCATGGTCTCATGACATCTATCACAGGTTATGTTTTGGTGGAGCTGAGTCCAATGCACTGGAATGCATATCTTAATGGCTCTGTTAAATATAAATTAACTTCATCTTCAGCCACCAAGAAAGACTGAGTGAAGCCAGTGTGGTATTTCGGAACCCAGCTCAGCTGCCTGTGCGTTCTGCAGAGAATAATTGAGATTAACCATTGTGAAAGCATTACCCAAAATGTGCAAGAGTGATTTATATATCTTTTTATTGCAGTATGTGCTCAAGTACACTTACTATAACTTTTGCTACCCAATGTATAAATTTGTATCACTGTTGCCATCTGGGGTAAGTTCAAAGTAATGGAGAAACAATTGTCTGCTAATTTGTGAACCTATCAAATTACCTGCTGTAATATTATAATAGTTAGACCTAATCCTGCAGTCTCTTTAATAATTTCCAATTGTATCATCAGCCTCACTGTTAGTTTTGCCACTACATTTTACAATATATGCTATTAAGTGATTTGAGACTTCTCGGTGACATAATAAAGTGCTACATCAAATGCAAGGATTATTATTTTTGACACCTTGCTTTGTGCTGTGGGTGAATCATATCTCTGAACAATAATTTAGAACAGTATGTGTTAGCCATATTTTGCTCTTTTCAAAAAATCCACTCCCTTGGCAGGTTGACATCACTATACACAGCACAAGCCAAGGATTGAATGAGGAGTGGAAATCTTGTTAACACCGAGGCACTGATGCCAACATTAAAAATAATAATCCTTGCATTTGATGTAGCAACTTATCATGGCGGTGAGATGTCTCAAATCACTTCATAGCATATACTAGTGACTGTGTATTTTGTAGACAAATGGGGCAGCCAAGTTTCACACAGCAATGTCTCACACACAGCCATGATGTTAATGACCAATATTATCTGGGGATTGTTGGCTGAGAAACTCCTTTCTCTTTTTGAATAGTGCCATGGGATCTTTACCATCCACCTGAACAGTCAGAAGGATCACTGTTTATCATCTAATCCAAAGGAAGGCACCTTCAACAAGGCAGTGCCCCACCACTGTGCCCGTGTGAGCTCAAAACTCCAACGTGGGGCTTGAACCCACAACCTTCTGACTCAGAGGTTAAAGTACTACCGACTGAGTCTCCTGCTGCTGCTATTCAGCTGAGAACAGCTAATATGGGACAGACTGTGGATCAAACCTAAATCATTCCATAATGGTATCAATATTGTATGGCACAAAACTTCGCAGCCCGCATTCTCACCCACACCCCCAAACTCTGTACCCCGATCACTCCAGTCCTTGCCAAACTCCACTGGCTCCCTGTCACAGAGCAGATCGACTTCAAGATCCTCATGCTAGTGTTTAAATCCCTCCATTCCTTGGCACCCCCCGATCTCTCTAACCTCCTCTCTCCCCACAGCAGCACCCACTGCCTCTGCTCTACTGGGTCCGGCCTCCTCTGCATCCCCCGAATCCTCCGCTCCACCATCGGCAGCCGTGCCTTCAGCCACTACTCCCCAAAACTTTCGAACTCCCTCCCTCAATCCCTTTATCTCGTCCCCGCCTTCAGCATCTTCAGGTTTGCACCTGAAGACCTTCCTCTTTGACCGTGCCTATGGTCACCTTCCCCCTCTCTCTGGCTCGGCCTTGGGCTCTGCCATTGTTAAGCACTCTGGGACGCTGCCCAGTGTGGAGGGTGCTATATAAAAGCAAGTTGTTGTTGTTGGCACATGTGCCAATCACAAATGTAACACAGGCAAACAGACAGCTGTATTGAACTCTCTCTCTCTCTCTCTCTCTATCTATCTGAGATCCATCTGAGATCAATCTGAGATCTGTGAAATGACACTCAAACATTGGGCTCTGCAAGAGGCAACTCTAATGGAAACCACTGAACACCTCAGGCTGGCTTCAGGCCACAGCATTGTGCTGAAACCAGGGAAGGGTGGAGTGTATTTCACATAGAGTGCCACTGAAATGCGGGCACCAATAACAATGGCAGCAGCGAGATGCTTTGATCTGCTTCAGACCCATGTTGTGCTGAGGTCAGTCGTGGGGAGGAGTGCTTTACAAAGAGTGGCATTGAAATGTGGGCAACGAACCACAATGGAAGCAGCTGCAGGCTTTGATCAGTTTTGGACCCCTATATTTTGCCAAAATCAAGGGTTTCAAATCTGAAGCCAAATGACAATTAAAGACTATTAATAATTATCACATGACATGTTGCATTTCTCTCCCCCAATTCACTTTTAATCAGTTTAGAGATGCGTGACACTATTTGAAAAAATCCCAGTGCCATGACCCACTGTCCACCTGATCAAATCGGCATTCACCTCATTGCTGTTTGTAGGATCTCGCTGGCAAGCAAATGTTGGTCAAAAATAGTCAGTGTACTCGAGAAGTTTGAACGTGCTAAGGCACTATACAATTGCAGGGTCTTTCTTTCTTATTGTCATCCTAGCCACTGGAATTACAGAAACAATCCAGACCTATTTTATATTTAGAATGTTTATTCCACCCAAGACAGTACAAGTAGTGAGAGAGAATGCACAAAAGGAAATCATCCAGAGTGGAGACAAGTAGAACTGTTGGAATGTAGGTTTTGACTTGCTGGGAAAAAGAGTCGATGGTATAGCAACAGTCCAGGCATTTGATTCTCTGACCATGAGAGGTACAACATAACACTTGCAAAAATGCCAAGACAGTGTGAATGGAATATTTCAGATCAGCAATGAATTAGACAAATAGTGAATCCAGCCATACTAAAGTCCAGAAAGCATTACTCTTTTACATACAAAAGAACATAATAATAATAATGATAATAATAATCTTTGCATTTGACACAGTGCCTTATCACATCTTTGATTTGTCTCAAAGCGCTTCACAGGATATACTGTAAAATGTAGTGACTGTGTGTTTTGTGGGCAAAACCGGCAGCCAATTGCATACTGTCCCACAAACAGTCATGGATTGATTGATCACATTATTATTAATTTGAAGGGATTATTACCCCCGGAAAGCGATCCGCCAATCGACTAACAACCTTCCTACCTACTGCTAGATAAACAGAGGTGTATGCACAGAGCAAGGAAACCTGTCCAAGGCTCTTATTGCTTCGTCCGGGAATCAAGCCCAGGGCCTCTGGCTTGTTTAGTGATCACACTTCACAATGCTAATGTACATAGCTCAATTCCTCTCCGCCAGGCTAGTTCCCAAACTGGCACTGGGCTGACTGACTGACGGGTGGAATAATCCTGGAAACACTGATAACAATAATACTAATATAATAAAACTTTGGTAGAGCACCTTTCATGTCAGGAAGGCATCTCAAATGATATACTGTACTATGTATTTTGTAGGTGAATGTGCCAGCCTATGTTCTTATAGCAATATCCCACAAATAGCCTTGAGGTGAAAGACCAATTTTATTTGGAGGATTGTTTGCCAGAACACTGGGGATAAACTCCTTTCTCCTTTTGTATAGTGCCATAGGATCTTTAACATACACCTGAACAAACAGTGGGGCCTCGGTTTAAAGTCTTATCCGAAGGACGGTACCTGCAACAGTACAGCACACCCCAGCACTGCACTGGAGATTCAGCTTAGACTATATAAGTCTTGACGTGGAGCTTGAACCTATACCTGTTCACCCTCAGAGGTGAGAATGCTACCAACAGAGCCAGGGTGACACCCAAGTATGTAACTTCAAGTGTGGTACTGTGTGATACTGACATTAGAGCAAGGAAAGGGAAAATATTCCATCTCACCTGGCTTAACATCCTTCATCTGGTGAGTATCAATATTTGCCCTCAAATCACAAGATCACAAGATTGATCTGGATGAATAAGGTGCTTCGACTTATCCACTCTGATCGTTCCAGAACACCAACCCTACTGGCCCCACCATCACTTTACCAAGCTGCTTGTTAAGTGAACCTAGTTTCCTACCCTCCACCACCTTTCTTGACAATCTGTTCCAGTTGTTTATTACCCTTTGTGTAGAGAAAATCTTACTGGTATCTGTCCTGAAATTGTCCTTTACAACTCTAAACCTATGTCCTCTTGTTCTAATTCAGAGCATATCCTAAATTATTGACCTGGGTTCACATTTTCAATCGTATTTAAAATGTTGTGCTCTCTATGATGTCCCCTCTGAGTCATATTCTCTCAAGACTGAAGAGGAATAATTGTCAAATCATTGCTCATAGCTCATTCCTCTAACCCTGCGGACTATCCTCATTGCTCTCCTGTGTACCACCTCTAGTGGCTGGGCAACCCCGTTATGTCACGGTGGCCAGAACTATTTGCAGTATTCAAGGTGCAGTCTGACCAGAGCTCTGTGCAACCTGAGAATGATGTATGGGACTCTAAACTCAACAGATTAACATTATAGCATGTTGTCATCCTGTTTGCTTGTTAATTGCTGTCCCACCTTATTTTGACAGAATGAGCAATAGATCAACTAACAGCCCTAGATCTCTTTCAGCTTCCTCCTTGCCAAGTTCAATCCCATTCATCCCATTTCCAGCGCCTTGGGATGTCCTTCCGTCGTGAATAATAATAATATAATAATCCTTGTATTTAATACAGCGCGTTTCACGTTTTCTAGACGTCTCAAAGAGCTTCACAGAATATGCTGTAAAGTGAATTGACCGTATATTTGTGGGCGAAACACATTTGGGTATTCAGTGTTATCAATGTTTCACATGTTCGGACCAATGTTGCAGTTAGCAGGCTTCAATATGAATACTTGTGTTTAACAATTATTCTGTTCAACCGTAACTAATTGCATAGAGACAATACCAGAAAAAGCTATTACACACCAGCCCAATGTTAAAAAAAAAAATTAATAAAATAGTAACTAAATAATCCTGCACTGCTCTATTTCTCAATTGTATTCTTCTCCAAATGTTGTGAGCTATTTAATTTCCTCTTGAACTTGTTTACACAATCTGTCTCCATCACCTGCCTGGGTACCTGTGCTAAACATGCTTCTAATCTCATATATACTTTAATAATAATTTCTAGTTCCTTGGGACGTCCTTTCAATGTGAAAGCGGCTATACAAATGTAATTTGTTGTTTTTTGTAAATATCAGACTGGTCATCTGTGTATTTAAACTCAATTTAGGCTACATTTCTGTAATCATTTGTAAATTAATTGCCAACAATTAGCATCAGGAGGAGAGTCTCTTTCCAGATCAGTATTTTCCCAGACCCCCAAAGCCATCATTTATATTTTCCTGAAGTGACAAATTAGTGTTTTTTGAGTCTTACATCTGGCTCTTAGTTCTTTTGGGAATGGCCCAAACAGAGATCAACAACAACAATACATTCCATGTATATAGCGTCTTTTATCTCAGGAGGACATCCCAAGTACTGGAGTCAGATTCAGGAGGGGTCGGGGTCAAGGTTGGTTGGGAGTGTGGGAGGAGATAAGCAAAGGTGTGGTCAGAGAGGATGGTCTTGAGGCTGACCTTGAGAGAGGCGAGGGAAGGGGTGAGGCGAAGGGACTCAGGGGCAGATATGGGCCAGAGATTAGGAAGATATGCTGAAAATACTCAGATCATGCATTCCCTTGGGCTAACAACAATTTTTCCTTTCTCACAGAGTCGACTAGGAACTATGTAATCAAAATACACATTCATTACACCTTACAGTAAATTCTATGAAGTGTTTTGAAAACTTCTGACGAGAAAGGTGCTACAGGAAATTCAAGTGCTATTTATTACAGAAATTCATCCAGATTACAGATTCAGGATTAAATAACCAAATTTGATTCAAGATGCATCCCAGCGTCTCCCTTGTTTATAGCATCTTAACAGTGGCCTGGATACTTTCAGTGAATGCTCACCCTTTCCCTTATTTACACTTACTGGTAAACATTACTCACTTAGTACATGTTTCATGTTTCCTGATCATCTGTATCAACGCTAAAATCTTTTGCAACTCTGCTAGGTGATGGTCCATGATCCCCACGTGATCCTCTATATCAGATTGCCTTGGCTCCACTGTTGATGTCTGTGCACCTCTGTTATTATTTTCAGAACATCACCGAGTCCAATGTTTATATTCCTAAACTGTGGTGTGGTTATGTTAAATTCGGAGGAGATATTATATTTCCTCTATGGTAGTACACCCATTACTGAATGTAAAAAGATGCCATGGAGAAACAGGGACAAGAAAAGGATAAGAAGTGTTATGTCTTTCTGTTAAAAGGCAGCATTCCCTGAAAAAACGTGTCTTGGAAAGCATGTTATTAAGTTTCAAAACTAAATTGAGATTTTATAGCATAACAATGAATCTATCCTGAGAAATGTAACTTGAATGAAGTTTAAAAAATCTGCATAGCTAAATTTTATCCTGCAAAAGAACCAGCATTAACTAGCTTTTCCTAGCAAAATGGGTAATACCCTTGAATCATAGGATTTGCTCTTGATGCTCTGATTCATAACAGATTTTGTGTGATAATTATCACACAATGTTCTTCTGCATTGTTTATCTGTATCTTGATAACAAAAACTGTTTAAAAAAGGATTGCTTGCAATTTGTGGAGTCACCATATTTTACAGAAAGCTTTAATTTACCTTCTTAAGAATATTGCACTCTTTTTTCTTGCGAAATATTAACCAGGTCTGATTTTTAGCAGATACATATAAATAGTTCTGTCAGACGTATAAGTAAACAGTGATTGCAGATGGTTTTAGCTTCTTTATCACACCCATGTTCCCATTGAGGAATGTATTCCAAGGTATTTGGTTACGTTTTCAAAAGTGAAAACCTTGCTCAAAACCTTCCACACTTCATATGCACTTCATGCACAAGAATGCCAAACACTGGAAAGTGGTGTCTATCACTTCAATAATATCGGTAACTGCGGAAAGCCTAAACTGAAAATGCAGCTGTGACAATAAAGAAGGTTATGTAAATATAAACACTGAATTTAAACTATAGGATTGTTCGAACCAAAATATGACATATTGTCAGTATCCACTGACTCACTACCTCCTTTGCCAATCCTTTAAGGAAATCTGTAACTTTCCAAAGATAGAACAGGTTTGCCCTAAAGATGTCTCTGTTATGTTTCTGTTGGTTGATTCCACTTTACAAAGCTGAGCATGAAATTTTAGCAAGTGTAAAGCATTATTGCTGAAAATGTCATCTACATTAACAAGGAAGAAGAGCAAATTGCAGCTCTGTGGTGGTAGATAAGAAACTGAATCCATTCTGTAAGTAATTGCGAACAAGACACAAATATCTGCTTCAACCTTGAATATAGATGTTAACCATGAAGAATGAGGATATTATTAACTTCTTTACTAAAGGTCTCACACTGAATGACCTACTAGATCCTGTGCTTCTGACTAAGGAAATAGTCTTCTATGCTTGCAATGAGCCTCACTCCTGTACCCACCTACTGATACGTTTATATTATATTTGTATTAGTTTGCCTTATAACAACTTTGATTATTTAAACCATTTTACTCATTCAAAGCTTCTGATGAAATGGTGATATTGGACTGAACGGCTCCTAAAAGAGGCAGAGGCAGTTCTAGATACAAATACACAAGGTGGCAACACTGCAACTATACAATGGTTTGTTTGAACTTTTGGATCCTGATAATCTTCTCTTCAAGAAATCCTACCATTTCAATGACAGATAATTAGAGATTTTCAAACCCACAAACAATATTATAGTGCATTCCTCTGGAGCACTATAAACCCACATTGCACCAACATCAACAACAAATTACATTTGTATAGCGCCTTTCACAATGGGAGGACTTCCCAAGGTGCTGGACAGTTAGGGATTTGGACATAAACTGGGGGTTGGGATCAGGAGGGATGGAGGGCAGGGAGGGTAGGGGGTAGGAGGGTGACCAAAGTCCTAGTCGAAGAGAAGGTTCTTGAGATTAACATTGCTTACTTACTTCTTTTAAGGAACTTTTGAATAGCATGCAATAAAAGGACACTTAGAAGCGAGTCAAGTATGGCAGAGGACTTCCATGGCTTTCCTCAATTTTGTGAAGTCACAAATTCCTTTAAAGGAATTTTTTTTAACTTCATGAAAAAATGTTTGGTAAAAGCTTTTTTTAATCTGATTACAAACACAAGGCTCTAGAACATAAATGTTCAAATCCATCATTATATCATTTGGCTGCAATACTGTCTTCTGGCTCTTCTCCACTTCCCAAACAGAAACAGATCTCCATATTAGAAAAATATACATTTTCTTTATCCATTCAGTTATAGAATTATAGCCCTGCACCTGCAAGCATACAATACCACAGTATTTGGAGCATACTAGATAGACCACAGTATTTGGAAGAAAGGCTGTCATCTTCCTGAACAGAAAATAGTATTAACATCTGTCAGGAATATCTATCTGAAGTGGACTCAACAGCAAATGCCATAGTGTCTATCACCAGGTCATGTAACAAGGGAAAAGGAGTTTAGTTTGTACCCATGCATGAAAAAATAACTTTAAAGTAAACATTTGCCAAATAGAGTATTATTTGTAATGGCAAATGGCTGGCTTTCAGAGCTGCAGTAATACTTTAAACCATGTCTGATTCATTCCCATGGTTTAGATGTCAGGAGAACCACTTGATTTAATTATAGCCTCACCACTGTTGGCTGTATATAATCCCTGAGAACTTTAAACAATTGAAAACCCTTTAAAATGCCATTGTACCCAGATCATATGTGAACATAATAGAAACATGTATCTCTATTTTCCTGTTTGCAGTTGAAGATGGGCCGAAGGGTATTCATCATTCAAATTGATGTTATGATCTTGAGTCAGAACTTGCTCAACCCTACCATCCTCCAACTACATCATCAAATTGAACCTTCAGGATCCTGGGAAAGGATGGTTTATTGGGGTTGAAATGATGACACTTGCAAACCGTAAATTGGGATTATTTCAGTGTTTTGCTTTCAGCTTTTTTCTCAGCCTAGCATTCTGCTAAATTCTTTGTGCTATTCCCTAATGTTCAATTATCATAGTGTTGAAACATGGTGCTCAACTCGCACCAGGATTCACAAAAAGATTGATTAACTATTGGATCCTGCTGGTAACTTATTGCGATTTCATAATACCCATCGGACTCCCAGTTCTGGGCACAAGTTGCAGAGTTACAATGGATTGGAATTACCACACATCCAGCTATCAGCATGATTGAATATTTATTAATCCTTTGTGAAAACTGTTACAAATATTGTGATTAGATCCCATCACAATTGTAATTCAAAACTCTGTGCTGAAACATCCACTGTTAACTTTTCAAGGGATGTGCACATGTCTGTCATATCAACCCAAACAACTTAGTCTCAAGTCTCCAGCGCCAGGACCTCAGTGTGGACCGCTTATGAACTTTTTACCTCAAGATTAAAATGTCTGTGTTTCACGCATTGTTTTATTTACAGTACTAATCTTCATATTTATTGAACACTTGGGAATCTTCTTGTTTACACATTTTCTGGAAATACAAACCAGGACACTGGGAGAAACGTCCTTCTCTTTTCGAATAGTGCTATGGATCTTTAATGTCCACCTGAACAGGCAGACAGGGGTTTTGATTTATAGTCTCATCCCAGTTCCAACAATGAAGCACACACCCAGCACTGCAATGGAGTGTCAGCCTGGACTACATGACTACATGGACCAAATCCTGACCTGGGACTGAACGCACAACCTTCTGACTCAGAGGTGAGAGTGCTAACAACTGAGGCAGGCTGACCTAACACATGGCATTGCCACCTGCAAATCAGGCTGCTTAAACATATTATTCTCTGTCATTTCTTGTGTTGAAAATAAAGGCCTGGAACGACACAACGTCTCTGTGAGAAAGCTATTCTTTTTGTCGTCTCAAAGAATAGTTTGAATATTTCCATATTTTGAAATGCTCTACTTCTTACAATTGGAAACTGTTTCACACACAGACAAACAATGATCAGAAAAACCTCCAGTCCACATATACACAAGTCTTTCAGCCAATTCAAATCAGGAGCAGCCTGTCAGTATTTTCAACAGCTGCTTGTCAAAACTATTCCCTGCATTCACTCTATATTTACATGGATGACAAATAATTCTTTCTAATATATTGCACGTCATTAAAAGACAAAAAAATTCTTCCTTTTCAGCAGAAACATGAGTTGGACCAATAACAACAACAACAACAACAAGATTATATTTATAGAGCGCCTTTCACGTTGGGAGGATGTCCCAAAGCGCTGAAGGGCCAGGTGTCAGGGCCCGAGAAGGGGGGAGGGGTGGTGTAGGGGTGAGGGAAGGCAGAGAGGTGGTAATTTCAGAATGATTGCAAACTCTCTATGACTGATTAGACTGCAACAAAATATATGGGACATTATCGTATATAAGGTTTATATGGTATGTATAAATACAAAAGAACATGTCATTCCAAAACTTGTGAGAATTTAATCCATAATTACACAATATGAGAACACAAAATTGCTGATTTTACTATCAAGACCCTTGATACATACACAACAACAACAAGATTCAAGATTCCATTTATAAAGCGCCTTTCACGTCAGGAGGACGTCCCAAGGCGCTGATACACAATACACAATTACATGCAGACAATATATCAATACATATCACTTTGAAGAAGTGGATATTAATAAAATAAGCTTTTTAGCCCAGTTAGGATACTGTGAGTTAGACTATTAGCAATACTATTCTATTCTTTGAAGGTAAATGAAGTAAAGCATAATAGACAGGACATTACAAATTTCAAGATCCAAATAACACAAATGTACTCATTCCCTTTTCTTTCGTGACCCTGTGACTGCTATAGAATTTCATTTTAATTGATTATTTAATATTTCATCAGTAAACTTTGTTATTCTACCTCCACGTATGAATAGAAGACAGCTGTTCTGCAGATTTAACTATAAAAAATATTGTGCTTAACATTCTCGTTAGGTTGCCATGTTGTTCCAATGATGTAATGTTTAGTTCAAGCCACACTGACTCTTTGCTGTAAATAAATGTCCCTAAGTTAATTTATTTTTGTTTCCTGTCTGCCAAGCTCTCTGCTGGTTGTTTGCTTTCCGTCATTCTGCCTCTTCCATCGATGGCCGGGCTTTCAGCCGCTCTGCCTCCACACTCTGGAACTCCATCCCACGGTCCCTTTGCCTCGCTGCCTCCCTTGCCTCCTTCAAGGCCCGTCTCAAGACCCTTCTCTTCGACCTTGCCTTTGGTCTCCCTCCCACCTCTCCACCTTCCCTCACCCCTACACCACCTTTCCCCATGCTCAGACCCCGACATCTGACTGTTCAGTGCTTTGGGACGTCCTCCCAAAGTGAAAGGCGCTCTATAAATGTAATTTTGTTGTTGTTGTTTACATGGATTCTGTAATGATTCCTTTTATCTCACAAGAGTCCTTTTCAGTGACTGTTCCCAATTATTGCCTACCTGCTAATTGATATACTTACAACACAATTATCTTCTCATTCTGAGTCAATGGGAATTTATTCCAACTTTTGGTCCAGGGATCCATCAGGTGAAGATTGATGCTATTATCATCCAATGTCAAGCAGCATGTCAGCATGGTTATTGTATTCTCATCTCTAACTATCTTACCAAGGCAGCGAAGAGGTAAAAGATTGAAGATTGACAGGACCATAGCTAGGGTCAGGTCTATGCCAATATCTGACTCAATGTTGCATCTGAAGAAGGAAGTTGGGCCATGAACAGGTAAACATTTCCCTCTATTGCTATATCCAGAGGAGTACAATCATCCACAGTGATCCAGTGTTAGGCATTAACTAAATAATACAAATTACATTTATACGGTGCCTTTTATGTTGAGAGGATATCTCAAAATATTGAAAATACTGGATGAGCACCACCATTGGCAGTAAATTCTTTCATTTATCATATTGACAAATAGCAACCTTATCATTTGGATAAACTGCAATTATACCTTTCCATCTTCTGTAAGATTACACACTATCAGATATTAGACTTATACATGGCAAATGGCTGTTGCGTTTCACCCATAAAATATACAGTCACTCCACTTCACAGTATATTCTGAGAAGTGCTTTGAGACATCTTGAAGATGTGATACAGGGCTACATCAGATCCAAGGATTATTATTATTATTATCAGCGAATAGGATCATATGACTATACCACATTTCTCGTGAATGTAACAGCACAAGTCGACAGTGGCACACCCAGTAAATGCACTAAAGCCCAGAGGGCATCTGCGGCATCATGCTTCACACAGAATTAGAATTGTTTATGGTATTCAAACCAATCAAAAATAAACAGACACTTCCTTTAGGTCTCACTCTACATCAGCCACTGAGGGGTGAATGTATGTTCTCAACAACAATTCCGAGATTGTCAAACATTAACTGGTCACCAAAAGGCTGCAGAAAATATCCTGGTAACAGCTTCAGGCAAGTGTAAACCATTGGACCACTTAGCCTCTCTAACCAACTTCCCAAGCAGCAAGAAATTTGAGATCAATGGCTCAAAACACCATCGCAGTGGAAGAGCTCCACTTAAAAATCATCAATATGCTCAGCAGAAACCTAAGCAAGTCTACATCAGTTCCCAAACATTCTGTATGCATTGCATCTGAAGTACAATGCTGTTCGTGGGACATTGCTATGCACAAATTCACCGCAGTATTTGCCTACGAATAACACAGTCACTGTACTAAAATCCTGTTGAGCACTTTGACATGTCTCGATGACATGAAGAGGCACTATATAAAATGGAAGGATTATTCGTATTATACACAAAAACAAAAGTCGCTAATACTCAGTATGTTGTGTTTTGAGTTTTGCATTTTGTTTTGTTTCTTATTATATGTAGTTTGCAAAAAAATCTGCAAAACCTCGAATGCAGATGAGCTGTTCTTTGCAAATATTCTTAAGACATATTTTGTTTACATTATTTACTGCCACTACACCCTGAAACTCTGGAACACTATCCCTCCACCTTATCCCTTCTTTCCCCATCTTCAGGTTGCACCTGAAGACCTTCCTCTTCAACCTTGCCTACGATAATAATAATAATAATCCTTGCATTTGATATAGCGCTTTTCACATCGGGAGGACGTCCCAAAGTGTTTCACAGAATATACTGTAAAGTGAATTGACTGTATATTTGTGGGCGAACGCGGCAACCAATTGCGCACAGCAATGTCCCACAAACAGTCATGACCAATTTTTATTATTGTTTTTTGGAGGGATTATTATTAGGCGTGTGGAGTAAGGAAACTTGCCCAAGGTTTCGTCCTGTCTGGAATTGAACGCAGGTCTCTCGCTTGCAAAGCGAGTGCTCTAACCACTGAGCTACAGGACTCCACGATCATCTCCTCCCTCTCCCCGGCTTGGACTTGTACTCCATCACTGTCAAGCGATCTAGCATGATACCCTGCATGAGGGGCGCTATTAAATGCAAGTTGTTGAATACTGCCTTCTTTGTCTCCCTATGAACCACACCAGAAGAGAGCAAAATCTTTTTCAGGACAAGCCACTGCACAACAGACACACAGGTAATTTAATCCATACCTTCTGAGAGGAGACTTAAAACATCTCCCATGCAACTTCTTCCGAGATGTACTGTGAACATAAGAGAACATAAGTGAATATACCCTGAACAATTTTTCAAAATAAGAGTCACTTAAAGCCTTTTAATATATAATAATAATAGTAATCCTATAGTCCTTGCATTTGAGATATAGCGCCTTATCACAACTTCCAGACATGTCAAAGCGCTTCACAGAATATACTGTAAAGTGAATTGACTGTATACTTTGTTGGTGAAACGCAGCAGCCAGTTTCTCACAGCAGTGTCCCACAAACAGTCGTGGATTGAGTGACCAATTTAAAAAAAATTTTTTAAGGAATTATTACTCCTGGAATAGTGATCCGCAGATCAACTAACTAACGGGTTACTACTTACTGCTAGGTAAACAGCGGCGTGTAGAGTAAGGAAATATGCCCAACATTTCACCCTGCCAGGAATCGAATCCAGGTCTCTAGCTTGCGAGGAGTGCCCTAACCACTGAGCTACAGGACTCCACAAATACAATCCACCAGTGCCCAATCTTGCAAAGAGGGCATATGTGTGCTGAAGTATACAGTTGTCAACATTCATGCCAATGAAAATGGCCAGAAACACAATTGTACAGTGAGATTGCATAGTGTTATTCTATTAGTTTGGGACAGTCTATAGTCTAAATAAAAATATTTATAATCATAAAATCACTTCTTTCCTGAATCTTTAGTGAAATCACCAATGATGAATGGGCTTTCAGCCACTCTGGCCCCGCTCTCTGAAACTCCATCCTGGAGACCCGCTGACTCATTCCCACCCTCCCCTCTTTTTCAAGATCTATCTCATGAGCTGGGCTAATAGAAAAGTGCAGCTGTTAAACACTCTCCTCAACTACAAACCATCTATAGACTTTGTTTCTGGCTTGCGGGCCTTCCTGCTGTTTACCTGATGTCACTATTTGTGGGGCAGCTCCAGAAACACATGCGCAATGCGGCGCAAGTGGCAAATGGGCTTCACTCGGAGACCCCACTGTTGTGATTAAAGAGAGAGAGAGAGAGAGATTGTCCGTGTGTCTGTGTCTCTGTGTGTATGTGTGTGTATATCAGTGCCTTTATCTCCTCTGTGACTCTGTGTGTCTGAGTTTGTGTCTCTGTGTGTGTGTCTCTCTCTCTCTGGGTCTGTGTGCGGTGCTGAGCCCTGAGAGCTCCTGTAACCTCACTGGTGTCACCCACCCACCCCCAAAAAAGTCCACCCAGTTTTTGTTAAAGAACCGATTAATATATTTTTGCAACAATATGTGTTATTTCCTCATGTTTAGTTGTTATCAATAAAGTGAAAAAATGTAAGCTGGCAGTAAAATGTACCTCAATAATACCAATCAACTCCCCTCCATTTCCTACAAAATTTGTCAAGAATTTCCCTGCAATTTTCAGCAAATATTTCCACACTTTTCTATTGACTCAGCTCATGAACTATCTCTTTGACCACACTTTCGGTCATCTTTCCCATACCCATCCCAATCAGCTTTCAGCCCCAGCTCGGGTGCTCAGCTAGCAGTGACATGCACTTTGAGTCATCTTCCTGATGTGAAAGGCACTATGTAAGTATAAATGCATTGTATTGTTGAAAGAGTAAAACTACCCATATCGAGGCAGCTCTCATAGACTGTATTTACATGTGGCCGACACAAGATTGACACAGATACTGGCCTGAGGACAGGTGTCAGTTGCGTGTCCTCTCAGCCAGGGAGTAGGTGTGTACTGTTAAGAAGAAGTTCTGGAGGAAGGTCTTGAGAGGGACCTTGAACAAGATGAAGTTGAGAGGGAGTCGGAGGGATTCCAGGATGGAGTTCCAGAGAGCATGGGCAGCAAGGCTGAAAGCCACAGGTGATGATGGGCCTCGTAAGACAGGGGAAGAGGGGGAAGATAAAATATCTGGAAAGTGGGAGCAAAAAAATAAGCAGTTGCAGAACTGGGTAATTAAATGACCTAATTAATATTGTGGGTTCACCTCAAAGGTCACTTGCTGTTAGATTTTGTTTGTGTCTGGGTGAGAGTTGTTGCTTAGAGAAATATCTGGTGCTGCAGGATGCCCAAAGTCCACCCAGTGTTCAAGGATTAGTGGCAGTGAGCATTTAAGATTACTTCTTCAGGTGTGAATCGGAAGTTAATGTGCAGACTTCATCTGATGTTTATAGGCTAGTTATAATGCACAGTGTACATTGGTCGCATGGAGTTACTGTTGTGCTCAGTGATATAACTGCAGTTGAAAGGGTATGATCCGAATTACCAGAAAGACTACAAGGAAATTGATCTCTCACTCCTGTGGCTTTGCACTGGGTGTAATGTAACTACTTCCATGTTGCTTTTAAGCATGCAAAATGTAAGTTATATTAATACTAGTCCTTGCATTTGAATTAGCGCCTTTCACATTGAGAGGATGGTCCTAGGGGCTTAACAGTACGAGCTAAGAAGCTGAGCTAGGGGTGGGAGCTGAGAGAATGGGGAGGGGAGGTGAAAGATAATCGAAAGCATGTTCAAAGAGGAAGGTCTTGAGATGGACCTTGAAGAAGTTGAAGTTGGGAGGGAGTCGGAGGGTTTCCAGGAAGGAGTTCCAGAAAGCAGAGTCAGAAGGGCTGAAAGCCACCGGCAATGGTGGGCCTCGTAAGGCAAGGGAAATGAAGAAGGCTGGTGCTTGCTAAGTGAAGGGAGTGGCCAGGTAAGTAGGGATTGAGGAGGTTGCAGAGGTAGGCAGAGGGGAAGCCACGAAGGAATTTAAAGGTGAGAATGAAGACCCTGAACTTGAACTGCTGGAAAATGGAGAGCCAATAGAGGCATGAGAGGATGGGAGTGATAGGCTTGTGGAGCCTGGTGCGGGAAACAACATGGGCTACAGAGTTCTGGATAGTCTCCAGTTTAGGAGGGAAGTGTTGGGGAGTCTGGTAAGCAGAAAAATGGCTTAGTCAAGCCTAGATGTGATAAATACATGGATGAGGGTCTCACCGGCCCAAGGGGAGAGGTAGTGGCGGAAGCAGAGAAAGAATAGGAGAAAGCTGACACCAGGACTGTGTGGTATCCTTGGTCACTGTGGCTCCAGGATCAGTATAAACATTGGTAAACTCAATTTCTTTGGTCTGTTCTCAATTAGTATAATTTGATTTCAGTGAGTTTTGTCAGAGTAGGTTTATATATTTAGAAATGTTAAACATTTCTGGTCATCTTTCAGACACAAAGAGAATTTTAATACAGAGAGCTGTGCATTAAAAATAAAGAAGAATTGCCATCATGCATTTGCAATGCTGTTTGTATTTAAACCACCATTATAGGGGCCTTTCTACAAAGAAAGACAACTGAATACTACTACCATACTCAGTGGTTAGAGCACTCGCTTTGCAAGCGAGAGACCTGAGTTCAATTCCAGGCAGGGCGAAACCTTGGGCAAGTTTCCTTACTCCACACGCCTAATAATAATCCCTCCAAAAAAACAAAACAATAATAAATTGGTCATTTTCAATCCATGACTGTTTGTGGGACACTGCTGTGCGCAATTGGCTGCCGCGTTCGCCCACAAATATACAGTCAATTCACTTTACAGTATATTCTGTGAAGCGCTTTGGGACGTCCTCCTGACGTGAAAAGCGCTATATCAAATGCAAGGATTATTATTATTATTATTATTATGTTATGTGTCAAAAGGTACCAAGAAATCTTGCGGGTTTACTTCAGGAAGCTGTTCATCATAAGAGCTACAATGGACGCTGTGAGTTTTTGTATACCTTTCAGTTGCAGTGAGAGGGCATCGATCATCATCTGTGTGGATCATCGACACATCTGCACAGTTCACAAGTTATAAATCCTTTTGTAACTCACAAATTAGATGCCTGCAGGTAGGTAATCTGCTTCCAATATTGCTTTTCATGATGTGGCTACTAAAGGATGAACAAAAGTAGTACCCTGCCTTATGGGATTTCTCCAGGAAATGCTTTTCATGTTAGGAGGAAAGCACTTCACAGGATTCACTGTAAATGTAGTGATATTTATTTTGTAAATAAACAGAGCAACCAATTTCTGCCACAAACAGCTATGAAGGAAATGGTTATTGTATCTGGGGGATTGTTGGCCGTGACACTAGGAGCAACTCCCTTTACTTTTTGAGTAGTGCCAGGGGATCTTTAATTTCTACCTGTACAGGCAGACAGCGCCTTGGTTTATCATCTAATCTGAAGGTGGAACCTCCAACAATACAATGCTTCTCTGTGTATTTACCTTTCATCAACTGTTGAAGTATTTTAGTATGGGGGGATGAGAGGTTATACTTGTATGAACATGATTCAATTTCTTAGAAATTACTCTGATATTATTGGATGTGTAATATGAGAACTGATAAAACTATACAAGTCAAAGTCAAAACTTACCTGAGGGCCAAACAGAAATATTCTATTCCTGTCTGGAATCTTGTCTTGCTCGGAAAATAATGCTAAGTTAGGATCTATGAGGGAATGGTAATGCGGTGGTAATGTTTGAGGACTAATAACACAAACATCATGGGTTGGAATCCTGATGTACAGAAGTTCGCTAATTTAAAATAGCACCAGAAAATAGCCACAGAAGTTATGCAACACAATTCACACTTACTACTATTACCAACAATAATCTTTGCATTTGATATAGCGCTTTATCACATCATTAAGACATCTCAAAGCACTTCACAGTTTATACTGTAAAGTGAATTGACTGTATTTTGTGGAAACACCGTGCAATTGCATGCAAGCATTTTGTGGCGAAATCCAAAAGCACTTCCACAGCAGTGTCCCAATAATGTAAAGTGCAATTGACATGTTATTTCTGGGCCGAAAGCCGGCAAATAAAAAAAAAAAAAAAAAAATTGCGCACAAGCATGTCCCACAAAAAAAAAAAAAAAAAAAAAAAAAAAAAAAAAAAAAAAAAAAAAAAAAAAAAAAAAAAAAAAAAAAAAAAAAAAAAAAAAAAAAAAAAAAAAAAAAAAAAAAAAAAAAAAAAAAAAAAAAAAAAAAAAAAAAAAAAAAAAAAAAAAAAAAAAAAAAAAAAAAAAAAAAAAAAAAAAAAAGTGTCAAAAAAGTTGTATTTTTTTTTTTTTTTTTTTTTTTTTTTTTTTTTTTTTTTTTTTTTTTTTTTTTTTTTTTTTTTTTTTTTTTTTTTTTTTTTTTTTTTTTTTTTTTTTTTTTTTTTTTTTTTTTTTTTTTTTTTTTTTTTATTGAAGTGACCAATTTATTATTGTCTTTTTTTCTTGAAGGATTATTATCAGGAAGCGTGTGGAATACGGAAACTTGCCCAAGGTTTCGGCCTGCCGGGAATCGAACCCAGGTCTCTCGCTTGCGAGACGAGTGCTGTAACAACAGAGCTACAGGACTCCATTTTAAGTTCATATCAGGGCGTAACTTGAGGTATTTCTTGACGTGAAGGCAACTGCTTACAAAATATAGTCACTACACTTTACAACATATCCTGTGAAGGGCTTTGAGATGTCCTTCAGATATGAACAGTTCTACATTAAATGCAAGGATTATTATTATATTAATGAACCTTGAGCTGCACAAATGTGGACTCGCCTAAGTCATCAAAATTACACCATGAGCCATTTCCACAGTGGAAACTTTGCCCAACATGATCTACTGCTGGAGCAGATGTCCTACAGGTCAACAGGATTTCTAAGGGAATTCCTTATTCAGGAATTCCTCACTACAAATTATGCCATATCATGTCCATTTTAATAATGACTTCTATGGTGGTCATTTCACTGCAACTTGCCTTCAGGCTATCTATAAATTAGGTTTACCTCAGTTACCAGTCTGTCTCATAAAGGTAACAAATCTGCTGAAACCTAGACAAGTCTTCACATGCACAGTTCAGATTTCTACCCACAGGAAGTATTACGCTTGGAAAAGATCAGTCAGCAAATGCAACGGAGTAGACAGTTTACTGTCAGTGGTGCTGGCTTGTCTAGAGCTTGATAATTGCAATTATCACATGGTAACCACATCCCTGTTATGGCTCCAAGCAGAATATTCTGTATATAAGTCAGTGATTATGTTAAGTTTTGTGCAATCATTTATTTATCTTGGAATTAAATTTTGTGAAACCAAATTGACTCTGTCCCCATTGGATCAACCCATTCGTCAATTGTCCTGCACAAGTGATATTGGCTCAGTGAAATATTTCTTCACTCCAGGGCTTTTGGATTTGGTTATGGAACAAATTGCCCCTTCCCAAGCTTTTGACAATGAACCACTGAACTAGCTAAGTTTGAACTTTCGATCTTGTGCTTTCACATGTAATCAAATTGTCATTGTCTAATATGTGGCTAACTCGTAGTATTAACTCTTAAATATGAATTTGATATAGCGCTTTATCATGTCATTGAAACATTTCACAAAGCATTTTGCAGCATTTTTACTGTGAAAAAAGACTGTAACTGTAGGCGAATGCATTAGCTAATTTTGCGGTTATGCCCCACAAACATGCATGAAGTGAGTGATCAATTTCATCTGGGTGATTGTTGGCCAGAACACCGGCAGAAACTCCTCTTTTTAAATAGTACCATGGGATCTTTAGTGTCCACCTAAACAGGCACCTAAACAGCTTCAATGTTTGATCCCAATGGCAGATCTAACAATGCAATGCTCCCCCACAGGAGTGTCTGTCTAGATTATCAACTCAAATTCCTGATGCATGAGACAAGCATATTGCCAAAATGCTTTGTAACTGCTCTTTTATTGAGGAAACAAAGGTGAAAGATGCTGGTTCTTGACAATTAAGGATAGGGGGAAAAAAATTACCCTTCAGAGTGGAAGTTACAAGCTATTAGGAAGCCAAAATGCCATAAGAAGCCAAAAGTCATACAAAAGTAGCAATCCATGGAATGAAGCTTTGGAGGTGAAGATTAGATACTATCAGTGCTTTCAGTCTTTTTGCATGTTGCCATTTTATTTCATCTCCCGAAGGAGGTCAATAAACTTCCAAGAAATGAAAGCGTCAAACTATTTGTGATTCTATGACCCTTGAAGCTGATCGGAACAGGGAGAACATAGATCTGACAGTACAGTTGACATTATTTAACTATGATTTCACAACAGATGATAATTTCCTGGATCCAAAGAGGAATGAAATATTGATTGGGTGAAAATTATTCTTTTTGTCTTCACCATTTTCTTCCTTTGGAAAAAAGTTAATTGTTCCCTAGACATGCTTTTGAGGCCAATAATCACTTTGTTTAGGCGATCTCTTGACATGATAAGGTGCTGTGTAAATTATATTGTATTACCAGCCACGATGTGGACAATTCTGGAGCTTCATTCTGAAGTTTTTTAATGATCAATCCTCCTTTGGAAGGAGGTCAGTGGGTCTCCTTGGAATGAACGGGCTCCAAGATGCTATGTCTGGCAACAGTATGTCAGAACCGAGCCAATGGTGTTTGCAGTAGTCTGGTTTCCGAGTCGGCAACTCTGCAGTATTCCAGGGCACTGCTGATGACAGTACAGCCAGCCTGGCTCATCGGCAGGACTTAGGGCAGGGATTCATCCCACTCAGCTTCTGTTAACCCTACAAGGAAAAGCACTAACAGGTATGGTGGTCGTAGCTGGACAAGCAGCGGATAACTTGCCAGACAGCAATATCCGTGGCAGCGATATAGGCGGTTTTAGCTGGTCAGACTCCAGCAGCACTCCAACACACACTCGGATCCCCAAGCCTTGTCTCTTGTCAACCTGCGCCGAATATCTTCTGGAATTAGGTAAGCAGGATGCATCCCTTCAGGGAAAAAGGGTGCATTCCATTCCAACAATCTATCCCTGGGATTTACATGTGTAGGTGGGAGGCATGGAATTCTCAGTTTTCTTGGAATGGTGAAACCCATCACCATTAAACATGGTGATGGATTTCCACATGTGTCAGACACCGAGCTGACCAAAAAAAATAATGTTCAGTCAAAAGTGTCAGCCTGGCTCAGTTGTTAGCACTCTCACCTCAGATTCATGCTAGAACTTCGAACCCACAGTCACAGTATCATAGATTTACACAGCACAGAAGGAGATCATTCAGCCCATTGTGTCTGTGCCGGTTCTTTGAAAAGTGCCATCCAAGTCAATACCACTCCCCCGCTCACTCCCCGTAGCCATGAATACTTGTCCTCTCCAAATAATTATCTATTATTTCCGCAGTCTAAGCTGATATTCAACGAGGACAACAACACCTTGCATTTATATAGCACCCCTCACGCAGGATAGCATCCCAGAGCGCCTGAAGTGGGGGGTTTGCATTTCTGGAAGCAACATGCTTTGGATGAGTTAGATGAATTTGAATGAGTTCCTGTTCAGGTGAATCTCATAGCACGATTCAAAAAGAGTTTATTCCAGTGCCCCAACCAACAATGTCCCAAATAGTATTGGTTATCCTCTTCAATACTGTGAGCAAATTGGCTGCTGGTTTCACCAAAAATGCACAATCACCAGACCTGGTGAAGTGCTTTCAGACATGTTGAAAAGGAGCTATATCAAATGCAAAGATTATTATTATTATAACAATTACAACCAATTCAGAAGAATATGATTCACAGAAAACTGATCACCATTAAGATTCCCACATAAATATTTTTACCCCTTTAATTAAAACCTTCTTTAACTCTTTCAGGGTATAATCCATCAGATACTGGAACCTGAAATTCCAATGGTGGTAAATCTCACTGCCCTTGAAGATTGAAGTCACCTTAATTGTGGTGCTTCTATCAAGCAGATACCGGCAAGTAATCCTTACTCCACATGCTTCTGTTTACATAGCAGTAAGTAGGAACCTGGTTGATAGTCAATTGTTAGATCACTTTTTGCTAATTGACTAACAACTGGGTTCGTACTTACTGTAAAAAATAATTTGGTCACCCAATCCACGACTGAAATAAGTGATGTGAAGCAGGATGTCCAACTTATACTTTATGAATATAGCTTTTTTAAGGCAATTATATTTGCACAACAGATGGTTCTTTTAAAGTTCCTCACTGATCTTAGAACAGCCACAATCATGGAGAAGGATGTCTAATTTGATTTTCACCAGAGAAGTTTATGCCACAGAACAAAACCATTCAAGCCGCTGTGTATTTGAAAGAACAACCAACTGCTGTATTTATTTGTGAGTCAAATCACAATATTTCTTAAATAACCTCCAAATCAAGATGGTGTTAGGAGCAGAGTTCCAACAGAACATGCAATGTTTGAGGTTTAATTTGTGCTGCAGGTTTCAGCCTGTTCATTTGGCAAACCTTTACAACAGTCATTCCACTTTACAGAATATCCTGTGAAGTGCACTGCGATATCCTCCCATCGTGAAAGGCGCAATAACACTCTCACCTCTCAGTAAGAAGGTTGTGGATCCAAGCCCTACATTGGGACTTTGAACTCACAGTGTAGGCTGACACTACAATACAGTGCTGGAAATGTTTTTCATGGTTAGAGGTGCCATCCTTTGATGAGATGTTAAACTGAGGTCACAGCTTTCGCTTGATGTCTTGGCCAACAACCACCCAGATAAAATTCTCATGGCTGTTTGTGGGACAATGTTCTGTACAAATTAACTACCATGTTTGCCTAGGCAGTCACTATACCTAATAGTAAAATCCTGTGAACATTTTGAGACATCTCAATGACATGATAAGGTGCTACATCAAATACAAGGATTAAAGGATTATTATTTGACGTAAACTCCTGGCAAAGTCTCAGGGTTCAGTATGTATATGCAAAACACAAAATACAGCCGATGCTGGAAATCTAAAAAACAAAAACAGAAGTCGCTGGGAATACTCAGCACTAGGGTTAGGGTTAAGGTATGTCCTTTAACCTATCATCTCCTGTCCTCTGCCCCATTTTTCTCCTTGTCTTCTTTGCCCTGCCTCCCCCCTCTCTGTTAGCCCTTAAAAAGCCTCTCCCTCCCAACATGCCCCAGCTCTGATGAATGGTCATGGACCTGAAACGTTGACTCACTTTCCTTTCTCCATAGATGCTGCCTGACCTGATGAGTGTTCCCAGCAACTTCTATTTTTGTTTTCGATATTATATATATATATATATGTGTGTGTGTATATATATATATATACACAACAATAATAATGGAGCCTTTTCAAGCGAGAGACCTGAGTTCAATTCCAGGCAGGGAGAAACCTTGGTCAAGTTTCCTTACTCCACACACATAATAATAATCCCTCCAAAACCAAAAACAATAATAAAAAAAAATTGATCATTTTCAATCAACGACTGTTTGTGGGACATTGCTGCCGCGTTTGCCCACAAATATACAGTCAATTCACTTTACAGTGTGTTCCGTGAAGCGCTTTGGGACGTCCTCCCGACGTGAAAAGCGCTATATCAAATGCAAGGATTATTATTATTATTATTATATTCTGGAGATCCTAACTTTCTTGATCAGTTTTAACGTATAACAATCGCTGAAGCAGGATCCCGTTCTGAATTAGTTCATTCATTGATAAAATATTGCTTAACAAATTGTAATTCATACCATCTGAAACCTTCAGGTTCATGCCATTTCTCTGGAACCAATGCTGTATGGTTTATTATATATAACATTGGTGGTGCATCTTTTTTTATTAAATAACCATTCAGTACAGTGGAACCTGGATTTTTGGCAATTTCAATTATGCCTCAATGGGTATGGTGTATTTCACTTTAATTTATTTACATGTAACCTTAGCTCTATTAAAATAATCCTTCTATTTGATATAGAAGGCAGGAATCATCCATTTTCAATTCTTCAAGCACTTTTTAGCTTTTAAAAAAAATATAAGAAAAGTTCAATAAATATTTGAAAGTCAAAGATGGACAACAGGGGCTTTTTAGTTTACTGTTTGTGGCAGATTGCCAGAGATTATTTCTAAAAAAGGCACTTTACATTGGTTTGCCTCATAAAGCAAAGATAATATTGATATGTATTAGACATTTATTAACGTGCTTCATGTTGAATCTGCTTTATTTTGTATCCAAATAAAGCAAGTAGATTGTGTCCTTAGAGATATAGTGGGAGTTATTTTATGCTGATCGTTAAATTTACCAATCTTTGACGGGGTACAAAAAGCTAGGACAGCTAAAATAAATCTGGGAAACAATAGAAATCTGGCTGACAATAGAGCCAGGACTATCAAAATGACAGTTTAAATACAAGCATTCACAGCCAAAGATTGCTAAATTTATTAACAAGCAGATAATCTCTGCCAAAAGCCAGTAAATGTAACAAAAAGCAAAGAATAACCACAATGCGCTTGTGTAAATAGCTCTGTCCCCATAACCCTGCAAATTTGTCCTCCCCAAATAATGATCTACTTCTATCGAATCGGCTTCCACCATCCTTTCAGGTAATGCGTTCCAGATCCAAACAACTTGCTGCGTGAAAACATTTCTCCTCACCTCCCCTCTGTTTCTTTTAACAACTATTTTAAATCATTGTCCTTGGGTTACCAACCCACTCACTAGTGGAAGTAGTTTCTCCTTGTTCACCCTATCAAATTCTTCATCATTTTGAAAACTTCTATTAAGTCTCCTCTTAACCTTTCCTGCTCCATGGAGAATAATCCTAAAGTGAAGGAAATTACTCTTGGTGTCCTGACCAACAATCCCCCAAATTAAAAAATGGTCATTCACATTATGGCTGTTTGTGGGACATTGCTGTTATGTTTGTCTACAAATATACATTCACTAGCATCTCGTGTGAAGTGTTTTGCGATGAGCTCCTGATGTGAAACGTACCAAGTCAAATGTAAGGATCAATATCAGTGTTTTTTATTGTGCGCTGCAAAGAGCCTTGAGGCTTTAAAGCTGATGTTTGGATATTGTTGATGATGTGAAAACTCTATCCCTGAAAGCTTGTAATGTTTCTGTCCAGAAAAAGAAAAACTGAATGACTTATTGAAATGTTCATAAAACTTATGCTAAGTTAATGATGTTTGGTTTAAATTCACTACGGACTGGATTTTGAAACTGCTCAGCTCACAAGCTCTTCCAAGAGACAGCATTAGCTTACAGCTATTTCCTCCGGGGAATTAAATTGGCCACAATATGATTTTTCTGCACAAGATTGTGCAGAATGTGTTTTGGAATTTTGTTTTTGTGAAAATGATTTGATTGCATCTTGTGTTTTCTGTGGATGCTCTGTTGCAACCCTGGTCCTCCCTGAGTTCACTCGAGGCAGTTCACACGATTCATAGTAATTTATCTGAGCAACAATCACATATCCAATAGGCACTTACTTTCATTTTAATTGTTACTGCAAGGTTTCTCTGTGTGGATGTATCATGATGTACATAATGATGCAAAGCATTCACAACTGAATAGTCAAATACTTAATATTAATGTTATATTACATGATTACATGATTATATGGAGTCCTGTAGCATATTGTTTAGAGGACCCCAGTTCAATTCCTGGGCAGGGCAAACCTTAGGCGAGTTTCATTACTCCACAAGTTTCTGTTTACCTAGCAGCAAGTAAGAACCTGGTCGTTAGTCAATTGACGGATCACTTTCCAGGGATTATAATCCCTCCAAAAAATAATAATAATAAATTGGTCATTCAATCCATGGCTGTTTGTGGGACACAACTGTGCACAATTGGCAGCCACGTTTCACCCAACAAACATACAGTTTTAATAAATAAATAATTAATTTTTAATTTTAATTTTAATTTTAATTTAATTTTAATTAATTTTTAATTTTAATAAATAAATACTTTTAAAAAATCTACTTTTACAGTATATTCTGTGAAGTGCTTCGAGAGATCCCAATGACATTATAAGGTGCTATATCAGATAAAAGGTTTATTATTGTTAATGGTTGTTTACTTCATTGCTATTTGTGGGTCTTGGTCTGTGTAAATGGTTTGTTGTTGCTGTGTGTCATGCTTGCTTACATAAAACATATTCGATAATACTTAATGTGTGGAATAAAACAATATTTAAATCACTTAGAAACATGTTTATATATAAGGCGCTATAAAAATGAAACTTCTTTTTTCATCTTTATTATATGAATAAATAAATAGTGATCAACAGTCAGAGAGTATAACAAATTAAAACTGCCTACAAAATACACAGTTGCTACACTTTACAGTAAATCCTGCGAAGCGCTTTTTTGAGTGGTCTTCCTGACATGAAAGGAGAGGTGGGTTTGATGTAAATGGTCTCTTTCTAAGAATTATTTCCATATACATGGAAAGGTCCCATAATGTTAGTTTTCAATAGTGGATATGTAGGGAGGAAGAAAATAATAATATTAATCCTTGCATTTGATATAGCGTCTTTCCTTTTCACATTAGGAGGACATCTCAAAGTGCTTCACAGGATTTACTGTAAAGTATAGTGTCTGTAAAGTGCAATACTCTGGAGTACTGTGGACATGGCTGTCTCAAGAACTGAATTAACAAGACAAACACAGAGGATTAACTTGAATCCAATATTCCATTGCCAGTTATACTTTGGAGGCAGCACAATCCCAAGGAGACAGCCCCCCTCGCCACCTCCCAGCATCACTCCACTGTTTAATCCATTGAGAATTTTGGATGAATGCTTTCAAATCCCAAACATAGTAGAACTCCAAATATTTGACCCCTCTCTGCTGTTTAACCCTGATGGGTTGCTGTCTACAGATGAAAGTTTCTTGGTCGCAGCTTGTGTTCCAGGAAGCCAAACGTGTTTTACAAGCTGGCAGGCGTAGAAGGGTAACCTTTGTAAATCCAAACCACGCATAATTCTCATCATGTATTGCTCTTCAAAGAGCCTTAGAAATAACACTAAATGGTCATAAATTTGCACTGAGATGAGACAATATTATTTGATTCACAGCACGGAACTCAAGACTGCACAAGGGTCTTCTGTTCAATCTTTCATTGAGAACAGGGCTGCAGCTTCTCACACACTTACCACATTTTAAGGTTTGTTTTTTTCAACCAGTTCTAAAATGAATGAAAAGTTTCCTGTTTCCTACACGCTGCTTTTGAAACCCATGTGACTGATTGACATCCCAATTTTGCATACATTTATCTAACTGGAAAATGCATTCAATGGGATTTTTCTTACATAATGGTTCTCTTTCTAAACTGAAGTACAGACATCAACTGGTCGGAATCCTGAAATCACTTCATTCCCTAAATACATATGGTGGGTGATGCTTCCACGGGAAGGGAGTTATGTTGTGAAAACTGAACTGATATTTGGTTCAGACAAGTTGCAGATTAGGGTTTATTGTTTCTTTAGTTCTCATTGAAATGAAACAGAAGTGGAAAATAAATCATAAGAGATTACATAAACAATGGCACAGCTCCCTTGTGTATATTGCAGCGCTGTGTTAAAATAAGCATGGAGCAGGAATTCATGGTGTACAATAGGGAGGGGAAGAAACTGATCTTTGGGGAAGTTGTTTAGAATATACTTTTGGGACTCGTAAAGTCATTAGATGTTAGATTATATCAAAAACACAACAATTTGGGGTTTTGTTTCAGAGTTACATGTTTTTTTCGTAGAGTCCTGTAGTATATCGGTTAGAGCACTTACCTCGCAAGTGAGAGGACCCAGCTTCAATTCCCAGGCAGGGCAAAATGTTAGGCAAATTTCCTTACTCCACACGCCTTTGTTTACCTAGCAATAAATAGGAACCTGGTTGTTAGTTGGTTGGCAGATAACTCTTCCTGGGGTAATAATCCCTTAACAAAACATTTGGTCACTCAATCCATGACTGTTTGTCATCACTGCTGTGCACGATTGGCTCCCATGTTTCACACACAGTCAATTCACTTTACAGTAATATCTGTGAAGCACTTTGAGATGTCTCAACGATGTGATAAGGTGCTATAATAAATTAAAGGATTAGTATCATTGAGTTAAGTATTCAGTTACTGGGTTCTGTGTTTTGTGACTGAGTTATATGCTTGATTACTGAGTTGTGTGCCTTGTTATTGACTTTATTCCTTTGCTCTTGAGTTACTTGAATTCCTACAGAGCCACATCTCCCAGACAGAGAAAAGATAGAGGTGTGAACACACATAACGAAAATAAACTTTTGTTTCATGCCTCCCTAGTGGATGAGCTTAAGGGAAAATAATTGTACTACATTCATAAGTTGATCAGAATACTTTAGAAAGAAAATTAATTATTCATTTAACTAGAGTGAAACATTCTTATTATGATTGTTGTTCATCAGTCCAATATAGGTAATAATAATAATGATCCTTGCATTTGATATCGGGCCTCATCGCGTCTTCGAGATGTCTCAAAGCACTTTACAGAATATGCTGTAAAGTGAATTGACTGTATATATTGTGGGCGAAATCTACCGTTAGAAATCCTGGCACCAAATTCTCATGGGAAATAGACAGGATATTGAGTGAGTCATGAGTTATGTGGAGTTGTCAACTTATCCTAGGGGTGAGTTATTAGAGTTTCACTTTAATTACAAAGAAGCCACTTTTCAATGTGATCAGGCACCATATTGAATGCAAAGATTATAATTCAATTTGCCATTATAATCATCAATCTATTTCATTCTCTGGTTATACTGCCTTTTATTCCAAGAACTTTTTAAGATATTCAATTCTATTTTAAATGCTACAAGACAATCAACTTGGCTCAGAAGGTAGCAATTTTGCCTCTGTGTCAGAAGATTATAGGTTCAAACCCACACAACATGAGTTGAATGTACATGGTGATAAGGTTACACTTAACTGTGAGGCACCATGTGGCTGATTAGATTACTGCTATCCCCATAAATGCTCACATGTAAATAATCACTAACTTAGGCAAGTTATTGAAAGACACCTGTTGATAATTTACCTTGGTAGAAGTGTGTTCAGGAGAGAATGCCTGAAATTGTTATGTGGCAATAAATGGAATTCAATGCAGAGAAATGGGAAGTAATGTATTTTGAGAGGAAGGACAAAGTTAGAAAATATACTCAATTGATAAAAAATTTATGAATTGGAGGAGCAGGGAAACAAACAAACACAAATACATAGATATGGATAAACAACTGGAACAGGTTGCTAGGAAAGGTGGTTGAGAACAGGACATTGGACTTATTTAAAAAGCAGCTTGATGCTGTGATGGGGGCATGAAAAAGAGAAGAAAAATATTAAGGGGTAAGGTAAAGAGCAGGGAATGTGACAAGATCAGAGAGCTTCAGTGGGGAAAGTTAAACAACCACAGAAACAGTGACCATTTGTACAGAAGAATGATTTTTTCTGTGTTGTAAACATTTATTTCACATGTTATTCTATGACTAGAGCATATGTGAGTAAGGAGCCCATATATTGTATTCATTTTAGTGAATAAAGAAAAAAAATCTGCTCATGGCAGCACAGTGGACTTGATTAAAAAAATGATACTCTTTCCTTAGTTTCCTATGAATCATGCAGATCATAGTAGAATACTGAAATGATCTCAACCTTGGGAGGGGAGGGTTTAATTTGGGATATTGAAAACATGCAAAACAGATTGTAAATGTAAATTGAGACTTCTGTTTTTATCATTTAAATCTGCATTATTTGCAAAGTGCGAAAAAAGTCTGGGAAGGAAAGTAAGCTCGGAAACGCCTCCAATGATAACAATCAAATGTCACTCTGTAATAACAAAGAGATTTGATCAAATACATGGTTGAGTAATTAAGCTTTGCATCAGAAATGTTAGAAATTATGAGCAATACATTGCTATCTGAAGCCGAATTAAACATTTTTCATATGGGATGATAAATTATTAAAACATTTTGTGCATAACAATCTAATGAACTGTTAGGCAACATAACCAAATTTAAACTTTAAGATAGAAATATCAACATAATTTATGATTCAAATGATAGGATTCCAACTTTGTTTTTGAGCCAATGGGCTTTGACTAATGTTTAGGTTTTAAGGGATCAGGTCATTGAACAATTTCCAAGAATATTGCAGTTTGTCTAAGATCAATTTGGAGCAGGAACCCTGGCTGATTTTCCCATTCCAAACCCAAAAGGTTCTAAGGTCAACTGCAACAACAACTTGCATTTGTATAGTGCCCTTCATGTGGGATAGCGTTTTGGAGGACTTACATTGGCATTATTGATTTGGAATAGTCAAGGTTTAAACGCTCTGAGACTCTATCCTGCGTGGAGGGAGCTATATAAATGCAAGTTGTTGTTGTCATTGGTGGAGCCTGAAACCGAGCCGGGGAGAGATTACCACAAGCACGGTTGAAGAGGTAGGCATGATCTAAAAATGGGGAAGGAGGGGGTAAGATGGAGGGATTGAGGGAGAGAGTTCCATAGTTTCAGGTTGTAGTGGCTGAAAGCACAGCCACCAATGTTGGAGTGGAGGGGACAGGGACAAGCAGGAGCCCGGAGCCAGATGAGGGAAGTGGGAAGTAAGCAGATCGGAGGTATGAAGTGACTTGTAGACTATGTGTGGATCTTGAAGTTGATCTGTTCTGTGATAGGGAGCCAGTAGAACCTGGGAAGGACTAGTGTGATGGGGGTATGGAGTTTAGAATGAGTGAGTATATTTGACCCAACTAATTCATAATTCATGTTTCAACTTCATAGGAGCCTCCATCTCTCCTGTTTTCCACATTCACTAGGTCAGCACTATTGACTAATATCATTTCTTATGGTTGGGACAACTGTTCACATTTTCCTTCTAATTTGAATCAAAAAGGGTTTTATTCTGGTCGTGGAGAATGTTTATAAGTATATTTTTTGCTCTTCCAAAATTCTAACAGAGAAAGCCACAGGAGTATATTGTTTCAATGTCTTAGCTGCTGAGCAATATTATTGGAACAGACCAAGCTGTAGAATGAGTAAAGAAATGCAAAGATACAAATCAACAATACACATGAACATCCCATCCCAATCAAAGTTGATGAAATCAACAAAAACAAATTACATTTGTGTGGAGCCTTTCACATTGGGAGGAAATCTCAAGTCACTTGACAGTTAGGGAATTAGAGCAGTGGGTTGGGATCAGGTAGGGTGGAGGGCAGGCAGAGTAGGGAAAGGAGGCTGGCCGAAGACACAGTTGAAGAGAAGGGTCTTGAAGCGTGCCTTGAACGAGGCAAGGGAGGGAGCAAGATGAAGGGACTGTGGAATGGAGTTCCAGAGGGTGGGGGCAGAGAGGCTGAAAACCTGACCACTGTTGGTGGAGTGGGCTAGGCAGGGACGTGGAGCAGGCCAGAGGGAGCGGAACAGGTTGATATGGGGGCAGCAAGTCACAGAGGTTGGAAGGACCAAGGTCGTGGAGGGCTTTGAAGGTGAAGACGAGGATTTTGAACTCTATCCTCTGGGAGATAGGGAACAAGTGGAGCCGGGTCAGGGTGGGAGTGATAAGGTCACAGAGCCTGCAGCGAGATTGGACCCGAGCTGCAGAGTTCCAGATGATCTGCATTTTTGGCTCAAATATTTCTGAAAAACGGGGTCTCCTGGTGGCTGTACTGCCTCTGAGGAGGCACACTGTCAAAGCTTGGCAGATACACAGAACCCCAAGGCAGACTTCGAGATGTAGACACGTTTTCAAACTGGCAAATAAAATGGAAGGGAAGTTCTTGTGGGATAATTACCATATGAGGACCGCCATGTGCACCTTTTTCACAATGTATATTTTTTTATTTGAAACCGTGCAGATCAAATTCCTCATCTCACCGATAAAAACAAAATAAACCAGTCTATTAACTGTCCTTGATCGCATGCTTCCAATATACTGATGATGATAAAACTCCAGTATTGTAGTGATTACAATCTGGTAATGTGAATGACCACAGTGACAGTAATAGCTTCTCTATGTTGTGTTTAGTGTTAGTGCTCTGTGAACAATACTCCAGATTCATTAAATCACTCACCTATCACTACAAATACTGTATCTCTTAACCAAACCATCGAACCATGGAAATCAATTGTGCTGAAATAAGAAAAAACACCACAATAGGCTTCCCTCCAACAATCACTGGGATTTAGGGGTAAAAAAGCAGTTTGATACTGCAGTCTGCTCCTGTGTTGCTATTAATTTGACAATCCTTTTACATAAGCCAAGATACACAAGCAGTCTCCAAATGCTCTTCATATCATTATTCATTTTAGAGCCACGTTTCCAGAAAAATATGGTTATTGCATACAGCTCGTTGTAATTACTGAGTAGATAACGGATTCATTAAAACACTGTTTTATTCTTTATTGTTAAAAGTGTCAAAATACGATTAATCTGTAATTTTGGATCCAGTCAAGCTGCTGAATTTATTGTGTTAATAGCATTTTCCAGAAAGCTTTCTGTATAGGGATGTCAATTGCAAGATTACTGTTAGATGCTTTCAGTGAAATCAAGAATGTAAATTTTTAAAGCAACTTATCTTGAAAGGTCTCAAAATGTTCACTTGCAAAATTCTCAGCATTAATTTGTAACAATAGGAACAAACCTGTATTAAATGGATCCTTCTGTGAAATGAACTCAGGATAGGCAGATGCAACATACTGCAGATGTAGAGCTTTATATTTAGGTCAGTTGTGGTCATACAGTGGAACAATTTTATTTTCAGCATGTAGTATGTTTGCGTACTTGGCAGGACATGGAAATGTTCAGGTTGTTTTTTAATTTTGTAAGGAGGAGGATTCTTCTGCATGGGATTTCCTATTAGTTCTGGAGGAAATCCCACACAGACTTGGCAGTGCAGGTGCTTTCCATATCTTATCAACTCGTAAGCAAATGACTCACACCATTTTTAACATGATGTAAATCTTTCAGGGGCAAGAAAACATATTAAAATCCAAAAAATATATACTTTTAATTGTAGAAGCATTGGCCATGTCTGAGAAAACAGTGCAAGGCACGAGAGATTATCTTTTCATCCCCAAGTATGGAAATTTCCATCCTCTATGAATCTTACCATTGACTGTTGACGTAAGATCATACAAATATTGCTTTATGTTGCTTGTTATGAGACTATCCTGGTTTATTTTGTAGCATTCTCACCTCTGAGTCAGAAGGTTGAGGGTTCAATTTGCACATCAGGAAATTGAACTCACAACGTAGGGTGACACTCCAGTGCAGTGCTCGTGGAATACTCCATTGCTGGAGGTGGAGATGAGAAGTTAAACTGAGGTCCCATCTACCAGTTCTGATGGATGTTAAAGATCCCATAGCACTATTCGAAAGGGAAGAAAGTTTTCCTAACATTTTGGCCAATAATCCCCCAAACTAGATTGCTTATTCACTTCATGGATAATTGGTTGCCACATTTGCCTACGGAATATACAGTCACTACACTTTGCAGGGAATCCTGAGAAGTGTTTTGAAACATCCTCCCGAACTAAAAGGTGCTATGTCAAATGCAAACATTATTAATCTTGTTCTTATTATTCTCTAGTCAATACAGAGATCATCATTCATATCCTAGAAATTGAGAAGATAATCTGCGAGACAACTGTAATAGTCAAGATACTCAGGAAAATCAACAATGTTATAACGGAACTAAAAATGTAATTATTTTGTAATAAAGTACGTTGGTTAAAACAAACAATAGATTTTTAATATGCTTTGCAAGCAGGCTAATGTAGTCGCAACATGGATAAGCACTTTTATAGATGTAGAAGTATAGAACACATTCATGCTCCTATTGCTTTATATAAACAACCTTTTACATTTCGGAAAAAAACAAGAATGAATTTCCTTTGAGGCCATGCCTTACAAGCAGCTTTTGAATTTTCAAGATGGTGTTATGAGTCAGCTGCAGTAGATTAAACATGATCAAAGCTGATCTGTTCCATAAGAACTTTCTTCAAAGATAAATCCACAAATACTAGTCAGTAATCACTCAAAGCTGATGGGAGGTTTTACTTTTTGTCCAGTAACCTGCAAATGGGTAGCTATAAATATACTGAGCACAAGAACTGGGTTCACTTTTACTACAAACAGAAACAGATGTTCTGGGACTCCTGAAATCTGACAGCTAAAATTACATCATGCATCCTACATACTGGAAGTTGTACAACAGGAACCTGAGAGTGTGTTTGATTTGGCAACTGCCTTGAGAAATCTTTTGGAGAAAAGCATGATTATTTTACCTGCTAAACTACCTTTAGCATTTTGATTGAACCCTAGCAAAGTATTGACCTGAAACAAAGGCTTCTTTGGATTTGGATTTGATTCATTTGATTTGTATTGATAGGAAAGTCACACATGGTAAAGTAATACCAACCAAAGTCCATTACCATGACCCTATGTACTAACAAACTGATAACAACAAGGCCGTCTCCTTGTGCATAAGCACAGGGTATGAGACTGCTTTAGTTACTCTTATTCAGACGATTGAGAACAAAACAATCCATTTTCTTGCTCAAAATTGACAATGTTTCATAGACAAATTTGCATATTTCTTAAGTAGATTTTCTATGAAGAAATCACATTAGAATTCTTGTCAACCTATAGCAACTTTGATCCGAAAGAAGATACTGTCAGAGCTGATTTCCCAGAGAGTGCTTTTGCAATTGCAATGTCAGTCCGAACTCTGAAACTCTTTCCTCCCATCATTTTCTCTTTTACTCCTGAGACAGTCTTTTTTTAAAAACTTATGAAAGTTCTTAAAATACCAGACTCCCCACATGTACCAAGGTCTGGCAAGGATAGCAGGTCATGCCTCTTCAAATAATGGTGCATGGCTATTTATACAGAATATCTCAGTGAGGTTTGAAAGTTCGTTTACAGTTGGGTTCTATCTCAGTCAGCTAACAGACACACAAGAGCAAAGAGACAAAATTGATATAACACAGACAAAATAAGTAGTTTGTAATATTTTGAATTCTTCAGTTCATTGACTACTGTGCTACCTGTCATCTTGCAACTTCTCTTTTTCTTTAGTTTTAAAGTTATGATGCTTGAAATGGGCATGGAAGGATAACAAGAACGTACATGTAGGATAACATGCAGACTTGGAGCGGTTACAAAGTATTAAAACATCAAGGGGATATGATGAGATAAAAAAACTTATTCAAGCTACAGCCTAATAGTTTTGATAGAAACTAAGCCTCCAAGATATGCTTTTATTTGCATAGCATCTTAACTGCATGAAAACCCTGCAAGTTCTTCATAGACGCAAGATGTACAAATTTAGCAATTTGATTTTACCATTTAAAAATGAACTGTTCCAGAGATGGCAGTTTTGCTTTAAGCAACCAGCTCCCACAATTGAATTACCAAATTCAAGTGGAAGTGGCGCTGAATCACAGTGTATTAAGTTTTAATCTGCGACCTGCTAAACCCCTACCGACCCACCCGTTCCCTCCGCTCAGCCGACTCTGGCCTGCTCCACATCCCCCAACCCACCCGCCCCACCATTGGTGGGAGAGCCTTCAGCCACTCTGCCCCCAACCTCTGGAATTCCATCCCCCAATCACTCCGCCTCGCCCCCTCCTTAGCCTCCTTCAAATCCCACCACAAAACCCTCCTCTTCGACCATGCCATTGGCCACCCACCTTCCCCTCCCCTCCCTTCCCCTCCCCTGACCCCAGCTCGGGTCTGAAATGCGGTACATCGTCCAGCGCCTTGGGACGTCCTCCTGACATGAAAGACGCTATACAAATGTAATCTTGTTGTTGTTTTATGTAATAGGAAAACAGCATATATAAATACCTTACCATGGTGACTGATCACAAAGGCTGAACCCCTCTTAAGGTGTCAACCAAATTCATTTTGTAGCACTCTCATCCCTGAATCAGAAGGTTGTGAGTTCTAAGGCCTCTTATAAGGACTTTGATCTCACATTTCCTTGATTGAAACTACAGTGCAATGTTGAGGGTGTGCTACATTGTTATTTTGTTGTATATTTCTGTATTTGGAATGAAATGTTGCACGGAGGTTCTGCCTGTTCTGGTGAATATTACAACAACAACAGAAGGTCGCAGAGGTAGGGGGGAGCAAGACCATGGAGGGCTTTGAAGGTGAGGACCAGGAGCTTGAACTGTATCCTCTGAGTGATGGGAAGCCAGTGGAGTCGGGCGAGGATGGGGGTGATAGAGGGACGGAGCCTAGTGCGGGAAAGGACATGGGCTGCAGATTTCTGGATGATCTGTAGCCTATGGAGGGAGGAGTTGGGGAGGCTGACAGGCAAGACGTTTGTATAGTCAAGCCTCGATGTTATGAATGTATGTATGAGGGTTTCAGCAGCCTGCGGTGTGAAACAGTGGCGGAGCCGGGCGATGTTGCGGAGGTGGGGAAGGCAGAGCGGGACATGACACGGATATGCGGTAGAAAGGATAGTTGAGGGTCAAACAAGATGCTAAAGTTCCGGACTGGCTTAGTAAGGTGGAGTGTGCAACCATGGATGGTGATGCTGTCAGCGCCTGAGGAGTGGAGGCACTCGTGGGAGCCAATCAACAACACCACATTACACTTGTATAGAGCCCTAAATGTCTATAAATGTAAATGTAATTGTAAAATGCCCCTCAGCCTTCAGAAAATCATTCTCTCTTGCAATGAGTAACTTTAATACTTTGCAGTCTTGAACTGTACACATTTTCACTGTTTCCAAATCTATTTGGTTATAATATTGTAGCAGGCATGGGGGTGCCACAGAAGAACAGCCATAGTTGCCAGCCATAGTTGATGAAGAAACATGTCAATTTTATTAGGTGCGTCATCAACAGATCAGGTAAACTCCATGTCGAGGGTACCCATAGTAAGTGACATCAGCTCTCTTACCTGTTCCTCTCCAGATTCCTGGTTGCAGGAACACCTCTTATACCATCTTTAGGCTCATTCCAATGATGATCTCCAGGCTTTCCTTCTGCAGGCTGTCTTGATTATTTCACTAGGGGAGGTCCAGGCTTCCCATTCTCCTGCTGCAGCCGACAGCCTCTGTGCTGCTGTTTCTCACCTCAGGCTCCACCATCCTGTACAACGTGAGTGTGATCCCCAACCCCATTTGGCTGCATCCCAGCCTCAGCCGATGCAAATTCCACATGAGGCCATACATTTTATGACAAGCTTTTTTTTGTACTGTATGTCAAAATCTTTTTAACTTTGCCAGTATAAACTAATTGAATTATTCATTCCACATTGGCACCATTTCAGGGCTCTGTCTCCTCCTGATGCGGATTAATATCCCTTTCATCTTGTAGTGACTTATAAAGCCTTGTCTTTAGCAACATTCCTGTATTCCAAATGTGCTGGTTAACCAACATCCCTCCAAAATGGGAAGAAAGAAGTTTAATTTTATGGTGCCTTGCCATGTCAAATTCTCTCAAAGCTTCACAAGTTGTAATTGTTTTGTAAGTAAACACAATTTGATAATTTGCAGCACATTGCATGCCCTTTTCATCCAATTGAAATCTTCAAGGTCCCCTCTTGAGCAATGCAGAGCCATAATATCACACCTAGAGGCACCCACAATCATGTCCCACTTGGTGGCCCATTGAAGATAGGAGTGCAATGCACGCAATCCCCAAGTGAGTCTGCCAGCAGCTCAATCTCATCTGTAAATAGAAGAATAATAAATATTTTTGCTTAGAATAGATACACCATCTCTCCTCATGCCACCCAATACATCACTGGTAAGTCCATTGAATTGGGTTGTTGACAAAGGACAATTTTGCCTTATTCAGTTTCAAGAGGGATAAACTCAAGAGGGATAACCTCAGTGAGTTGCATCACGGAATACACATCCAGATAAAATCTAAGAATTGTCCAAGAATGTCATAGCTTCCAGCTTCTTCCAGATGGCTTCATAAGGTCCTGGGTCAAAACCTTATGGAAATCACTGAATGCAATGTAAGTGGATTACCCTTGAGTTTTACAATGTTCCACATTTCTCAGTGAGGAGTAGAGCAGGTTACAAAGGATGTTAAGGGGAAACTGTGAACAAAGATTTGAATGTTAAACCCTCAGATTTCCAAGCTATTAAACTGTCCCAATTAACTCACATCTGCACATCTTATTCAAATTTCTGAATGTGGAAGTTACACACTTAACTTGATTCTCTACAAACCAGTCTGACCAACGGTGAATGACTGCCCCATAAGTAGTTCAGCTATCAAGGATTTTTAATAAGCAGTTAAGCAGTGCATTCAACGTGTAGTGGTTATAACAGACTTGTAGAGAGGAAAGACACTGCAGTTTTTCTTTATGACAATTTAAGAAAATATATGCCTCCAGAATCATGAAAACAATCTTTGAAACATCAATAATAAAGATAACAGTCAGAAAAGTGATTCTTGATTCTTAAAAACATGTAGATAAAGAAGAAACAGACTATGCATTGTGTAAGAATGTTCATTTCCAGTAAGACTAAGGAATAGCCCGGCAGCAAATGAATGAAATACAGGCACAATGCCAGAAAACAGCAGGCTCATTCCACTGTGCCAGCACTGCTTGTTGTGACTGCTGCTCCAACTCTTGTTTTAACAAGCACCTCAGTTGAGATGGTGTCAATTGATAACAGATTAATTAAATATGTTTCGGTGACTCAGATAGTAGCACTCTTGCTTCTGAGTCAGAAGGTTGTGGGTCGAAGCCCCTTATTGGGACATTGAACTCATATTGTCTAGGCCGACAGGTCAAAGCATTGCTGGGGGAGTGTTGCTTTTGCATAGATGCTGTTGTTCGGATGAGATGCTAAACCAATGTGGACATGAAGGATTGCACGTCACTATTTGAAAAAAGAGGGGAGTTTCTCCTGATGTCCTGGCTCACAATTCTCCTAATAAAATTGGTCATTCACTTCAAAGTTGTTTGTGGGATACTCCTGTGCTCAAATTGTCTGCAGAGTTTCCCTTTGAAGTACACAGTCACTAACACTATATGGTAATTCCTTTGAAGCTGGAATTCCTGTGAAGCTCCTCTGACCTTTCCTCAATGTGAAAGGTGCTACATTAAATCCAAAGTTTATTATTTTGTTATTATTTATTTCACTAGTTTTATTAACCAGCACCTTGGGATATCCTCCCAACATGAAAGATGTTATATAAGCTGAATTTGTTGTAATTAGGTAGATCACTAGAGGGGAGACAAAAAATGCTTCCTGGATCAGGACCAAAATCGCAAGGGGTTTAAAAAAAGGTTTTGGATATTTTAACAAAAAATGTGTAAGAATACCATCTACATATGCAACAATTTGTGCTTTGGGGTTTTTTTTGGGTGGAAAAAAAATGTAAATTTCACCTCAGGGTTTCTGATAAATATCTGAAGAAGCTTGACACAGTTCTGACGAAAGGTCATTGACTTGAAACGTTAACTCATTTTCCTCTCTCCATGGATGCTGCCTGACCTGCACCTATTTTGCTGCTTTTGTACTATAGCTCTGGACTATAGGATAATAATAATAATCATTGCATTTGATATAGCACCTTATCATATCTTCGAGGCATCTCAAAATGCTTCACAGCATACACTGGAAAATGAGTTGACTGTGTATTTTGTGGGTGGATGAGGTAACTGATTTGTTCACAGCCATGTCCAACCAACAGCTATGGAGTGAGTGACCAATTTTATCTGGAGGAGCTTTGACAACAGGTGTTTACGTATTTGTTTAGAATATCTCTTCCTGCTTTTAAAACTTTTCCAAAAACGTACCTCTTTGACTTTAGCTTTAATAATGATAATCCTTTCATTTAATATAGCACCTTTCATGTTGGGAGGCATTACAAAATGTAAACGCTTCACAGTACATAACGTAACAACAACAACAAGATTACATTTGTATCGCGACTTTCATGTTGGGAGGACATTCCAAGGCACTGGACAGTGTAAAGCATTTCAGACCCGAGTTGGAGTTGGGGTGGGGGGAGAAGGGAGGGGGATGGGAAGGGGGGTGACCGATTACATGGTCTAAGAGGAGGGTTTCAAGGTGGGACTTGAAGGAGGCTAAGGGGGAGGCAAGGCAGAGTGATTGGGGGATGGAATTCCAGAGTTTGGGGGCAGAGTGGCTGAAGGCTCTCCCGCTAATCGTGGGGCGGGTGGGTCGGGGGACGTGGAGCAGGCCAGAGCCGGCTGAGCGGAGGGAACGGGCGGGTTAGTAGGGTGTTAGGAGGTCACAGAGGTAGGGTGGGGTGAGGCCATGGAGGGCTTTGTAGGAGAAGAACAGGATCTTGAACTGGATCCTCTGAAGGATAGGGAACCAATGGAGTCGGGCGAGGAGGGAGATGGGGTCACGGAGTTTGGTGCGGGAGAGGACACGAGCTGCAGAGTTCTGGATTATCTGCAGCCTGTGGAGGGAGGAGTTGGGAACGCCGACAAGCAGGGCATTTGCATAGTTGTGCCTGGAGGTGATGAAGGCATGAACAAGAGTTTCAGCGGCCTGAGGGGTGAGGTAGTGGCAGAGTCGGGCGATGTTACGGAGGTGAGCGAAGGCAGAGAGGGTAATGGCTTAGATGTGGAGAAGAAAAGACAGTTGAGAGTCGAACAAGACACCAAGGTTCCTGACTGGCTGGTGAGTTGAAGTGTGCAACCATGGAGGTTGAGGTTGCCAGAGCCTGAGGTGCAGAGGTGCTGGCACGAACCAAACAACAACAACAAGATTTCATTTATAGAGCGCCTTTCATGTCAGGAGGACATCCCAAGGTGCTGGACAGTTGGGTCAGGACCCGAGCAGGGGCGAAATGGTCAGGGTAAGGGGAGGGAAGGGAGGGAGCGAGGAGGGGGTAGAGAGTCGAGAGGGGAGCTGAAGGCACGGTCAAAGAGAAAGGTCTTGAAACCGGCCTTGAAGGAGGAAGGGGAGGAAGCAGCGAAGGCACTGGGGGATAGAGTTCCAGAGCCTTGGGGCTGAGAGGTTGAAGGCTCGGCCACCGATGGTAGGGCGGTTGGGGCGGGGGATGTGGAGCAGACCGGAGCAAGAGGAACGGAGGATACGGGCAGGTAAGTAGGGGGATAGTAGGTCGGAGAGGTAGGAGGGAGCGAGGCCATGAATGGCCTTGTAGGTGAGGATGAGGATCTTGAATTCGATCCTCTGGGGGATGGGGAGCCAGTGGAGGCGAGCGAGGGTGAGAGTGATGTGGTCCCGAAGCCTGGTGCGGGACAGTACACGAGCTGCAGAGTTCTGAATGATCTGCAGCTTGTGGAGGGAGGTGCCGGGAAGGCCGGCGAGGAGAGAGTTCCCATAGTCCAGCCTTGAGGTGATAAAGTGTGGTGAAGGAGATGAAATGGTGATCGGAGACGTCCTTGTCGGTAATGGTGACATCCGAGACACTGAGGCCCAGGGTGATCACCAAATCGAGTGGGTGGCCGTGACTGTGAGTGGCGGAGTTGATGTGGAGGGAGAGGTTGAGCGAGGAGAGCAGGGAGGAGAAGTCCGAGGAGATGGAGCAGGAGGGGGTGAAGTGCAGTTTGAAGTCACCCAGAATGATGAGGCGATCAGAGCAGAGGCAGAGAAATGTTAGTAGGGTAGAAATATCGGAGATGAAGGTGGGAGAGGTTTTAGGGGGCCGATAGAGGATGAGGATTTTGAGTGAGAGAAAGGAGGGGTGGGAGAGGGTGAGGTGTTCAAAAGAAGGGAAAGAGCCAGAGGAGTAGGGGGATAGGGCAAGTGGTGGCCTTGAGATAAGGGCTACACCACCGCCACGGCGATTGGGGCGAGGGATGTGGTGGGAGGTGTAGCCGGGTGGTGTGGTCTCCGTGAGGGGGAAGGTGTCGCCTGGGGTGAGCCAGGTTTCCGTTAAGGCCATGATGTCAACGCTCTCATCAAGGATGAGATCGTTGATGACCAGGGCCTTGTTACAGAGGGTGCGGACATTTTGTAGTCTGATGTGGAGGGAGCGGTTGACCGAAGGGTGTGTGGGGAGGGGAGGGGGCTCCAGGTTGTGAAGCAGGGGTGGGGGGAATGGGGATGAGGGAGGAGAGGTTGGCTCCCCGGGTCTGTGTCCGGGGTGGCTGGCGAGTGTGGTGGGGAATGGGGCAGTCGGTGTGGCTGCTGCTGGACAGCCAACGCCGAGTGCCACGGTGAGCCCAGCGGAGGATTCCCAGGCTGGAACAGAGGAAGGTTGTGGGAGGGTCAAGTGGGGATAGAAGGCGAGAGGGACGGAAAGAGAGGAGGACAGAGCGGGAGAGATGCAGAGTGGGGAGGGTTTGGGGGGAGAGAGGAGGGGGGAGGGAGGGAGGGGGCGAGGGTGCTCGGGTCAGGAGGGCCTCAGTCTTGTTCACATTCAACTGTAGGAAATTTGCCCTCATCCAGGACTTGATGTCCGACAGACAGTCTGTCAGGACAGCAATGGCCCTGGCGTTGAGGGTGGAGGCAGAAAGATAGAGTTGGGTGTCATCCACATATATATGGAAAGAGCATTGATGTGTGCTTTGTGGGCTAACATCCTCAAATCTCCAACATCCTCAAATCTCCTTCCCCCTCCACCTTGCTTGGTGAACCCCATAAAGCACTTTGAATGTTATCCTATGTGAAAGGTATTTTTGTGGTAACTCTTTACATTATTATGAAAGGTATGTCAACATTTCTCAAATATTGTTTTTTTGACAGCAAAGTGCACCTGCTTATGAAATCTGGACAATTACCAAAACATTTGAGCTTATGGCAAAATGGAATTTTTCCAGAGAAAATATTAGACTTTCCTTGATCAATCATTTACATATTCTTACTCATAGTTGTTTCATGAAAAACAGGGAGGTAATTGTAACTAGGGACAAGAGCCAATTGCAAAACATGTCTAGGAAGGATAAGATCGCTCATTCTTATTTTAAGTGTGATTGATGGAGCTGATTTTTATCAAAAATACCATGTGGAATTTTTAAAATGTGGAATTTTTAAAAAATTTTAAATTCCACTGAAAAGAAATCATGTCCCAAATGAATATTCATGTCTGAACATGAATACTGTTTTAATTAACATTTTGTTTGGTTTTTTAAAAGAAATCCTTTTTTTATCACAATGAACAATATACTATTGGGTCGACAACCTGCTCTGGGAAATCAACTAACGCTGCCGTGCATTCAGCCACTAGGAGGATCCAAGAGCAGTTCCAATAATAATAAGCCTTAAATTTGATACAGGGTCCAGAACATTGAAACATCTTGCAAGGCTTTGTAGGGAAATTGTCTAATTGGCAAGAATTACAAAGTTTAGTAGGCTTTGTATTTCATAGAATCTTACAGCACAGAAGGAGGCCATTCGGCCCATTGTGCCTGCATTGACTTTTTGAAAGAGCTACCCAACTAGTCCCACTCCACCATTCCTACTCCATTAGCAGACAAACATGGTACCTAATTTACTCACAGCAATGTCCCACGTATAGCAATGAAGTGAATGGTCAATTTTAGCTAAAGGATTAAAATGGGAGGAAACTGGGGTTTTACTTTTTGTTGATCCAAAGCATTTGACTGTTCATTGCTTGCTGTCAGTAACAGTTAAACTTTTAAATAACAATCAAATCTTTGTCTAAAATTGTCCCGTTTGTATAACATAGGCTTGATGCACTTTGCGTTTTTGGAAAAAAAACATTCAGTCAGCTTGCATTCTGAATAATGCACTATAATAAAGCAATGCAACATATACGCTGTATATCCTGTGAGATTCATCGATGAACATGGTAAAGCACTGTGTAAAATCCAAGGATTATTATTTTTAAATTATGTGGGATTACTTATGGCTCAATCTTTTTGGTTTAGCTATCATAATCCTTGCAAAACAAAACCTAGATTTCATAAACAATTACTGATGGCTGTTTTATTTAATCCCTCTATACAGTTGAGACATCTTATAATAATCATGTCAGTCTCAATCTAGGTGACACTCCAATGCAATGTTGGGGTGCGTTGCATTGTTGAAGATGGTGCCCTTCAGGTGAAACATTAAATTGAGGTCCTGTCTGCCTGATCAAATGGAATTTAAAAATCTGTGGCACTATTGAAAAGAGAATGGAGTTTCTTCCGATGTTCTAGCTCAGTCATTCACTTCATTCATGGCTGTTTGTGGGAGATTATCTACAAATATACAGTCACAACTTATCCGTAAATTTTGAGAAGAGCTTTGGAGACATCTTGACAATAATAATAATAATCATTGCATTTGATATAGCGCTTTTAATGTCTTCCAGAAGTCTCAAAGTGTGTCACAGAATAAACTGAAAAGTGAATTGACTGTATATTTGTGGGCGAAACGCGGCAGCCAATTGCACACAGCAATGTCCCACAAACAGTCGTGGATTGAAGCAACCAATTTATTATTGTTTTTTTTCTTGAGGGATTTGTATCAGGTGTGTGGAGTAAGGAAACTTGCCCAAGGTTTCGCCCTGCCAGGAATCAAACCCAGGTCTCTCACTTGCAAGGCGAGTGGTCTAACCACTGAGCTACTTGTGGAGTTCTGTAGCTCAGTGGTTAGAGCACTCGCTTTGGAAGCGAGAGACCTGAGTTCAATTCCTGGCAGGGTGAAACCTTGGGCAAGTTTCCTTACTCCACCCAGAGCCTAATAATAATCCCTCCAAAACCAAAAACAATAATAAATTGGTCATTTTCAATCTATGACTGTTTGTGGGACATTGCTGTGCGCAATTGGCTGCCGCGTTCGCCCACAAATATACAGTCAATTCACTTTACAGTGTGTTCTGTGAAGCGCTTTCGGACGTCCTCCCGACGTGAAAAGCGCTATATCAAATGCAAGGATTATTATTATTATTATTATACAGGACTCCACAATGTAATAAGATGTCATATCAAATGCAAAGATTATTATAATAGGTATACTGAATGTATATAATGGTTTGTATATCTTAGGACATGCATTTCTTATTTTACTTATGTTATGAAAACTTTGAATAATACAAAAAAAAATCATAATGATCTATGATATATTGCTGATACTTCAAAATGTCTCAAAGTGCTTCTGGGAAATTGATTTTAACACCTTTCATATATGTAGCGCCTGTCATGTAGGGAGAACATCTCAAAGGGCTTTACAAGGCTTGAGTGGGGTTCCAACCTGGAGGTCTACAAGGTGGTAAGTCAAGGGTGTAATTATAAATAGGTCTTCAAACAGGTTTTGAAATCAGAGAGGGAAGGGGCAAGGTGGAGGGATTTGAGTACCAGAGGGTGGTAGTAAAGTGGCTAAAAGGATGGAGCAGAATGAATAAGAAGGCATGAAAATAGCCAGAGTTACTGGAGCAGAAGAAGTGGCCAGGGGAATAGGGTCACATATTAGAGTGGTATGGATAGGACAATGCTGTGAGATAAGGATCTTAATTTCAATCCACTGAAGAAGCCAGTGGAGCTGATGAGAACAGGAGTGATGGACTCATTGAATCTACTGTGGAAGAAAATGCAGACTGGCGAGTTCTAGATGATCTGGAGCTTGTGGAGGATAGAGCTGGGGAGGCTGGGGAGAAGAAACTCCCTTCTCTTTTTCAATAGTGCTATAGAATTTTTAATGTCCACCTGAACAGGCAGACGTAATTCCAGTTTAATGTCTCATTTGAAGTTTGGATGTGCCGACTTATGTTGAAGTATTCAGTAATGACACATGCTAATGTGATTGATTCATTACATTTCTGTCTTTTTCATGGTTTTCTTCATTGCATGCACTATTAATACCCATGTAGCACTGCTGCAAATCATTGAAGCCCACCACTTCAAAGGAAGATGCAGCATGTGGACACTGACATGCTGAAATTGTCGACTTCTCTTCACTGCCAAAATACTCCTGGACGAGGCTTGAGGCATTCATCTCTTTCCTTTTGCACGTCCTTCAGAACTTCAGAAAAGAGTAACAGATAGGAGATCATTTGCAATTCTATCCACATCTTATCCTAACTGCCATATACTTTTTGTGACATGATGAGTCATGATGTCTCTGTTTTGATGTTACTCCTCAATCTTTTGTAAAGTTTGCAGCGTGTATGTCAGAAGTTGGAAACAGTCCACACATGCCATTTCCGTTCCTTGATTGTGTTCTTTCCATGCAATTGTTCAGTGAGGAGACCTTCCACTGCAACTAGCACAATGATATCTCAGAGTAGCAGTAGTTTCCAGAAATAATAATGATAATAATAACAATAAACCTTGCATTTGATATAGTGCCTTACCACATCATTGTGACGTCTCAAAGCGCTTCACAGAATATACTGTAAAGTGAATTGACTGTATTTATTGTGGGTGAAACAAGGAGTCAATTGGCACAGCAATCGAAATGAAATGCATAGTCTTGAGGACAGTCATTTATACAAAATTTGACTTCACATCTTTCAAAAGAGAGTTTTGTTTTTAAGTTGTAAATTTTAGGACATACAAATTGATGTACAGACTATGAGGTATGAATCCAAAAGAGAGAATTCTCCCACACATTTAAAGATCAAGCATTAGCATACATCAATTTGACCTTTCTATTTGCATTGGAAGCTAAAATGTCTGACCTCTGGGTCATTAAGTTGCTGCTAACATCACTTCCTGCTTTATTCATGTGCAGCAAAACATCAAGTGCCATTGGCGTGAAAGTAACATGGGGTCCACATTGCAACCAAATTTGCATTATAAATAAGCATGTTATATCAGAGCTGCACTGTAATTGATAAATGGAAATTATGAAATTTCCTTAAAACTGTGGCATAACAGACCAATAACAGCAGTAATTCAAGAGACAAGCTTATTAATCGCACCTCTCCTTTTCAGTCTCACACGACACAGAGACTAATGAAGAACTTTCCATTGTCTGTGAAGTGTCCCTATTCTACTGGTCATATCCACAAGCTTTGAAGCTGTTTTGAAATGTAACAGCTGTACACTTTTCCACATTGGACCTGACAAGAGGATTATTTACAGGAAACAGTGTTTAAATAGTTCACATATCTTAGAATAAAGATTTGTTCCCTGTTAAAAAGTAATGTACCATTTTGTAAGATAAGCATTGCACATAATTATAAGATAGAAAGTACTGCACAACAATGAAGGTAATAATTATCAGATAATGTTTGGGATTTTGCAAATACTCTCAACAGGAAACACTTTAAGACGTACATTTGTGAGGAACTTTCAAGACCATTGTTGCTGTATATTTAATATAGTTCAACTGGCTTGGTGGATGTTTGACTTACTACACAAAGAACCCTTCTGAATTGATCGCATACATAGAAATATATCTGCTTCAAATACTACACAAATTCCATCACACATCTTCATTAATGGCCATGATGTGCTCCACATAATTTCAGGCCCTATCGTCTGTTTATAATAATCCTTATTGTTGATATAGCACATTTTGCGCCAGAAGGATGTCTCAAAGAGCTTCTCAGGATATGTTGTAAAGTGTACTTACAATGTATATTGGAGGCAATTGTGCCAATCAATTTGTGCATAGCAATGTCAGTGGAGGGAATAACCAATTTTAGTTGGTCAAGATAGAAGAAACTCCCTTCTCTTTTCAAGTACTGCCAATGGGAACTATAACTTCAACCTGAGCAGACAGACGTGACCTTGGTTTAACATCTGATCCAAAGGAGAGTACTTCCAAAAATACCGCCCCCCTCCCGCCCCACACAGCACTACATTGGAATGTCAGCCTAGACTTGCAATTTCAAGATCATGACAGGGGCTGTAAACCCACAGTATTTTGACTCATAAGTGAGAGTGCTACAACATGCTGATATCTAAATGGGAATCGTGGGTACATTTTAATATATGAAAAGTTTCTGAAGGTCTTTTAAATTGTAACATATGATATTTCTTTTATCTGAGTTTAATGACTGCATTGTCACCACAATAATGATTTCAATACAATTTTGACAGGAAGCACTTTCGGAGGCACATCACGAGGTCGGTGATTTTACTGAGTAGCAGAATGTCACTCTCAGCCACCCTGCCAGGAAGAGACACCAAGTAACTTCAGTGGAGATTATGGAATATAAATGAATATTGCTTGCATTTAATAAAGCACCTTTCACATTGCCAAGACCTTTCAAAGCACTTTACAAGTTTTACTGTGAGTGTAGTGATTGTATTTGCAGACTAATGCAGCAGCCAATTGCCCACAGCAATGTTTTATAAGCAGCTATGAAGTAAATGAACAATTTTATCTGGTGGTTTGTTGAAGAATAAATCAGAAATCACCCTTCTCTTTTTTGGAGGGTAAAGGGTATCTGACACATGCAGACACCCATCACAATGCTTAAGAGTATCCAAACCAAAATGATAGCTCCATGCATCCCATCTAGATATGGGAATGCAATGCACACTCTCTCACTGGAGGGAGGCATCCTGCTTACTTAATACCAGAGAGTGTTAGGCACAGGTTGCAAGAGCCAAGGGAATAGGTTCATTCTTTTTGAATAGTCCCAGTGCCTTGAGACAAATCTCCGATGTGAAGGTACTATATAAATGTAATTTTGAGGTTGTTGTAGTCCCATGTGATATTTAATGTTCACCTGTATGTCTTATCTGAAGGATGGCACTTCCAACAATGCAGTATTTCTCTGGAGTGTGATCTACAACAACAACAACAACAACAAGATTCCATTTATAGAGCGTCTTTCACGTCGGGAGGACGTCCCAAAGCGCTGGACAGTTGGGTCAGGACCTGAGCAGGGGAGAAATGGTCAGGGTGAGGGGAGGGAAGGGAGGGAGCGAGGAGGGGGGAAATGGTCAGGGTGAGGGGAGAGAAGGGAGGGGGCGGGGGTAAACTAGTCTATGGATTCAAAGTCCCACTGTGGGATTTGTAGCCACAAACTTCTGATGCAGCAGAGAGAGTGCTACCAACTGAGCCAGGTTGACACTTTATCAGAAGAATCACCAACACCACGCTTTCCATAGCAGATTGAAGTCTGATAATGACAGAGGATGGAAGCCAGATTCCCACCCGCAGTTTTGGCAACATACTGGGATGTGCTGTGGGAAATCCACAAGACGAATATAACTAAAAGTTGTGGAAGATTAATGAGAAATCCAGTATTTCTGAATAAAACATGAGTAGATAAGTAGGAAACACCGTTAAAATAAATTCTGTTACTGTGATATGATCATATTAGTTACTTTCAATTTAATTGTATTAATAGCTTTCCTTGGCCCAAAAAAGATTTTTATTTATCTATCTAATTCTGTTTTGCTTTTACAAAACGTATTTCTCTTTTGGGAGGTATAGGTTGTTGGTCCAGATTGCTGAACAGTATTGCAATTGTTTAAGTGAAGAAGAATGTGTTTAGCAGGTGCTGCTTCAGGAAATATGCAGAATACTGTAGCTTTCCAAACGTGAAACCTTAGAGGTGAAAAGCAGAGGGATTCCTCCTGACTCATTTGGAGATCCTCTCTTGACAGAATCTTTACTCTAGATGTTAATTCCAGATATTAATCTTTCAAGATTCTCACAGCAAGGTTTGAGCATGCAAATAATATCCAGCATCACACAACAGTTTTATCTATTAAATGCTGCAGTGGTATGTATTCAGTGAAGACTGTCGAAATCTCATGTTACTTGGGAAGAAACTACCACAGTCTATAATAACACAATATTGCTAATAATGCTTGCATTTGCAAGCAAAGGTCAAAATAAAGAGGTCCCATATCACTCTTTACTCATTGGCTATTCAGTTATAAAATAATTACTTTCTTTTCTACACATCAACGCACATCTGCTTAACAAACATTTACTACCATTCTCTTTTCGTTTTGCTATTTTACCATTAAACACACAAAAAGGTCAAAGTGCACATTTATATATCATACTTTGCGTATTGAAAACACACGACCAACATTTTTTAAAATTTATTAATCAAAAATGCAATTTAGCCACATTTGGATTCCCAATTTACCCCACGTGGCTAGTGGCTAATGTGCTGGACAAGTCTGATCTAGACCCACGTGGGATTGCTCCTCATATGTCTTCTTTAAATTGTGTATTGCATTGTGAGGGCATACTAACTTGTCAATCTCCTGCACAATAGCCCTGAACACTACAAGATTGTTTGAAAAATTTACACACAGATCATGGGGTCAATTCATCTTTAACATCACCTACAAAATATTTAGAAGTCCTACATAATACTGATAACCCTTCCATGGGATATAGAGCCTTTCATATTGTCAAGACATCTCAAACGTTTCAAAGTACATACTGTAAGGTGGTTGACTTTGTATTTTGTGGGCGAATTGTTGTTAAACAAATAGAGATATAACGATACCCCAAAAAGCACCCACAAGCATTTGAAGAATGAAAATAATGTCAGCCTTATGACAACACTCAAAGTAGTGTTGCAGAGCATGGAAATATACTCCCTACATTGTCAGGGCTGGGACTAAACTGGGAGAAAAGAGTCTCTGTACTCATTTGAGAAAAATCTGCATGGCTTGTAGCGTCCAAGAGATCCATATTTATGGCCAAAAGCAACAGCAACAAAAACAACAAATTACAGTTATCTGGAAAGATGTCCCAGGAAGCTGGACAATCAAGGGTCTTGGACCCGAGCTGGGAGTTGGAGTCAGAAGGGGAGGAGGGCAGGGGATTTGGGAGAGTGGTAAAAGGCACAATCGAAGAGGAACTTGAAGGAGATAAGAGAGGGGTTGAGGCGGAGGGATTGCTGGATAGAGTACCAGAGTGTGGGGGCAGAGATGCTGAATGCCCAACCACCAATGGTGGGGCGGGAGTGCAGGGGACCTGAAGCAAGTCCGGTGTCTGCCAAGCAGAGGGAGTGGACAAGCTGATATGGGGTTATGAGGTCAGAGAGGTAGGGGGAACAAGACCGTGGAGGGCCTTGAAGGTAAGAACGAGTGTCTTGTACTCGATTCTCTGAGGAATGGGCAGCCAGTGAAGCCGGGCAAGATAGGGGTAATAGGTTCCTGGAGCCCGCTGCAGCAGAGGGCAAAAGCTCGGGAGTTCTGAATAATCTGCAGCTTGTGGAGGGGAGAGTTGGGAAGTCCAGTGGACAGGCAGATGTCATAGTCAAGCCAGTACATATTGAAAGGGTGGAACAGGGTCTCGGTGGCCTTTGGTGAGAGACAGTGGCGGAGGCGGGCAATGTTGCGGAGGTGCAGAAAGGCAGAACGGGTCTCGGCACCAATGTGGGGGCAACAGCTGAAGCGAACGAATATTTGACTATATATAAAATAACAGGCTCTCAATCCTAGCTGCTACCAAATCTGCCGTGATGGTTCCTTGCAAGCCCAATGAGAAATATAATACATTTCCAATTATGTTGAAAACCTCAAAAAGGTAGAATTTGAATAGAAAGGTAATATTGTTCTGAGCCCCATCTGTTAATGAGGGCCAATTAAGAATTTTAATCTAAGAATGTAGAAATGCTTGTCCCACAAACAACTACAGAATTTGACATATACTTTAACAAAATATGTATTATTTAAAAAAATGTTAAGATTGTAAAAAATAGATATATAAGTAGTAACAATGTGGTCACTCAATCCACCGTTGTTTATGGGATACTACTGTGTGCAATTGACTGCCGTGTTTTGCCCACAAAATACACAGTCAATCCACGATACAGTAAATTATTATTATTATACTAATAATTCTTGCATTTGATATAGCGCTTTTCATGTCTTCTAGATGTCTCAAAGCGCTTCACAGAATAAACTGTAAAGTAAATTGACTGTATATTTGTGGGAAAATGCAGCAGTCAATTGCACACAGCAGTGTCCCACAAACAGTCGTGGATTGAAGTGACCAAATAATTATTATTTCTTTTCTTGAGGAATTATTATCAGGCGTGTGAAGTAAGGAAACTTACCCAAGGTTTTGCCCTGCCAGGAATCTAACCCAGGTCTCTCGCTTGCAAAGCGAGTGCTCTAACCACCGAGCTACAGGACTCCATTCTGTGAAGAGATTAGAGATGTCTAGAAGACGTGATAAGGCGCTATATCAAATACAAGGATGATTATTATTATTATGTTTATTCCCCCAATTCTGTTACATTTAAATTAATTGATAGAAAATGACTTGGAATTCAAGATTTGAATTCAAAGTCGGAACTGTGACTCTTGATTTTCTGCCGAATATATTTACAATTGACCTGATTGTGTACCATGCAGTATGCAGAGTGGCACTGAACCATACCAAAAGTGTTTGGGTTAAAAGGGCCATACATTGTGCTGGTGAGCTCAGATTGGTATTACAGCTAGAAAATGTATCATTGGGGGAAAAGGATATTACTACTTCCTGATCTGCAGACCTCAAGACAGCCACGCAAATATGTCATTCCAGTAATTTTCCATTGTTGTTTCTGAATGCTGAATTGCAAAATGTATTTTTTAACCATAAACTATGAAACATACATATTTACAGAAAGCAGATGCTACTTTTTAGGAGAAGTTTAAATCACTCAAGCTGTTGAACTATGAACTTTACAATGGACTTCTTTATGACTGGCTTGCTTATAACGGAAGGAAAATGGATTTCATGAATGAGTTTTTTTAAATCTATCTTCAGTTAATCCTTATGAGTCTGTGGGATGTTTTCTCTTGACAGCTGACAAAAAGCTATGCCTGTAAATTATATAGCATCCCTGGTAAATTATTTTCTAACTGAATATATACACAGTACATTAGTTCATGGAAACTGTGGTATTCTTGCCTCTAAGTCAGAAGGTTGCATATTCAAGGCCCTCTTCGAGACTTTGAGCTCGTAGTTTAGATTGAGTGTACATCTTTATGGAATGCTATCCTGTATGGAGGGCGCAATGTAAATGCAAGTTGTTGTTGTTCACATTGCAATATACTGCCGGGAAAGTGCTGCATTGTTGGTGGTGCCTCCTTTCGGAGGAGACGAAGGGATCTTTAGGTCAATCTGAACATGCAGATGGGACCCACTTCTGTTCAAATCTCATTCAAAGAACAGCACTTCCAGCAATGTTCAAAATCCTGAATTTGGGTTTAAACCCACAATCTTCTAACAAGAAGTGGGAATGCTACCTACTAAGCTAGGCTGATATTGACCACAAACGTAACAGAAGGGAACTAAAAGCAAACATTTGTAGGAATCTGCTGATCACTACCTCAGATACAATATTTCCATTTATTGTCACCATCTGTTTCATATTGTTAAACTGCAGTCTTGTCGCTCAGTGGTTAGAGCACTCGCCTCGCAAGCGAGAGACCTGGATTTTTTGGGCAAGTTTCCTTACTCCACACGCTTCTGTTTACCTAGCAGTAAGTAGAAGCCTAGTTGTTAGTTAATTAACTGATCGCTTTTCTGGGGACAATAATTCCTTGAAAAAAATATAAATAAATTGGTCACTTCAATCCACAACTGTTTGTGGGACACTGCTATGTGCAATTGGCTGTCGCATTTCGCCCACACAATGTAGACAATTCACTTTACAGTATATTCTGTGAAGGGTTTTGAGACGTCTTGAAGCCGTGATAAGGCACTATATCAAATGCAAGGATTATTATTAATTATTAAACTAATTTAACTGATTGGTGATTTCCAGGCTTTTGTACTACTCCTTTTTTGAGTAATGGGATAACATTTGCCATCCTCTAGGCCTCAGGTACAGCTGCAATTTTTGCAGCTACTAGAAATAGCAAACAGCTTCAACTACCTCCTTGAGGATCCCAGGATGCAGCAACACCTGTGTGAATGCTTCAGTTTTTCACATTTCCTACATTTCTCATTTCCTTCAATTTCTAAGCTATTTTCTCCCTTGTGACCAGTTTAAAAGAGATTATAGTCAGAGATTTCTTCCACTGACTTAGAATGTGGAAGTCAGGAATACTTCCCTTCCAAAACTGTCTTAACGTAATACACAATTTTCCGTATCTAAAAAAATGTAGAATAGATGAGGCAGATTTTAGCTTGACAACAAATTGTTTACAAGTTGAGTGAATTGGAAAATGAGCCCCAATCTTTTCCAATAATGGCTCGAATCAAGTTCTTATTTCCAGTAAGACTCTAAATGATACAGCACTTGAGCATAACCTTCTGACTCAAAGGTAAGAGTGCTACCAATTAAACATGCGAGGGCTCTTAAGAATTAATTCTCTGACCATTAGTAAGTAATTAAGTGAAATTTATCAATTGAGAATCACCCACTAGATTCCACTCAATAAGAAGTTCAATAACTTAAAATTTTCTTCCACCCTTCCTACCAACATTGGTCCACTCACAGGTAGCTAGAAACAGGGTTGTACATAGGAAATATCCCAGCTAAGAGTTGGGACAAGTCAGACTTGTTATATCTATGTTATTTTACTCTTTTGTTCACACAAATGAGGTCTAAGAACAGCAGGCAGATAATGACCAATTCCAGAACAGGTGTCAATATTGTGCTATATCTTTTACCTTAACAAAAACAAAATAGTTCGGGTCAAGTGATCAAACATCTTTTTTGAGTTTTTGAAACAGGCAAATTTTCTGACTGAGGAAAGGTGTTCACTAAAGTATGCATACAGCTCAGCTCTCAGAACATTAGCAGAGGTTGTTTTATTTTCTATGGGGATAGGTATTTAGCTGTGTTTGAGAAACAGGACACCTGTTTGATTGCTTCCTATTGTTTGAGATCAGATAACAGGCTCAGTTGGGACTGAATGAACAAGGGATCTTGCGGTTCTTTACAGCTCAGTATTCTGCCAAACTTGTTTTTATTTGAAAAAGTGCCATAATTGGTCAAAATTCAATGAAATCCTGAAATGTTTCAACAAAGTTATAATGATCTGATATGTGTGTACGGACTCTAAATAAGGAAAGGATTGGGGTGAGCTGTTGAATAGCTGGCTGATACTCATGGTCCAGACTCACATATAAATAATGTGCATTTGTGGGATACGTACACAGAGTACCACTGCTGTGGAACTTTTCCCAGGGTGAATCTCTACATTGAAGCAGGAGACATAAGGAGAGAAAATTAGAAGGAGATTTGGAGCAAAAAAAAGGCTGTCAATGCTCCTTTATGAGTGCATTGTACTCCTGTGTATATCCTGTAACTGCAATACTCTCTGTAACAGTAGATGTTCACTTACCATACATACACCATTACAGGTGGTGAAATAATAAAGCAAGTTTGTAATTATTGGGATATAAATATGACCATAAGACGTAGGAGCAGGCCATTCGGCCCCTCGAGCCTGCTCCGCCATTTAATAAAATCATAGCTGATCTTCTAACCTAATTACATTTACCCGCCCTATTCCCATATCCCTTAATCCCTCTATCCTTTAGAAATGTATCAACCTCAGCCTTAAATATGTTCAAGGACTGAGGATCAACAGCCTTTTGGGGTAGAGAATTCCACGAATTCACTACCCTGTGAGTGAAGAAATGTTTCCTCAACTCAGTTTAAAAAGGCTGACCCTTAATCTTGAGACTCATTGGCTGGCAGCCAGTGGAATGGAGAAACAAAATCACAACAGATTATTTATCTGATCTCTGGTGCTATGATTCCTTTGGAGGAAATGGTGAGGGGAGAGATGCCATATGTTGCTTGAAACAGTGATGTAACCATCCAACTGTGCCGGTCTAATGGGGAGAATCTGGTAGATTTATTGCAGAGATTCATCTATAGGATTCCTACCAGCTAGCGGAGGGTGTGGTAAGTGAAGTTCGGTTCTTGCTAGTGTTATAGAGCAGGTGGGAAAGGGAATTAAGATACTCCTGTGTCAATGCAACTGTGATCCATGTGCATGATTGTGTTATCTAATTCAGATTTATACACGTCAATATCCATATTGCAATCCTTCAAACCCAAAGTCAACAGAAAATCTAAGTATCACTGCTAGAATTCTTTACAAGAATTTTCCAATTTAATCAAACTATTGAAATTATCCCACACATTCCTCACAAGAACAGAAGCCTGGTCCTTCCTGATCAAACCACGATCCTCCAATGAGTTTGATGCATCAGTGACTGTGTAATTCTCAGTCTCACTAGGGTCACCCGCCTTGTGGACAGAAACCACCGTTGCATTCTGGAACACTGACGGAGTTGCTGCCTCAGAGAGTCCTGTTGACCAGCAGTATGAGGACAACTACACGTTGAGTTGGAGGTTTCTGGCTTGGGTCTGTAAGATCCTCACCATTCTTTGTCCCTTCTTGCTCTCCTCCCACCACCCACCCCGAGCAGTTTTTAGGAACTCAACATCAATGCTGTCTGAACCCGCTACCTTGCCATTAGCAAGGTTCCTGTGTGGAGATCACCTCCTCCCAATGGAATGGGTCATTAAAGCCCTCAATCTGCTCCTCACCTCCTGCCAGCTCTGGAGTATAAAAGGACCTCTGATGATCGTAGATGATCTATGTGAAACATTAAGAATGTCAGTTTTCATTCATTTTGCCTTATGTGGTGAGACTGTATGCTTGGCCAGGCTACGAGAGAGCACACAGTTGGTTAATATACAGCACAATCAAATTCATATTTTAAAATAAAAATGTAGCCATTTTATGTATATAAACAGGTTTGTATAGATTACTCCCACTCAGTCTTTGAAATGTGCTCCCTATGCGAAAGGCATTATATAAGTGTAAGGTGTTATTTTTGTTAGCTCTTTTCAGTATTAGCTATGTTTTATTTGAGAGAGCTTTCTTATTACGTCTGTCAGTGATTGTACAAATATAAAAGTAGATACAATAGTACTACCAACCCCACAAATGGATATAAGCTGGTGTTAGAGTAGCTGACATCAACTGGCATTTACGGGGGTAAAATTTATGATAATAGATATAATTAAAAACTAAAATATTATAATAGTCTTTGTTTTTGATATAGTGCCTTATCACTTCGTTGAGATGTCCCAGTCATCTCAGTCAATCCACGACTGTTTGTGTGCGATTGGCTACTGCATTTCACCCACAAAATATGCAGTCGGTTCACTTTACAGTATATCCTGGAAGCGCTTTGAGACATCTCAAAGGTGTGATAAGGCGCTATATCAAATGCAAGGATTATTATTATTGTCTCAGCACATCCAGAATTTAGGCTAATAAAACTAATTTGAGAAAGTTAAAATTCATTTTAGTTTTTCAAAGAATATTTTGGGTTTCCTGGATCTTGACACAGAAATAACATGTATCCAAATGCATTCTTTGCCTTTCCCAGATTTTGAGCTACCTTGACCTACTTGTGAGACTTGTGAGACCCATCATATATTCAACAATATAAACCGATCAACAAGACAATTGCTGTCAGTTTACCATCTAGACAAGGTTGTGGCATAGAATGCTCATCCTGCTATTTGTTCTACTTTACACTGTGTCAGTGCATGTTGAGAAACAGGAATAAACTTGCCAAACCATAATATAGTGTGTCTATAGCTCCCTCTACAATCACTATAAGATTACTACATCACAAAATTAAAATAGTATCAGGGTAACTATAATAATCCTGTCATTTGATAGCAAATTACATTGTAAAATGTTCTCAAATCGCTTCACAGGATTTTCTATTGAAATGTTTCAAAGAGCTTTACACAATTTTATTGTGTGGCTGAAGGTGGACAGGCTTTTTCATATGCTGAACAATAATAATCCTTGCATTTGATGCAGCACCTTATCGAGTTGTTGAGATGTCTCAAAGCGCTTCACAGAATATATTGTAAAGTGTATTTTGTAAAAGAAATGCAGCAACCAATTGCAAAGAGCAATTTCCACAAAAGGTCGTTGATTGAGTGACCACATTATTATCATTTTGTTTGGGGGGGAGGGATTCTATATAGATGATATTGATGCAATCAGGTTATCTGACTTATCCGACTCAGGTTATCTGACTGTGGAAGCTGAATTAGAGGACAAAGATTTTAAAATGAACATTCCTCACTTGAAACCATAAAGTTTAATTCTTACAGAAGTTTTTCTATATATCCACGGATGCACACTCCACCTCACCAAGCCAGTCAGGAACCTAGGCGTCTTATTTGACCCTCAACTATCCTTTCTCACCATCTGTGCGATGAATCTGCTATACCTTCCCCCACCTCCACATTGCCCGACTGCCAATGCTTCACCTCCCAGACCACCGAAACCGTCATACATGTCTTCATTACAACCAGGCTTGACCATGCCAACGGCCTGCTTGTCGGCCTTCCCAACTCTTCCCTCCACAAGCTGCAGATCATCCAGAACTCTGAGGCTCATGTCCCCTCCTACACCAGGCTCCATGACCCCATCACACTCGCCCTCACCCGGCTCCACTGGCTCCCCATCAGTCAGAGGATCCAGTTCAAAATTCTCGTCCCCACCTTCAAGGCCCTCCATGGCCTTGCCCCTTCCTACTATTCCGACCTGCTAACCCCATATCACACTGTCCAATCTCTCCGCTCAGTGGGCTCTGGCCTGCTCCATCAGTGGTCAGGCCTTCAGCCTATCTGCCCCCACCTTCTGGAACTACATCCTACAGTCCCTTTGCCTTGCTCCCTCCCTTGACTCCTTCAAGGTATGCCTCAAGACCCTCCTCTTCGACCACCCTTCTACCCTCCACCCTCCCTGATCCCAAATCCCACCCCCACCCTGCTCGGGTCCTAATCCCTGACTTCAGTGCCTTGGGATGTCCTCCCGACGTGAAAGGTGCTTTACAAATGTAATATTGTATTCGGACCTGAGCTGGGGGTCGGTTTCGGGAAGGGTGGAGGGCAGGGGGGGAAGGAGGGTGACCGAAGGCATGGTTGAAGAGGAGGGTCTTGAAATGGGTCTTGAAGGAGGCAAGGGAGGGAGCAAGGCGGAGGGACTGCAGGATGGAGTTCCAGAAGGTGGGGGCAGTGTCTAAAGGCTCACCCGACAATTCTGGGGCAGGCGAGGTGGGGAACGTGAAGCAGGCTAGAGTCCGCTGAGTGGAGGAAGCGGGCACGTTGGTAGGAGGTTGCAGAGGTAGGAGGAGCAAGGCTATGGAGGGCTTTGAAAGTGAGGACCAGGAACTTGAACTGTTATCCTCTGTGTGATGGGAAAGCCAGTGGAGTCGGGCGCGGATAGGGGTGATAAGGTCGCGGAGCCTGGTGAGGGAGAGGACATGGGCTGCAGAGTTCTAGATGCTCTGGCGGAGTGACTGGAGGATGGAATTCCAGAGGTTGGGGGCAGAGTGGCTGAAGGCAGGGGGTTAGGAGGTCGCAGAGGTAGGGTGGGGCGAGGCCATGGAGGGCTTTGTAGGTGAGGAACAGGATCTTGAACTGGATCCTCTGAAGGATAGGGAGCCAATGGAGTCGGGCGAGAATGGGGGAGATGGGGTCACGGAGTTTGGTGCGAGAGAGGACATGGGCTGCAGAGTTCTGGATTATCTGCAGCCTGTGGAGGGAGGAGTTGGGAAGGCCGACAAGCAGGACATTTGCAGTCACATCTGGAGGTGATGAAGGCATGAACGAGAGTTTCAGTGGCCTGAGGGGTGAGGTAGTGGCGGAGTCGGGCTATAATAATAATAATCCTCGCATTTGATATAGCGCTTTTCACGTCTTCTGGGCATCTCAAAGTGCTTCTCAGAATATACGGTAAAGTGAATTGACTTTATACTTTGTGGGCAAAACACTGCAGCCAATTGTGCACAGCACTGTCCCACAAACAGCCGTCGATTGAGTGATCAAATCATTTTTTTTGTTCTTAAGGGATTATTATCAGGCGTGTGGAGTAAGGAAACTTGCCCAAGGTTTTGCCCTGCTGAGAATCGAACCCAGGTCTCTCGCTTGCGAGGCGAGTGGTCTAACCACTGAGCCACAGGCCTCCACTGGATGGAGATGGAACCTGAGCTGATGTTACAGAGGTGAGGGAAGGCAGAGCAGGTGATGGGGAAGATGATGTGGGGAAGAAGACAGTTGAGGATCGAAGACACCCAGGTTCCTGACTGGCTGGTGAGTTGTAGTGTGCAACCATGGAGGTTGATGCTGGCAGAGCCTGAGGTGCTGAGGCGTTGGCACGAACCAATCAGGAGGGCCTCAGTCTTGTTCACATTCAACTGTAGGAAATTTGCCCTTATCCAGGACTTGATGTCCGACAGACAGTCTGTCAGGACAGCAGTGGCCCTGGAGTTGAGGGTGGAGGCAGAAAGATAGATATGGAAGTTGACCCCGTGTCTGCGGATGATGTCACCACGGGGGAGCATGTAGAGATTAAAGAGGAGAGGGCCAAGGACAGAGCCCTGGGGGACGCCAGACGTGACAGTGTGGGGGCTGGAGGAGAAATCGTTAGAGGCAACAAAGTGGAGACGGTGAGAGAGATAAGAATCTAACCAGGCAAGGGCAGGTCCGCAAAGATTAAGTAAAGCGGAGAGTCGGTGTATGAGGATGGAGTGGTCGACGGTGTCGAAGGCGGCAGAGAGGTCGAGGAGGACAAGGAGGCAGAGGGAGCCCTGATAACCTTGGAGTAGAAGGAGGATTTGGCGGAGGCAAGAGCGCAACGGTAGATCTTGGTATGATGAAGCCAAATCTGCCGATGGACGGTTAGTTTGGATTTGGTCCAGGCGCATTCAGCAGCTTTCACTTGTGCCTTGAGGGAACGGAGGTGACTGGTGTATCAGGGGGATTTACGGGAGTATGAGGCAGTTCGGGAGGTGAGGGGGGCAAGGGAGTCCAGAATGGTGGAGAGGGAGTTGTGGAGAAAAGAGAGTGAGGAGGGGAGATCGGTCAGTGAGGGCCAGAGGTGAAGGAGTTCAGATGACTCCAGGGCAGAAAGTGATCAGCAATTGCCTAATAGTTCAAAACTATTTTCTCAAGATTACCTTTATAGATACGATGGAGAGGGAGGAAATGTTTTTCCACGGACGGTATGTGATGGCAGAGGGTTGGGAAAAGGGAAGGGATATGGAGGTGTTGAGGGAGATGAAGTGGCTTTGTCGATGATGATGATGTCCGAGACGGTGAGGCCCCGGGTGATCACCAGGTCAAGGGGGGCGGCCATGGTCGTGGGTGGGGGAGTGGATGAGGAAGCAGGTGGAGTCGGCAGAGGTAGAGCAGGAGAGGGTGAAATGGAGGTCGTCTAAGATTAAGAGGCGTTCAGAGAGCAGAGGGAGAGGGAAGATAGGAGGGTGGAAACGTCCAAGAGGAAGGTGGGGGAAGGCCTGGGGGGACGGTAAACAAGGAGGATTTTGAGGGAAAGCCTGAAGGGAACACACACACACACACACACAGATACACACACACACAGATACAGATACACACACACACACACACACACACACACATACACACACACAGATACACACACACACAGATACACACACACACACACACACACACACACACACACACACACACACACACACACACACACATACACACACACACAGATACACACACACACATACACACACACACAGATACACACACACAGATACACACACACACACACACAGATACACACACACACCACACACAGATACACACACACACACACACACACACAGATGCACACACACACCACACACAGATGCACACACACAGATACACACACCACACAGATACACACACACCACACAGATACACACACACAGAGATATACACACACACACACATACACACACACACACACACAGATACACACACACACACACACACACACACACATACACACACACAGATACACACACACACACACACACACATACACACACACATACACACACACAGATACACACACACACAGATACACACACACACACACACACACACACACAGATACACACACACAACACACACAGATACACACACACATACACACACAGATACACACACACAGATACACACACACACAGATACACACACACACACAGATACACACACACACACACACACACACACACACACAGATACACACACACACAGATACACACACACACAGATACACACACACACACACACACACACACACACAGATACACACACACACACACACACACACACACACACACAGATACACACACACACATACACACACACACAGATACACACACACAGATACACACACACACAGATACATACACAGACACACACACAGATACACACACACACAGGTACACACACACACAGGTACAGATACACACAGTCGGTGACTGGCAGTCGGGTGACGAGCGGCAGTTTCTCTGACAGTTGAACGTGTAGGACCCGGAAGTGTCGCGCGCTCCTGAGGCTTCTGCGTGACAGTGTGTGTGGGCGGGGCTGTGACGGTGTGTGTGGGCGGGGCTGTGACGGTGTGTGTGGGCGGGGCTGTGACGGTAGGTGTGGGCGGGGCTGTGACGGTGTGTGTGGGCGGGGCTGTGACGGTAGGTGTGGGCGGGGCTGTGGCGGTGGGTGTGGGCGGGGCTGTGGCGGTGGGTGTGGGCGGGGCTGTGACGGTGGGTGTGGCTGTGGCGGTGGGTGTGTGCGGGGCTGTGACGGTGGGTGTGGGCGGGGCTGTGACGGTGGTGTGGGCGGGGCTGTGACGGTGGCGTGGGCGGGGCTGTGACGGTGGGTGTGTGCGGGGCTGTGACGGTGGGTGTGGGCGGGGCTGTGACGGTAGGTGTGGGGGGCTGTGCGGGGGGGGCTGTGACGGTGGTGTGTGCGGGGCTGTGGCGGTGGGTGTGGGCGGGGCTGTGGCGGTGGGTGTGGGCGGGGCTGTGGCGGTGGTGTGGGCGGGCTGTGACGGTGGGTGTGGCTGTGGCGGTGGGTGTGTGCGGGGCTGTGACGGTGGGTGTGGGCGGGGCTGTGACGGTAGGTGTGGGCGGGGCTGTGACGGTGGGCGGGGCTGTGACGGTGGGTGTGGGCGGGGCTGTGGCGGTGGGTGTGGGCGGGCTGTGGCGGTGGGTGTGGGCGGGGCTGTGACGGTGGTGTGGCTGTGACGGTGGGTGTGGCTGTGGCGGTGGGTGTGTGCGGGGCTGTGACGGTGGGTGTGGGCGGGGCTGTGACGGTGGCGTGGGCGGGGCTGTGACGGTGGGCGGGGCTGTGGCGGTGGGTGTGGGCGGGGCTGTGACGGTAGGTGTGGGCGGGGCTGTGGCGGTGGGTGTGGGCGGGGCTGTGACGGTGGGTGTGGGCGGGGCTGTGGCGGTGGGTGTGGGCGGGGCTGTGGCGGTGGGTGTGGGCGGGGCTGTGACGGTGGCGTGGGCGGGGCTGTGACGGTGGGCGGGGCTGTGACGGTGGGTGTGGCTGTGACGGTGGGTGTGTGCGGGGCTGTGACGGTGTGATGACGTGCCGTGGGCGGGGCTGTGACGTGCCGTGGGCGGGGCGGGTTTGAAGCAGCGCGGGAAGGAGAGCAGAGGGAGAGCTATGGTGGAGGGCGCGGACTGTGCGCTATACGGAGCGGCGCTGAGAAGCGGAGTGGATGGCGGACAGACGGTGCTCCGTGTGACACACCGCGCGGGAGGGCAGGCGGTGAGTGTCACGGCTGTGGGACTCGGTCCCACCTCACGGGCTGACGGGCCTCACGGGGGATGTGCACACAGATACGCACATACTGATACAGATACACACACAGATACACATATACACACACAAACACACACACACTGTTCGAGAAGGGGAAGGAGTTTCTCGCGGTGTCTGTGGCCAACAGTCCCTCTGATAAGTTTGGTCATTTACTTGGTGGCTGTTTGTGGGAAATTGCTATATGCAGATTGGCTGCTGCATTCGCTTAATAATAATAATAATAATAATCCTTGCATTTGATATAGCGCTTTTCACGTCGGGAGGACGTCCCAAAGCGCTTCACAGAACACACTGTAAAGTGAATTGACTGTATATTTGTGGGCGAACGCGGCAGCCAATTGCACACAGCAATGTCTCACAAACAGTCGTAGATTAAGCTTTATCAGTAAATCCTGTGAAGCGCTTTGAGACCTTTCGGTGTTGATTTCTTGGGGGTCAGTCGGGTGTCTAATACACGTGAAAACTCATCACCTTTGCTTGAGAGTATCCAAACCCAACTGAGAATTCTCTGCATCCCCACCCACCCATGGAAATTCGAGAGATGTTTATCGGTATCGTGTATTTTCTCTCTCCCTGGACTCTGAAATTCGGGAAGTATTAGACGCAGGTGAGCGGGAGCCAAGGCTCGGGGGCGCAGAGTGTGTGTTGGGGTACTGCTAGAATTTAATCAGCTAAAACTGCAAAACTGCATAGCTTACCATTGAGAGCACTGCCTGACCAGCTTTCCCGCTGGGTGTCCAGTACGGACCTCCCTACGCGTTAGGGCTTTGCTTGCAGGGTGGAAGGTGAGTGGGAAGATTCCCTGGTACAGTGATTCCACGAGCAGCAAATTCAAGCGATTCTGACGCCAAATCACATTTTGGTGACCCAAGAACGTGTCTTGAAAGTATACACAGGTAAACTCTTGAGCCCACCTTTTTTACTGTTGTTTCTTAATGTAAACTCGAATGTGCGTATTGACAAGGCTATGGGATACATGCATCCCCAAAGCAGAAAAAGCTGGACGATCCAGTTTTTTTTTCAGAGAAATACATTTTTTTTTACAGATTAACTTTCAGAAAAAAAAATTCAAGGATATATGGTGAAAATCGGTAAAACTGAGTTGAAAGATCTCTATCGTGGCACTTACGTTTTGTATTTGGATGCATAGTACAGCTCAGAAAGAGTTCTTACAGATTATCAATTGCTCCTTTGCACAAAACAAAATGCAAATGACTGTGATGTTGACTTTTTTCAGTGTAATCAAAGTAATGGACAGAAGGTTTCCAATCGGAGTGACATCAGTCTGCTCCAAGGAAAGGTCTACACTGATGTGGAGACATTAGGCAAAGAACTCTTTCTCTATTTTGGCCCAACAGCCTTAAGGTATGGTTCTTGATACTTTTCCTTCTTGTTGATTCCACACCAATGTTTTAGCATCCTTGTGAAGACATAGTCACAAAACTGCACATACTATTTCAGATAGTCTTTCTAGTGATTATATAATGGCAGAATAATTATCTTTTTCTTGCTTATTGTTCTATTTAATGTTCACCTTTACTCTGTTTTGCTACCTGCTTTATTAGTTGAAGTGAGCTCCTTACCGGATTTGGGAAAGGAAGATGTGAAGAGTTGATGCTCCCTTAGCTATTTATAAGTAATTATAATGGTGTTCATCTGCAAACATATCTAGGAAATGTTATGATGCATCTTTGTTCCACAAGGACTATTGAAGTCTTACTGAACATGTATGTACGATTCCAGGATACATTTTGGCATGAATGGCTCCATGCGTATCAATCCATCTGAGAAAACCAACAGAAGTGGAGCAGCAGCTGGTTTGGAGATCCAGCTCAGCAATGATCTGATTTGCTTTTTTGACTCCACAGTAGAAATCAGGTGAGGAATTGTACAAATAACATTTACACTTGATTTCTATTTTAGTTTTTCGTTTTATTTTGCAGAGTTATGCTGCAAGAAACACTAGGCTATTAAGTAAGTAGGATTAATTGTCTAGTAAGGTTAATGAAAGACATAGCCACTGTTATGTTATCTACCCTCTAACTATATACACACAGCTTATTGTACAAATAATAATAATAATAATAATAATCCTTGCATTTGATATAGCGCTTTTCACGTCGAGAGGACATCCCAAAGCGCTTCACAGAACAACTGTAAAGTGAATTGACTGTATATTTGTGGGCGAACGCGGCAGCCAATTGCGCACAGCAGTGTCCCACAAACAGTCGTAGATTGAAAATGACCAATTTATTATTGTTTTGGTTTTTTTTGGAGGGATTATTATTAGGCTCTGTGTGGAGTAAGGAAACTTGCCCAAGGTTTCGCCCTCTGCCTGGAATTGAACTCAGGTCTCTCGCTTGCAAAGCGAGTGCTCTAACCACTGAGCTACAGGAGCACTGATACGTTTCATAACAACAACAACAACAACAAGATTCCATTTATAGAGCGCCTTTCACGTCAGGAGGACGTCCCAAGGCGCTGCACAGTTGGGTCATGACCCGAGCAGGGGGGAAATGGTCAGGGTGAGGGGAGGGAAGGGAGGGAGAGAGGAGGGGAAATGGTCAGGGTGAGGGAGGGAAGGGAGGGAGCGAGGAGGAGGAAGAGAGTCGAGAGGGAGCTGAAGGCACGGTCAAAGAGAAAGGTTTTGAGACCGGCCTTGAAGGAGGAATGGGAGGAAGCGGCGAAGGCACTGGGGGATGGAGTTCCAGAGCCTGGGGGCTGAGAGGCTGAAGGCCCGACCACCGATGGTAGGGCGGTTGGGGCGGGGGACGTGGAGCAGACCGGATAACATTTATCCACCTGGGACCACTACCTGTTCAAGTTTATCTTACACAATTCTACCTCCAATTTCAATCCCTTGGATTCATATGGATCTGCCAGTTGAGTGGCTTTAGAATTGGTTCCATCATAGAAACCCCAATACCTCTTCTCTCCCTCCTTTTTTAGAGTAGGGATCCAGAATGTGGATCCCTGGACTCCACTATTCTTGTTCTCCCCTCCTCCCCCAACAGGTTGCCATATTTATGATTCACCTTTAGTCTCATTTGCCATGTCAGTTTTCAGTCCAGCTCACTGAGTTCTCATTAATTCTATGATTCTAATTTTAAAAACCTCAAGTGTGGATTTTTTAAATGAAAAAATGTACTAACTAAATACTTTGTACCTGTTAATTTAGTCATATTTTTGAAAAATTTCTGTAGGTTGCTTAACTCTTGAATGCATTTACAAGTACTGGGTTCTTTCAATTAATAAAATAGGTACCATTGAGGCATCACTTTTTGTGTTGGTTGTATTAGTAGAAACAACTTCATTGAACCTGACACTAATTTCAGTAATGCTATTTAAATGGATAAATATTGGAGTGATGCACATATATATCTGTTATAGATTAACAAATGTGTTTCTGTTTTCAATTAAAAGCAGATAATTCAACTTTAAGGAACTATATCCCACTCATATCCAGTTTGGATAATATTAGTTCTGAATTACAATTGCGGTATCTGGTTTTTATGACAAGTGGGTGCAGAGCACAATTGGCAGTTGAACCTTCAGTTACTTTGGCCCATCTCTCTAGAACTCCTCCCAAAATTCTGCCTTATCCCTTTCTCTCTACTTTCAAATCTCGTGTGAAGATCTACTTCTTTGACTACACTTTCAGCTCCTCGCTCTCACTGAATTTCTAAAGTGCTTTGAGATGTTCTCCCAGTGCGAAAAACAATAGATTATATAAGTGTGAATTTTTGTTGAAATAGGGAAAAACGTAGAGATAGTAAAACACGAGATGTGTATCTGTTCCGATCAATTGTACCATTTCCTATTGCCTATTAGGAGTGCCTTGGAGTGTAAGCGCAAGGTGAAATTAATGGAAGAACTAGACATTTGTTCTCCAAAGTTCAGTTTCTCCCGAGCAGAGAATGAATTGGGGCAGCATTGTACACGCATGCTCTGTGATGTGCTCTTGGACCAAACTGTATTACCTGGAGTAGGAAACATCATAAAAAACGAATCCTTGTTTGACAGTGGCTTCCATCCAGCTGTTAAGGTAAATCATTCCTGTGTTTCACACTGAACTGTGCGCTGTGTTTAATATTTTTTAGTGGGTGACTGATACATACGGAAACCTATTATCACCCTTAAGAGTATTCAGACTAGATTTCCTCATATAAATGCCAATTATGCATTGAAATTTCTCAGCATCTGGAATGGAGTACGCATTCTCTCCCTGGAGGAACCCACCATGCTTCCGTATTAGGTGCTGGTTGCGAGAGCCAAGACTTTAGAATGTGGGTTGAGGTGCTTCTGAAATTTAACCAGCTCAGATTGTATACTTGTCATTAAAAGCATGTCTGGCGATCTTCCTGATGCTTGTCCAGGTAGGACCAACCTACTAATTAGGGAGGGGTTAACAGGAGCCAAATGGAAATAATCCCAGTACACAGCCTGTCTCTCCATGACCCGCTGATGAGCCAAGATGTTCTGGGCTTTCATCAGCAATGCTTGGAATATTGCAATCCTGCCTGGGTGAGGAATGAGACTACCATGACCACCACTGAAGATTCACCCAATTCTGAGATTTTATTGCCAATTTATCACCCTGGAGTCAGTTTAACCCCAGGAGACCATGTTTGAAGTCCCTTTTCATTACCAGTCAAGCTGTTGGTAGGGAAAGCATTATTTCAAAGTAGCATGTTCTTGATGTTGCAGATCTGCCAGTTATCTGCTGAACAAATACATCATATTGTCAAAATGACTCGCGATTTCACAATCCTCTTTTATAAGGTACGAGTACATTTCTTTAAAATATTTGCAAAAATAAGCTAATCGAGGTTTATAAATGAATAGCTCACTATTGTTGATGTTTGAATGCCCTTTGCTCTGATAATTATAGAACTCAATGTATACCCATGAGTCGCTTAATATTATTGTTACCTATTAATTGCGCATAAAAAGGACATGAATATTCTGTGGCATATGTTGGATGTGTAACTTACACTTGGGAGATGCACAATATCATCCTCGGACAACTTACAATGTGCTTTTTGCCTTAATATTATCTGAAGGGAAACTCTTTAGCATTATTCCTGTGCACCTCAAGGAGTATGTTGAGATTGTTGGCAAAACCAATCATTAATTTGCATTTGCTCAACTCTCCTACCGAGATTCAGCATCTCACTGGCCTAAACAACCCAGAGCTCCTCCCCCAGAGGGCTATCTGAACAGCTCAGTATGTTGTATTAAAAGTAGCTATGGCACATGTACATATGTGGTAAATATTGTATGAAATTCCAGGTCATGACTCATGAGTAACTAGAAACGGTAGAATTGTTCAGATATTGTAGTCTTGAGACAAAAATAATGTAATGTATATATGTGTAGCTGCCTTAGAGTTGTAATATTTTTCCTGTTTTATATCTTGGAACTAGATATATGTTTATTGCCTAAATCCAATATGCATGTATAATGTTAATTTATAAATTGAATATTGGTTGTTTCTTCCACTTTTTAGTGTCGTAAGACAGGATCAGCCTTGTATAAGCATTACAAAGTTTACAAGCGATCTACATGTGGACAGTGTAAAGGTCAAATAACTGTCTGCCGCCTAGGTGAGAACAGCCGGATGACTTATTTCTGCTCATTTTGTCAGAAGGAGGATCTGTCGCAGGTTGATATCAGGTAGAGCATAGCTGTCAATCTATTGTAAACATTGTAAACTATTTATGCAAGGCAAATATTTATATCGTTGAAGATGGCCAGGCAATGCAGACTGGAATAGTTTTTCAAATGTTTGACTCATTTTATTTTTTTTCTGTGGAGTTCAGTAAATAGTCGGTCACATACTTTCTTTAAAAAAAGATTAGTGTCCAATTACATTTCTAATTTTCACCCTCTGGCATATGCTTCTCTATTCCCGATTGACCTCCTCTTACTTGGGTACCGGTTGCCCTCCTGTAATCTACCAAGTGCCCATTGTTCACGTGTGAATCTTGGCGGTGATGGTCAACAAGCAACACAACCCTAGAAAACGTCACATAGCCAAGCCTGACCTCTCCCTACCTGGATGCTACTCACCTGTACAATCTGCGAGCTCCTGGTCTGTAAGCTGCAGCCCTATTTGCTACACCATCAGAGATGGCCCATAAAACATGAGACGACTTGGTGATTTTTTTTGCTGTGTGTCTTTTAACTGTATTTCTCTCTCCTTAAACTAGGATTCTTAAGATTTAAAAAGAGATGTCAATTTTCCAATAATTTTGAAGTCCATCATATTTTAACTTGTTTCTAAAATATTTGCTGTCAGCGGAGTTTAAAAAAAAAACTCAGAAATAGAAATAAAAACTAGTATTTTTAATATCTTTCATATCTGTCTTTTTTTCCTACAGCAGTTTGCCTAGAAGAAATAGTCTATTAGGATGGGTGTCTAGTACTGGAAGCTATTCTGCTGACAACATCGCCAAAAAAGAGGAAGAAGAATGGACATGTGCACTTTGCACATTGGTAAACATGGCTTCAGTCAAGTCATGTGAAGCCTGCTTGTCACCAAGGCCTGTCAGTAAGTAGTCTGCCACGTAAACGTGCTACAAAGGATGACTAAAATAATTTTAGTACAGTAGTTGCTTAATATCCAGACGAATGGGAACTCAATACTCTAGATGTCCAGTAACCATCCTCATGGGAGCTAACCTGTTTGTGAAAAGATGCAGCTATCGGTAGTCAACCCTCAGATATAATCGGGTTAGGATGAGTTCAAACATTTTACCTGGTATAATAATCTACTTTCCTTGCTCTCACTGTTATTGCCCATTTCCCCTTTTTGCTTGATCATATTACTGACTTTTTCGATTGCAGTGTCACTCAGCAGGTCCTGACGTGGGAGGAGCTATGGCTGCTGCAGAGCAATAAATTCATTTTCCCCCAGCCTCGTTCTAACTCAAGATGCCTTCCTGCTTTTGTACTCGTACATTTCTGTACCTCCTGCCTACTCCTTCCTCTCTGCAACTGCTTGTTCCATGTCCCTTCGATTTTCATCACATCATTGGTCGCCAAACCTGTAGCCTCTTTGCCCTTGCCTTGGGTAATCCTGTAAATTACTGATGTAATTATGAAGCATCTCCACTACTCTGCAGTGACTGAGTCTCTGTAACTGAGAAAATGGAACGTTAAATTTCTGTCTTGACAAGACTGAAGCTACCCACGATAAATTAATCGTGTTCATAAAGTGACTGTTTTTATTTCTGCAGCTTTTACACAGAAAGCCCCACATCAAACTTCTGGTTTTAATAATGATCTCATAAAATACCCATGCAATGGATTTGGAAAGCCCCAAGTAGAACTCAAGCTGAATCGGAAGACAGTTTTTGGTACTACTACATTGGTTCTGTCGTCATTGAATGGTAATGTTACTTCACCTGCCAATCCTAACTCTACTTTCTCAGCGTTTGGTAAATTGAAAAGTAACAAGCCATCATTCAGTAGCGATACTTCATATCAGACTCTCTCTTTATCTGAGAAATGTTTTAAAAATGAACAGAGCCTTTGGGAAAATGCTTCTTTTAGTAGTTTTGCAAATGAAACTATCCACAATTCACCATTCAGTTGTATCGACCAAGGTTCATTTCATCAGCATGGCAAAAGAATGAAAACCAATCACGATTCAATTTTAACTTCAAATACCAGGACTACAGATTCTAATTTCAGGTGAGTCCCCACCTATATTTCTTGAAAGTTGGATTTTAGTTTTAAAAATAACATTAGAATTGTTTTGTGATCTTCATTCCTTTGGGCATACCTATGCTGCGTTGTCAGAGATGCTGTCCTTCAGCTGAAACATTAAACCAAGATGCTGTCTGCCTGTTCAGTTGGATGTTGGATTCCATGACACTGTTCGAAAAGAGGAGGGAGTTTTTCTCCTGGCGTCCTGGGCAACAATCCCCCAGATATAGGTTTTGGAACGTTGCTGTGCGCAAAGTAAAAACAGCTATTGACCTAGGGAGGATAAGAACAAAAGATTAAAAGCAGTATATTTTAATGTAGATATTCCCTGGCTTTTTTTATTTAAGAAAATTATGTTCATGGAATTTAAGACATGCATGACATCTATGTCAAAAGTAGCTTAATTGACATTATACGTAGTCAATTATATACGTTTATGCAAAACTTTGAAATGCTTTGAGTTGTTTGACATGATAAGTGTTAAGCTGTTCTATTGTTGCAAAGGTTTTATAGTAACTTTATTTCCTTTACACAGGGTGTCTTGTACTAATATAAATGATGGAACTGATGCTTTAAACCCTAAAATCCCATATTGCACTAAACATTTTCGCTCTTGCTCGCTGAGAGTGGTTAAGAAAGAAGGTGCCAACAAGGGGAGATGCTTCTATGCATGTTCCTTACCTCAGGGAATTCAGTGTGACTTCTTTCAAGTAAGAATTTAGAAATATTTCTTTTAAATTTCAGTGGGTTAGACAAATAGAATTATACCTGTGAAACAAATGATAGAAACATGCTGACAATGACCCACTTTCTTACAATAATGTAGACAAAGTACTGTGTAACAAAAACATAATAAGCCTTCCTGACATTCCTAATGATTATAAAAGTGTCAGTTGGGCGCTATGTAAATGCAAGTTGTTGTTCAGTGGCAACGCTGAAGTATTATAAGCAGAGGTGGTGAAATCTATATAATGCAGATTGTATTTATGTAGAAAATGCTTATTACACTGAATGGTCTGAAGAGGGCAGTTCAACATCATCAAAATCCTGAAATTGAGGAAGTTCAGTATTTGAAAATCCTGCAGCTCCTGTCCATCCCAGGTTTCTTTTTGCAATTTATGCTTGACAATAGCTGGTCAGTGTACTATCAAATTCAACTACAGTGGACAGTCATTATAAGGCAATAGTTTGTGATGCTTAAAATCCCAACCCGCATTATAATGAAGCCCTGAGAGCCAGTTTCACTGCGCATGTCACACAACCATATCACTTCATGCACATCGCCTGACTCCCACACTTAAAAAACTGACTTCTAGGTCCTTAGGTTGCCGCTGATGCCCATTTCTCTATACTCATGTATAATGAAGGAAATGACCGGCAAGCACCAGCATACAAACAATGAGCTGAATGGCCTCCCCACATGCTATAAACAATTCTACAGTTTCCAACTGACAAAACTGTTTTATTGGGAGGTGGAAATACAAGTTGTAGTTAACCAAGTCTATCGTGGAGCTTTCGTGATCACTTTTCCTTCCAACAGGTGGCAGTTACATTTTTAACTACTAACCACTTGTATTTGTCCCTCCCTCCCCTCCTTCAAAAATCATCTTAATACATATCTCTTCAACCATGCTCGCAGGCTCCCACAGGTCCCTTAAGTTCAACCTCCCAGTCAGCTGTGTGAATATGCACTTTGAAGCACTTTCTGACATGAAAGGTGCTACATAAATGTAAACTGTTGGTTTAAAATACAGTTTGTAAGTATTTTTAAATCTTTTTTTCCCAGTGGACTGACTTGGATTTTCCATTCTGTAATCATGGAAAACGCTGCATTATGAGGACAGTTCTGAAGCTTGGGCCAAATAATGGACGTAACTTTTATGTTTGTTCTGAAGGAATGAACAAACAGTGTAACTTCTTCAAGTGGGTGTAACATGGATCAAGATTTAACTGACTGTGAAACAGAGAGAAACCTTTAAGACATTGTTGTATATCTGCAGGAATCTCTGGAAAATAGGTAAAATTCTAAAGCAGAAATTACTTACAGTTGAATTTATTTTGTAGTTTTTTTATTGAATCCCACTTGAGCTTGGTTGTTAGTACATTTGCCTGTTACAAGGTTGATGGGTTGAAGTCCCTCATTGGGAATTTGAATTCACAGTCTAGATGAACACTCCAATGTATTACTGGGGAACGACGAGATGTTAAACTGAGTTCCTGCCGGCGTGTTCAGATAGGTGTTAAAAATCCTATGAAAAAAGAAGGGAGTGTATTCAACCCCTTAGATAGATGGGAGGTGATTTGGTGTGGGAAGAACTGGGACTCCCACTGCATTGTGCTATAAACTGGAGGAAAGAACCTGTCAAACTTTCCTCCAGTTTAATTGGATATTCACTTCATGGTTACTTGCAAAACATTACCAGCACAAATGGGTATTATGATGGCCTACAATATAATTACACTTGGCAGTAATTTCAGACATTTCAAACTCTTTTAGAGACATACTGATTATCTGCACTAATTGGAACTGACCCTATTTGTGGTTAACAAACAGTGTGGATAATTGGACATCATCCAAAGTACAAATTGCCTTCAGTGATAAAACAATTGTTCCATTAGGAGTTATATGATACAATAGTGCCACGTGTGCCAGCTTTTGCCTGACTTTTTCTAAATCTCTTTATTTGCTTCTCATTTTTCCTCAATATCCTTCTAACTTTAACCCTATAAAAGTACTGGGTAAGACTCAGATTTGCACTGTTTATTTCTGACACGTTTGCAGCCCATGTCCGATGTCTGCTTCTGAGGCCCATGTGGATATAGATGGGAGGTGATTTGGTGTAGGGATAACTGGACTACTCGAATGTGCTATAAAAATCCAAAATCTTTCCTTCTTACTATTTGTCCTTGACCTGGGTAGATCATGTCTTTAAAACATCTTTATTTTATCCCTTGTTTGTCCCTTTATTTAGACCGAACCTAGGAAAAGATTTTAAAAAAGGAGAATAGTGAATTTATAGCATACAAGCCTTCAAATGGAGGGGTGGATGGAGGAAAACTCTTTTAATAATTAGAATGATGTTACTTTTTATGTGCTAATCCGGTATGCTATTTTCTGGTCTTTGAAGAAGACATGTTGGGTTCAATCTTTTTCAATCTCATTTAAATGTTTATTTTTAAAAGTAGTAAACTTCCTTGTTCCCTTATCTTCACTATTTGTGATTAGTTAGCTTGAATACTGTATAGACGACTTGCTGTATTCCTTGTTTTATTTTTTACTGAATTTTCTTTTTGATAATTATCAATAAACTTTCAGATTTTTATACTCTATATATAATCGTGGTGATTTTGTGTAAATACCTTAGAATAATAATAATCCTTGCATTTGACATAGAGCTTTTCACGTCTTCTAGATGTCCCAAAACACTTCACAGTAGATACTGTAAAGTGAATTGACTATATTTGTGGGTGAAATGTGGCAGCCAATTGCGCACAACAGTGTTCCACAAACAGCCGTGGATTGAAGTGACCAATTTTTTTTTGAGGGATTATTATCAGGCGTGTGGAGTAAGGAAACTTGCCCAAGGTTTCGCCCTGCCAGGAATTGAACCCAGGTCTCTCGCTTGCAAGGCAAGTGCTCTAACCACTGAGCTACAGACCACGACAATCTTATTTACTATCTTAAGACATATTGATCACAAATCTGGATGAAGAAGGCCCTTTGGCCATTCAGTCTCATTATTCCAGAACACCCATCTTATCGTTCCCTTATCACTGCATCAAACTACTTTTTAAATGAGAGTAGTGGCCTGGTCTTGACAACCTTTTACAGTCATTGATTAGTCTGCATAAAGAAAAACTTCCTGCGGTCAGACATGAAATTGTTCTTTACAACTCCAAAGTAATGTCTTGTTCTACTGTCTATCTTGTCCTAAAGTATTGATCTGGGTTTACTTTTTCAATCTCATTTAAAATTGTGTACACCTCCACAAGGTCCCCTCTACGTTGTCTTCTCTCAAGATTGAAGAGCCCTAGCTTATCTAATCATTTCTCATAGCTCTTTCCTCTAACACTGGGGATCATTTTGTTGTTCTCTGCTCTGTGTCTAGGGCTTTGGCAGCCCTCTGATGTCATGGTGAACCTGAACTGTATGCAGTATTCAAGGTGCGGTCTGAGCAGAGGACTGTACAGCCTGAGAATGATATTTGGGAATCTAAACTCAAATGATAATAATAATAATAATTCTTGCATTTGATGTAGTAGCACCTTATCATGTCAAGAAATCGCAATGCGCTTCACAAGATATCTGTAAAGTAGATTGACCATATTTTGTGGGGTAAATTATCTAGCAATATAGCCCAATAACCCTATTTGCATTGTTTATTGCTGCTTCACACTGCTTTGACATGGTCAGTGACGAGACAACTAACAGCCCTAGATCTTTCATCTTCCCCTTTGGTAAGTAAAGTCCCTTCAATTGAGTACTTGTCATTCCTATTCTTGGATCCTATCTGTAGTATCTTGCATTTATCAATATTAAACTTAATTTGCCAGTTATCAAGCCATGTTCATAACTTAAATTCTCTTTGTAGGATAATTGCTGCCTCCTCTGATTCCACAGTTCACCCCCACCCCACCAACTTGGTGTCATCTGCAATTGTAACAACCTTACACTGGGTCTGCAAATCCCATTTATATGAGCAACAGACTAATACAGACCTCTGAGGCATCCCACTTAATACCTCTTCCCCATTTTGACCCAGCTCCCCTGACAAAGACTCTGTTTCCTTGCCTTCATCCAATACTGAATTCATATCCATGTCTTGACCCTCGATGGCCAGTGAATACAGGAATCTTTCATGTGGTACTTTGTTAAAACAGCTTTTGGAACTCAATGTATTATGTTACATGGCTTCACTAAGTCAATTTAGGTTGTCATCTACAAAAAGTCTGAGGTTGGTCAGACAATACCCATGCTTTCCTAACTTGTGTTGGCTGTCAATTGTTAGGCTATTTTTATATAGGTAATCTTCCACCTCCTTTCTGATGATTGCCTCCATAATGTTTACTACTATTGTGATGAGGCGAGTTGCTGGGTTTTGGTTTGCCGCCCTTCTTGAATACGAGGACAACATCTGCTTACCTCCATCTGCTGGAACCTCCCCAATCCTGATTGACTCCCTCATACTAGTACTGAGCAAGCCTTCTGCCTTGTCTCTCCAAGAACCCTGGGGTACAGTTCAACACCCCAGGGGATTTATAATAATATTAATCCTTGTACTTGATATAACACATTATCACGTCTTTGAGATGTCTCAAAGCGCTTCACAGAATAAACTGTTAAGTGAATTGATTGTATATTTTGTGGGCGAAATGCAGCAGCCAATTGTTGCACAGTGACCAAATTATTTTTTTTGGAGGGATTATTACCCCGGGAAAAGCGATTCTCCAATTGACTAACAACCGAGTACCTACTTATTGCAAGGTAAACAGAGGCGTGTGGAGTAAGGAAACTTGCCTAACATTTCGCCCTGCCGGGAACCAAACCCAGGTCTCTTGCTTGCGAGTGCTCGAACCACCAAGCTGCAGGACTCCCCGATTTGTTAGTTTTATGCCCCTTGAGCCTAACCAAATGTCTGGTTCATTTAAGGTTACAATCCTGGAGTTCAAACTATGTTTGCTGGCTGTTACGGAACATGTGTTTAGTCCAAACATATTGATAATAATAATCTTTGCATTTGATATAGCGTTTTTCATGTCTTCCAGACGTCTCAAAGCGCTTCACATAATAATAATAATCCTTGCATTTGATATAGCGCTTTTCACGTCAGCAGGACGTCCCAAAGCGCTTCACAGAACACACTGTAAAGTGAATTGACTGTATATTTATGGGGGAACGCGGCAGCCAATTGCGCACAGCAATGTCCCACAAACAGTCGTAGATTGAAAATGACCAATTTATTATTGTTTTGGGTTTTGGAGGGATTATTATTAGGCTCTGTGTGGAGTAAGAAACTTGCCTAAGGTTTCGCCCTGTGCCTGGAATTGAACTCAGATCTCTCGCTTGCAAAGCGAGTGCTCTAACCACTGAGTGCTCTAACCACTGAGCTACAGGACTCCAGAATATACTGTAAAGTGAATTGACTATATTTGTGGGTGAAACGCGGCAGCCAATTGCACACAGCAATGTCCCACAAACAGTCGTGGATTGAAGTGACCAATTTATTATTTTTTTCATGAGGGATTATTATTAGGCGTGTGGAGTAAGGAAATTTGCCCAAGGCTTCGCATGCCGGGAATCAAACCCATGATGATGTCTATGTACAAACCCTTTCTTTACAACTCCCCATTGTATGTGCTCTCCAGTCTTGTTGAATGAGCGCTTGGGTCATTAACAAGTTATCATAAATTTGCTTTTTTTTGATCACTCAATCTGTGTCCGTAAATTAATAAGGAAAGGCCAGTCCGTGTTTCCCTTTTCCTACCCCCTCCACAGTGATAAGATCAGGTACCCGCAGTTTTCCCATTAATCCACACTTCAATCAATTGACAGGACAAAACGTTGTCTGGAATTGATTCAATTTAATTTCCTAGGGGTTTGGAGACACAAATTTTGACTTTTCAGTTTTTAAGGTTGAACCACTTTTTGTTGTTCCAATCTCTTCATAAAATAATGTCTTCTGGTGGTTACCTAGTATCAATATCTCACAGGACTGAAGGATTAACTGGTTTCTGCAAATATCTAACATTCATAAAAATATGCAAAAGTAAATATGCTGTAAAGAAACTTCTGAAGCTTTACAATATAGTTTGCATGTGCTTGTCAAATAGATAGACTACACCTCATGTTTCAAGTCAAATTACAAACATTCATATTCTATATTGAATTCAGAAGATTACAGCATAATTTTATTCATTAAATTCATAATGAGTGTAAACAGTTTAAATTTCACAAGCCATTTATAAGCTATGAAAATGTCAGTAGTTTCAAATGCAGTCAACCATATGTTCTGAAGCTTCATTTAGTGCAGGACTCTGAACCATGAAGTGAAATTGATTAAATCCTGGAGTTTTACTGCATGCAGCACCTAAAAGAAAAAAAAATTCAAGGATTACATAACAAGTATCTGTATAAATGTTTTTCAAACCAGCTCGTTAATAGTCTTTTTCTTATTTTCTAATGGTTCCAAATTAGAATGAATGTTTTTTTGACCTCCAGGACATTTAATACAACTTATTGGAGATTTTTCATTGATTTTAAAAAATGAATAGGTAGTGCTGTCAGTTTGTAAGCAGAATGGCTCCCCCTGGTACACATAATAATAATAATAACCCTTAGATTTGATATAGCATATTTCACATTGGGAGGATGTCTTAAAGCACTTCACAGAATATACTGTTCAGTGTAGTGACTACAGGTGAACGAAAACGTACTGACTAGAGACTTCTCACATTTCACCCACAAAATATGCAGCCAATTCACCTTTACAGTATATTCTGTGAAGCGCTTTGAGATGTCTCAAAGACATGATAAGGCGCTTTATCAAATGCAAGGATTATTATTAATAAATAATAATAATCCTTGCATTTGAAATAGCGCTTTTCACGTCGGGAGGACGTCCCAAAGCGCTTCACAGAACACACTGTAAAGTGAATTGACTGTATTTGTGGACGAACGCGGCAGCCAATTGCACACAGCAATGTCCCACAAACAGTCGTAGATTGAAAATGACCAATTTATTATTGTTTTTGGTTTTGATGGGAATATTATTAGGCGTGTGGAGTAAGGAAACTTGCCCAAGGTTTCGCCCTGCCTGGAATTGAACTCAGGTCTCTCACTTGCAAAGCGAGTGTTCTAACCACTGAGCTACAGGACTCCCTTTCAAGTGTTTTTCTTTGACCTTTTTGAAACACTTTCATACTTGTACAGGTATTACATTTATTCTGTTTCAAGACCTGATGAAATCAATAATAAATGCAAGTGATGTTAAAGATCTGATGTTAAAGATCAGAAAATGTCCTTCAAAAAAGTGAATCTGTTAAGCCTAATAAAACTTTGTATTGATTTTTAATGCTTCTTTCACCACAGTTAATAATTTGAGAAAGTGGAAAGCTCAACGAGTCAACGATCTTGAGTCTACTTGACAAAACTGTTTTGAAGGTGCATAAATTTGAACCTTGATCCTTTACTCAGTCTGACCTTTATTAGTGGGAAGCTGGGTGCATGTAGAAACCTATTAACCATGCTTAAGAGCATCAAAACCAGGGAGAATTCCATACATGCCACCTACACATGGAAAATCTGGTATTTGGAATGCAATGCACCCTCTCTCCCTGGAGGGACGTATACTGCTTACCAATCCGGAGAATATTAGGCACAGATTGGCAAGAGCCAAAGCTTGGGGAACCAGGGAGTTTGCACTGGGGTACTAACCAGCTAAAGCCACCTAGCTTACCAGTAAAAGCTCTGTCTGAAAGCTTTCTGCTGTTGTCCAGCTAGGACCACCCTATTTGTTGGGGCTTTTTCTTGCAGGTTTACAGGAGCCGAGTGGGAAAAATCACTGCCTCCAATGATCCAATAGAGTCTGCCCCTCCGAGTCCTACCGATGAGCCAGGCTGGCTGGTATGTCATCAGCAGTGTGCTGCATTACTCTGGACGAGTCTGTATCAAGAACTGGATGGACTACCAGGACTGCCACAGGATTCACTTGATTCCATTGTCACGCATGTTTTGTTGAAGCCAATTCATCTCCAAGGAAAATCTGTTTACCTTCCATCTCCTCCCCCACCCCCCATCCCATCAATAGGAAGCAGACAATCACTACGAACTGTTGACGCTCAATTTCCCTGCACAGACCTTCCCTCAAGTGAAATCACCCGAGATTTTTTATTAATTGAGAAATGTCATGTACAAGACACATATTGGTACCATATTGGTCATCCTACTACAAATAGTAATTCTTTTCAAAAGTAAAAGGTGAGACTTCTTTTATTCTGATTAACATTTTAAACTGTTTTTAGCATTTCTTTGGATCCATTTCTCCTGGAGTCTTAAACATGGTTCATGCAAGTTATCTTTGTGACAAGCAATTGAAGCCATTCCATGCTATATTATAATTCAGAATGATATGGAGGTATGCGGAACAATCTTAAATAAATAATGTGCTGAGGTTCCAGATTGCTAAAAAAAAGCAATTTCATATCTGAATTTATAAGTATGCAGGTTTATACTACACATACCACTGTGGTGTCAGCCTGGTTTAGTTGGTAGCACCCTTGCTGTGAATCAAATGTTTATAAGGGATTTTGACCTTATGGTCCAAACTGATATTCTAATGAAGTGCTGTAGGAAAACCTGGTTGTTAAATTTATCTGGTTGTTATGCCAATCCCGAAAATACATTCAATACCTGGTTCTAGCTTTTTTTCTCTTCCAGTTCTAATGCATCTAACTAAATTGGTAAAGAACCAAGTATTTCAACTCTACGAGATAATATGTTCATTAGTGTCATGCTTTTTATGGGCTAGCATTAAATAAAAATAATTTGCTCTATTAGTGCCCATTTTGGCTTCATCAAACAAGGGGTTTCCATCACAATGTGATCACAATTTCAATTTGTAAACTAGATGACCATGTCCATGAAGTACATTACTTATTTAACGCTGCATAAATAAATGTCAGTGCTGCAACTAGATTTATTTACCATTAATAGTACAAGTACCAGAAAAATAGCAGAATCCATCATGCTTAAATGTTATATCAATACACTTTGTGGGTGATAATTCTTTGCCTTAAATTGTTCCCTTACCACCATGCCTAGTACTTAGTGGCCCCAAACGTGACATGCCTGGCAACGGATGTCAGAATCAAGCTAGCCCTCTATGGCAGTCTCGATAGTCTGGTTCCTGAAGTGCAGATCAGTCACTGGGAACAGGGACTCATCCCACTCAGCTCCTGTTAACCCTGCAAACCAAAGCCCTATTGGGCAGAGTGGTCCTAGCTGGACAAGTAGCAGGAAAGCTTGCCAATTTCAATGGCAAGCTATGTGGTTTTAACTGGATAAAGACTCCAGGAGTACCCCCAACACACTCTGGCCTTGTGTAGGTGGAAGCATGGAATTCTCAGTTTGGTTTGGAAGCATGGTGATGGGTTTCTGCATGTGTCAAACACCCGGCTGACCAAAAAAAACCTAGAAGTGTAGCTCAAAGTGTTATGTCCAGATGTAACCACCCAGCTTTGATAGGAATACAATTAAATTAGTAGAGTGTTTTTCTCACAAAATGGGCATAGGATTAACAGATTGACACCATTAAGCTTGACTGAAGTCCTAGTGAATTAAATTGCCATGGAGTTTTGGTGCTCCATTTCCCTTTGCACTTTGGATATTTAGACTGTGTATGAAAGGTGTTTCTATATGCGCAGAACACAATTAGGAATTTATGGCATTACTACTGCCGATAGAAGTCATCGCATAATTATACTGCTCTTTGAAATATAGAATGTCCACAGCCCAGCAGGGGGCGATTTGACTATACTGAAAACTTACTTAAGCAATATGTATATACACATATATTTATATCAGCAGTAGTCATTTATTGAAACTTTATAAGGGACAATTGGATGATACAATTCGGGTAAGATATATCAAGGTCAAAGCTTGTCCTGTAGAATCTGCAAGTTATCAAATTAGTTTCTAACTCCAGAATTCTATATTCCTGTTTCTCTATATAAAACATTATATTTTCCTAAAATTTTCATTCGAAAGAAAAATAAGTCATACAATATGATGACCCTCTGCATCTATTCTGCAGAGTAGTCTTTCAGGCTTATTAAAATGCTGAGCTTTTGTAAAAGCCCTTCCAAGCAATGTCATCTTTCAACCTTCTAATCTAATCTTTGCACTTGGGCATTTCAAAGTAGATGGCATACCAGTGTCAGTGGAATACAGCTATTCTCAACAATTTCCACTGCAAACAAAAAATACACTTGCGTTGCTTAGAAATGACACAATTGAAGCATGACGTTTGCAGACATCATAACTTGACTGTAACGCGCTTGTTCACAGCTCAAACAGCAAACCTTAGCTATACCTGCAGTAAAATATACTAGTGATTCAGTGATGTAGCAAAGACCACTGCTAGTTAGAAAGACTGGCCATCAGGAATCAAGTCGTGAATGAGCAGTAACTTTCTCCAACTTTAATGCTAATAAAACTGAGGCTATCCTCAGCTTCTGTCAGTAACCCCTCACCTCAGATGCTAACTATGTCAATCTCCTTGGTTTCTCACTTCAACTGATGGAGCCTGTATAGAACCTCAATGTTTTGTTCGAGTCTCAACCAGTTGTACCTTTTAGCTGGCTCTGACCGATTCTGATTTCTTCCATCTCTGCAACATCACTGCCCTCCAGCACTACCTCCCCACCAAAACAGCCCTGAAAACCTCATCCAAGCCTTTGTCACCTCCAGACTCAATTTTCTAATGCCCTGCTTGCCGGAGCCCAAGCTCCATCTACCCCAAGTTCCAGAACTTCACAGCCCACATCCTCTCTCATACTTAAGATCCTCAAAACTTTCACCCCCATCCACACCTGACTTGCTATCCCTCAGCGATTAACTTCAAGATCCTCATTATTACTTACAAATGCTTCCATGACCTTGCCCCATCATATCTCTGCAGCCCTAATCCCACAACCACTTCTTCCACTCTGCCAACTCTGGCTTGCTGTATGCCATCCACCTGCTCAGTCTCACCATTGACAGACAAACTTTCACCCATTTTGCTCTGTCCCTTCAACTCTCTTCCTTGCATTACAAGGGTTTTATGCTTGCGATCTCTTGCTATTTATTATACAGCTTTGTTTCTCTCTGAAGGAAACTATTTCACATGAACCGTACCTACATAGGTTTTATTCCAAAAACTCACCATAACTCCCAGTTCTGTTGACACATACAAGTGCGCCAAAAAACTTTGGATAATACACTTGAATTCTTGTAACAGCCTTCTGGCAAGATATGGTTGGATCAAGCCCCATTCTCATGTATTCCACTGCCTGGTAGCTAGATTGAGAGACAAACAAAAACATGTAAGATTAAGTTAGCGCCCCACATCCAAAATATACTTTAATAAAACAAGTCATACAAGAAAAATACCTTTGTACTGTATTTAAATAAAGGCACCTCCACCCATTACCTGAAGGTGTAAAACTGTTCACTAGAGGGTGCTATTGTTCCAAAAAGTTTCCCCAGCATTTCTGTGATTTGCTGTCAAACATGGTTTGCAGAAAAAAAATCCTATATAAGTATTAAACAGGTCTTTCGATTTAATTTAGTAAGGTCTCATTCATGCGCTTTTTCTCTCAGGCTCTCATGGGTGGGCATATAAGAAGGCTAGTACATTCCGCTACCCTGTAATACTACTGTGATAACCACAATAGCATGCAATGGTATGAATATTTGAGTTTCAAACTAAAAATAACTTGTTCCAGTTGGAAGGAACCAGATTTTTTTAAAAAAAACTTTTATTTTCCTCTTCCAAACAATGCACCATTCCTTGGCTGTGAAGGCAGGTTGATGACCTGCCCCAGGTCTCTGACATTGCTTTTCAAACCAACTATGAGGTATATGTGTTATATCAATTTAGGGTAGCACAAATTTCAATATTTCCATCCCTGCTGAAATATGCCTCACAGCACCTCATCTGACTGCAGGATTGAAATTCAGAAATTAACAAGCGACAAACTCAAGCAAACCAATCTCGTAGGATTCTTTCGTGCACAACAGTTCACCGCAATTTCACACAAACCCTGAGCGTCCATGTGATAGCTAAACCACAAACCTTTGTTCACATCATTATTTCACGAGAAGGCGTGAAAAGCGCTATATCAAATGCAAGGATTATTTATTTATTTATTTATCACTGGGTGGAAATGTAACCCAGTAACCTTAACAGCAGTCATTAAATTAACCCATCGTTGTTGCCCAAATTCATATCAGAAATCAGGGCTGCTTAGTTCATAGAATTATACAGCACAGAAGGAGGCCATTTGGACCATCGTGTCTGTGCCGGCTCTGTGAAAAGAGCAGTCCAAAGCAAACCCACTCCCCCGCTCTCTCCCCATAGCCCTGAAAACTTGTCCTCCCCAAATAATTATCTACTTTTCTTTTAAAAGTTGTTACCGAATCGGTTTCCACCACTCTTTCAGACAATGCATTCCAGATCCGACCAACTCACTGTGTGAAAACATTTCTCCTCACCTCCCCTCTGTTTCCTTTAACAACTATGTTAAATCGGTGCTATCGGGTTACCGACCCACCCGCCAGTGGAAATAGTTTCTCCTTGTTCACCCTATTGAATCCCCTCATAATTTTGAAAACTTCTATTAAGTCTCCTCTTACCTTCTCTGCTCCAAGGAGAATAATCCCAGCTTCTCCAGCATCTCCTCATAACTGAAGTCCTTAATTCCTGGTAAATCTCCTTTGTACCCTCCAATGCCTTGACATCCTTCCTAAAGTGTGGTGCCCAGAACTGAACACAGTCTCTGGCTGAGGCCTCAGCAGTGTTTTATAAAGGTTCATCATAACTTCCTGACTTTTGTATTCTATGTTCCTATTTATAAAGACTAGTATCCCATATGCTTTTTTAACAGCTTTATCTACCTGTCCTGCCACCTTCAAAGATTTACTTATATGAACCCCCAGGTCTCTCTGTTCTTTCACCCCCTTTAAGATTCTACCATCAGCTTATATTGCCTCTCCTCATTCTTCCTCCCAAAATACAACACTTCGCATTTATCCACATTGAACCTCATCTGCCAATTTTAACAGTCTGTCTATGTCCTCTTGCAGTCTGCTACTTCCTCCTCACTGTTTACTACTTTTCCTAGCTTAGTATCATCTGCAAACTTGGAAATTGTACTCCCTATACCCAAGTCCAGGTCATTTATATAGATCAAAAACAGCAGTGGTCGCAATACTGACCCCTGGGGGACACCACTTCACACTTCCCTCCAGTCAGAAAAACAACCGTTCCCCAACACTCTCTGCTTTCTGTCTACCAAGAAGTTCTGTATCCATGCTGCCACTGTCTCTTTAATACCGTGGGCTTTTATTTTGCTTACAAGTCTCTTATGTGGCACTTTATCAAATGACTTTTGAAAATCCATGTGAACTACATCTACTGCACTATCTTCATCCACCCTCTCTGTTTCTTCATCAAAAAAGCTCTATTAAGTTTCTTAGACATGATTTACCTTTAACAAATCCGTGTTGGATGTCCTTTATTATCCCATATTTTTCTAAGTGAAAATTTATTTTGTCCCGGATTACAGTCTCTAGAAGTTTCTCCACTACTGACTGTAGTTCACAGGTTTATCTTTCTGTCCCTGGGCTTTGGATTTTCTTGAACACCTATCATTCCTCCAAATACTGGGACTTTGATGTTCTGATCTATTAGTGGCTAACAGGTTTAAAACACATCCTCCACTAAAATACTTATTTGGTAAGACAACGCACCTCGGAAGAAATCTCATCATGATATCACCGTCTCCAGTAGCAGCTGCACCTCCAGCTGTGCTATCAGCATAAGCACCTGCTCCAACTATTGGTGAATCCCCTACACGGCTGGAAGATTAAAGTCACTTCAGATAAGAAACACAAATAAAACAGCCAAGGTTAAGTTGCATTACATTTTTAACAAATATACAAATATCTCATCTCTAGAGTATATTTATTTACCTCAATAGCTTATATTTCTTTTCCCACTGTTCAGTATATTTACTCGACTTGCAAGCCACTCGCTGATAAAGGGAAAATCTTTTCTAAGAACATGCTGCCTAGGTTTGTAAATAATAAGAGATGGTAAACCATTACATTTCATTATAGCACAGTGAGTGGCTAATAAATTGTTATGTTGCACTGTGGAAAATCAGAAAGTCCTGATATCAGTGGGATTGTTTGGGATAAGTGATAAATGGAGACAGGAACTTACGGAACGAGCAGTTTTTATTAAAAAGCAGAAGGAATTGCCAAGATAGTTTGATAAAAGGGCACAAATTCAGGGGTGTGAAAGGCACTTTTGGGACCTACACCAGAAACTATTTCTTTCCCAGCGACTGGAATTCAATACCAGCTGAATTTTATCCATCGTCTCATGTAAGTTAGACCTTTGTGAAAAGGTTTATTGAAGTGGATGTTGGACATGGGTTTAACTTACAGAATGTCAATAAATGAATGTGAATATATATTTTTGTGTGTGTTTGAACCACAGTACAAACAATGAAAGGTTTGGGAGCATCATCTTCCCCAATCAAAGTTTATGTAGGAACAATAATCCGCTTTATTCACTTTAAAGTCTTAAGCTTGTAAAACACCTAATCAAAAGTACACACCCGTGAATTTTATGGTTCGCACCGTTAGTTGATGTCCCAGCTGCTACGTTTCCGTTCTTGTCTATCACAATCATACCTAAATTCAAAACATTCTCAAAGATTAGCACAAATTCTGCAGAAATCCCCAACTCCATTCTTCATGCTGAGAAATAATGGATTTCTAATCCCATTTATTTTCCAATTGTACATTGGGTTTGGCCACTCTTAAAAATAATAAATAATAACCCTTGTATTTGATGAGAACATCTTGCGTTGGGAGAATGTCTCAAAACACATTACATAATTTACTTTAAAGTGTGGTGGCTATATTTTGTAAGCAAATAATAAATATATGGGTATTAAAACAAACTTGCCAATCGTGTCATGGCTGCGATAATTGATGCGTTGCTTCAGGTTTTTCAGTTTTTTGGATTGTCGTCTCTCAGTTGGCTTGTATGGACCGCAAGATGTTTCCGGATCCGGAAAGACGCTCTACAAATACAGGAAAACTCACATAATTGGGACCATAACATTTAATATGATTTACGCGAAGTTCGAGTTGCAGGCAAACTGTATAAGTTGTATTAAATCCAAGTTAATCAATAATCTACACTAAGCATGCGTAATTCAATCCAGTCAGTAAGTGAGCATGTCGTGACGGAGCAAGGCTATGTTTTCCGCGATTTAATGCAACTAGTACGTACGGGAGTTATGGAGGGTAGGGGAGTGATGTTATGAGTTAGGAGGTTATTAATACAAGTAGTGCAAAGAAATCTAAGTGGTTTTGGTAGGAAACTGAATGGGACTTGGGTGAATGTACAACTTAGGTGATTGTACTATTAATAAAGATAAGACTTATGCAAGTTTAACTGTATGTGCTTTTAAACAATCAGTAATTATATTGCCTTTTTTTAAATACAGTCTACAACATACATCTAAAAGGTTAATAAAAAGACCTGTTTTGATGGAATTGACACTTACTTTCCGAAAGTTTGGCTGGCAATTGTTGGCCAGCCATTTTGCGTGTATAGACAGAGAATTATTAGTTGTTAAATCTTCACTTAGGAAACCCATATTCTGAGAAAACATTGATGCTGTTGGAAAAATATAATATTTCTCATGAGAGTTCATTCAAAGCAAAAGGCATCCGAGAAATTAACAATGTCTTGCGAATAATTCACACCATCAAAAAATATACATGCAACATCTGATCACTTTTATTGTTTCTCTGCGTTATTAGAACACTTTCTGTTTCAGATCAGGATCCATTCATTTATCATAATAATAATCCTTGGATTCGAATTGCGTTTTTATCAATTTGTCGAAACATCTCAAAGTGCTTCACAGGAATTTACTGTAAAGTGTAGTGACAGCATACTTGCAGCCAAATGCGGCAGCTAATTTGCCCACAGCGATGTCACACAAACAGCCAAGAAGTGAATTTTATTTGCGGATTGTTGATCAGGACACCAGGTGAAGCTCCCTCAGTTTTCAAATAGTTCCTTCTCATCTCAATAGTGCCATGGGATTCCTGTAATCTGCCTTTTTTTTAACATCCACCTAAAAAGGCAGCTGGATTAAACCTCAGTTTAACTTCTCATCCAAAGGATCGCACCTCCAACATAAAATATAACCCTGGACTGGATTATCAGCCTGGATATGAGCTCCAAGTACCATCGCTCAATGGGAAGGGATGTTGCCTGAGCTATGGACAGGAAAACGGTGGCAATACTCATACGCATTTCATGCTGAGATGTGTTGCCCACTGGGAAGCTCACAGGGAGTACGCTGTACCTACCATTGGCCTAGTGAGGCTCAAACCCATGCTTCTCGGATGTCGAATGACCAACTAGTGACAATCCTCCTCGGTGGGAGGTAAGCGGGGTCTCCTTGTAGCTGAACTGGCTCCGAGGTGATTTCCCCAACAATGCAATGTTGGAATAGAGCCAGCCCTCTGCAGGGGTCTCAGTAGTCCGGTTCCTGAGCCAGGTGGGACCACAGATTCCAGGGCACTGCTGATGACAGCACAGGATCTGGAAGGACAGACTTATCACTGGGGGAAGGGAGTCACTCAGCTCCTCAGCTAACCTTGCAAGCCAAAGCTCCAACGGTTAGGGTGGTCCTAGCCGGACAAGCAGCGGGAAAGCTTACCAGATCGCAATATCAATGACAAGCTATGTGATTTTAGCTGGTTAGACTCCAGCAGTACCCCAACGCACACCTTGGAGTCCCCAAGCCTTGGCTCTTGTCAACCTGCACCTAATACTTTCCAGAATTAGGGAAGCAGGATGCAACCCTCCAGGGAGAGAGTGTGCATTCAATTCTAACAATCTATCTCTGAGATTTCCAAGTGTAGATGGGACGCAGGAAAATCTCAGTTTAGTTTGGATACTCTAAAGCACAGTGATGGGTTTGTACATGTGTTAGACACCCGCTGATCAAACAAAAATCAAAGTGCCAATGTGGGGCTTGAACCCACAACCTTCTGACGGAGGAGATTGTTACCAACACAGCCAGGTTAACATAGGGATAATTGGTAACTTCAAAGTTTGTTTTCCAAAGTACAGTTTACCCAATATCTTGATTATTAGATTAGAAACAGACCTTGCTTCACCACAGTAATTGCTCCATTGAAGTGAAGTTTAACCAGACAAAGCAGCTGACACAAGTTTAATAACTCATGGTATACACACATTCTGCGACACTTCTGTCTGTTTTCGATGTTTATGCTGATGAATGTGGAATAGACAAGTTAATTTATCCAAATTATGTTTAGGCAATAACTATGGGAATACAAATGTGATTCAAAAGGTAGAGCAACAAATATTCTGTCACTTCAAGCTCTATATTTATCTTACAGGAGTTTTATTTCAAAGGTAACAAAGCCATGATTCCCATTGATTCAAATATGACTTTATTTTACTGTATTTAATTAACATGGTCCCCAAAATTGTAGCTGCATGTGGAGATGAATATTGTTTATTTATTCTTTGTGATAAAATGCATTAAAAAATAATTGCTTATTTTCAGCACTAAATCGTTCATTACTTCTTAAATTATGAAAGTTGCTTTGAACAGAAATAGATGCAAGACTACTGAAATATGATGCATTAGGTTTAATGGGTAAGGGATATTTTCAGGGAGTGGAAGGGCACCCGAAGACATTTAGGAGTTAAGGAAAAACTAATAAAATAATAATAATCCTTACATTTCACCCACAAAATTTACAGACACTACACTTCATAGTATATTCTATAAAGCGCTTTGAGACGTCTCAACAACGTGATAAGGCGCTATATCAAATGCAAGGATTATTATTATTAATATTGGGTGACAGCACTTTTCACGTGAGGGGGATGTCCCAAAGCGCTCACAGGATATACTGTAAAGTTCAGTGCCTATGTTTTGTGAGCGAATATATGGATCATAATTTAATATTTCATAACTGATAAATCTTAGGTTTCATTGACCAGTTAAAAAAAATTATCCTTTTTCAAATTCATTAGTTGCTGCTGCTGTTCAGTAATTAATTACAGTTGAAATGTGGGCTTAACTCCCATATCTGGGTCTTAATATTAGGCCACCTACTGTAGTTGGGAATTAATACTAAAATGCATAAGCTTTATATACAATTTACCGCTTCCTTCTTGTGAATAAAACAAGATATCATTAAGAAAGATAGGGAGACAGGAACAGGAGGAAGTCATTCAACCCAGCAAGCTTGTTCCACCAGTTTATTAGATCTTGGTGGATGTCTTAATCCCAATGCCCTGCTCTTTCATCATACCCCTTAATATCTCTATCACCCAAAGATGTGTTGTGTCTCTCTTTTAAACAAAGACACATTTTTGATTCCACCTCTACAGCTTTCTAGTGCACACCATTCCACATCGTCCCAGCCTCTGACCTCAGTTCTAACTGTTTTAGTTCTGTTTGTAAGGCTTTGCACCCTTCAAATTGAACCCTCCCATTTCCACTATCTAACTTGTCAATTCCTTTCATTATTTTACATAATTCAATCAAATCACCCCTTAAACCTCTGCTTCAGGGAACAGAATCACATTCTCAGCCTCAGTTTACAATAAAGCCTGGGTATTAATCTAGTGAACCTTGCTAGACACCCTCCAAGTATTTATCACAATTAAATGGGGAGCTAAACTGCTATAGCACAATACATATCTTTCCTAAGATGAGGTGCCCAAAGCTGATTACAGTACTGTGCTGAAGGACATTACAGTATAGTACTGATTTCTGCATCTGCGAACTGGATCTTACGATCTATGGACTTGAGTCAGCAGAACTCTCTGGTTATCCACCTCTCCTTGGCTTTTCCCATTTAGAATATACTCACAACTGCTATTTTTCCACCTGAAGTGTACTACTTCATACTTTGCGGTGTTAAAAATTCTCCGACATAGATTAATGGCCGACTTGCTTAAGCCATGTCACATTGTATTTTTCACTTGTCTTCTTCACAATTTACAACACCTCCAACCCTAGTGTCATCTGCAAACGTAGAAATAGGCCCCTCTATTCCTATTTCAAGGTCATTGATATATAGGGTGAAAGGCCGGCCCCATCAACTCCTGGGGACACTACTTGTTATTGCTTGCCAATCAGAGGACACCGTTTTATATCAGCTCTCTGCTTCCTGTCTCACAACCAATTTCCTACCAACAGCAGAATATTACAACTCCATGTGCTTTAATTTTTAGCTAATTATTTTACGTGTGGCACTTCACCAAACGCTTCATGAAAATCCATATGCATGACATCCATCAATTTCTGACTGAGATAACAATAATGATTAAATATAATAACAATTAGGCGACTGAGCTTTTGGTCAATCAAAATCCATGACTGTTTGTGGAACACCGTCACATTTTGAATGAATGAAATTAGAATGAAAGTTTTTTGACCTCCGTGACATTTAATATAACTTACTGAAGATTTGACATTGATTCTTAAAAAAAATTAACAGGTAGTTTATAAACTGCATGGCTGCCCCTGGTAGATATAATAATAACTCTTAAATTTGATATAGCATATTTCACGTTAGGATACCTCAAAGTGCTTCACAGAATATACTGTTCAGTATAGCAACTGTAGATGAATGAAAACATGCACTGACAAGATTTTTAACGTTTCACCCACAAAATATTCAGTCAATTCACTTTACAGTATATTCTCTGAATGCTTTGAGACGTCTCAAAGACGTGATGAGGCACTATATCAAATGCAAGGATCATTATTATTATCTTCCTTTAAAGTTTCAACATACTTGCTCAATAAATACTTTGTTTATACAAAGTTCCTTTTAGACATGATTCTCTGCAAATAGCACAGTACAGCATAAATTGTCATTAAAAATCCTCATGCTGGAGCCCTGATCATTAATTACTCTCTGCGTAAAGAAAACTTCCCGGTATCTATCCTGAAATTGACCTTTGCAACTCTAAACCAATGTCCTTCCTTTCTTCAAATGCCTCTTAAAGAATCAATTGGCTGCCATATTTTGCCCACAAAATATAGTAACTTTACAATATATTCGATGAAGCACTTTGAAACGTCTAATAAAGAGGATAGCATTGGTTACCTGATTCTCCCACTAACAGTGTATGTCTGGTGTGTTCCATCACGGCTCGAGCCACACTGATTGCACTTTTGATTCTTCTAAGGTCTGCAACTGCCCCAACTTCCATTGTGTTGCTGAAGGACACAGTTTAGATAAATATTCACATCAAACCCGAACATGTTCAACAGCAGTGGATATCAGACATATCATATTTTAATCCCTTAAAGAGGTGACATGTTGTGAGTTTTAATCCTTCCACGTTTTTATTTTGTCTATGATTTTCACATCTGTTGCGCTTTCATTTGAAACTTTGCATATCATTACGCGGTGACAAGACATAAATAGTTACAATGAAAAAGTAGTCTTTAATATTTACATGATTTATATTCAGTGCCTTGAAAAATTATTGCAAGATTAAGTTGAAATATTAGACATTCACATTTGCCAGTATGGATTGAAAGAGAGATGTGAGCATCTGAGTAGAATGTCATTAAAGATAGGATAAAACGTTGAATCATAATAATTCTTGTATTTGATATACTGCCTTATTGCCGAACCAATAGAAATGTTGGATTCTGCAGATTCCACAGAAAAATTGCAGCCGCAATTTGTTATGGGCCCATCTTATCACGTCATCAAGACATCTCAAAGAACTTAACAGGATTTACTGTCATTGCCTACCCATTCATAATCATAGCATCCAAACTCGTCTCTCCATGTTCATCTGGGCTTCCCCCATATCCCACGCTGCCATCACACTGGTCAACTTCACACTGAGCACAACCTTTTTCCACGGCATCTAATACTGAGCCTCCAGACTGAAGGGTGCTCCAGGCTAAAAAAAACACAAAAGACGTTCAATTTAATAACTGGCGATGACACACATCACTTCCAAAAAAAGGTTTAAACCGATTCATTCATCGGAAGCACAAGCTTGAACATTTACTTGAGGATGTGTGAGAGGCATCTGCTTTTTTTAAACAGCAACACAATACAGTATTTTGAAAACATTCACTTCATCAATTATATGTGAAAGCAAAATAATCCATTTTATGGCTTGAACTCAAAAAGAGGTCTCCCATTTCTAGAATATCATGCTGCAGGATGTAGCAGTGACAGACTGCTTGACACTAGATATGGATATTTATCGTCAGAGTTTGCAGGGGCTGTAATATGAAACATTTAACAATAACAAACGTTCATACATTTTCAGTAGCAGAGCGTAAAATATAACAAAACATAATTTATACACAATAGTTTTCATTTATAAAGAGCCTTTACACGTTGGGAGGGTATCTCAAAGCACTTGCAACTTGCAAAGGACAACAACTTGCATTTATAGAGAGCCCTACACATGAGGTAGAGTCTCAGAGAGATTAATAATGTTGTGGCACGAAGCCGAACCTGGGAGAAAGGGGAGGTAACCATAGACGAGGAACGTTTTGAGGTGTGATCTAAAGACGGGCAGAGGGGCAAGGTGGAGGATTGATGCAGGGATTTTTCCAAAGTTACGGGATATAGTGGCTGAAGGCGTGAGGGCGATGTATAATTGCAAATTGATGTAGTTGTTGTTACTCCCTACTCCATCAAATAAATGATTTAATCTGCACTGATTGTCCAAATCATTTGTGCAAGAATGCAGCATGGGTTGTATTTTCACAGCGATGCACGTGACACATTCGCTGTACTCATTGGCATTGCATACAAATGTAATTTTGTTGTTGTTGTTGTTATAACTAAGTTACAGAAGACAGGACTCCGTGAAGAGTATTGAAACATATGCATGGAATAATACTCCCAGGCCTCCCACCAAAAATATGAGTTTAATGATTACAAATAGCTAAGATACAATACAATATTACATTTGTAAAGTACCTTTCACATCAGGAGGACGTCCTAAGGTGCTTAAAGGTCAGGGATTAGGACCCGAGCGGGGGGGGGGGGGGGGGGGATGGTTGGCATCAGGAAAGGTGGAGGGCAGAAAGGGTTGGAGGGTGGCCGAAGGCAGAGTCGAAGGAGGGTTTTTGAGGCGTACCTTGAAGGAGCCAAAGGAGGGAACAGGCAAAGGGAATGTGGGATGGAGTTCCAAAGGGTGGGGACAGAGAGGCTGAAGGCCCATCCGCTGATGGTGAGGTGGTCCGGGTAAGGGACATCTGCTGAGCAGAGGGAGTGGATAGTTTGATATGGTGATGTGGGCTCCCGCTATCTCCTCCTTCCTAAGGAGACAGAGGAGCCCTGGTCACTGATGGGCAGAATGTCATTTGTCACCTTGACCGGGGCTGTTTCCGAAAATCCTGACTTTTAGAATCGTCAACACGATCTTCACACATCTGGGGCTAAGACTGTCATTGGTTGTTGAGGCAATAGTGATGTTTCGCTACTACAATCTCACGTGAAAAAAATATACAATTCCAGCAGTTCTGGTTAATTTATCGCACTGAGTTACTAACTTTCATCCCCTTTAATCATTCAGTTTCGAAACCTCCTCATCAGTGTGAAAAAAATGTGACAAATTACCTGCAAAGAGATAATCTGGCAGTAAATTAAGTCACCTATTAGCAGAAATTGCTGCATTCACTCACAAGAAGCAACCTTGACCAAGAGAACGTTGGTAAAAGGTTTAGTGCCCACAGACTGAATTACCATCTACTCACTATTACGTGTTTGCACAGTATATCACAAATCCCACTTGCAAAATTTCCATTAACTACTTAACTCTTGAAAAACAAGTGGTATAAGAACCAAGTAGCAATCAACACATCTGATTTTTGTCTTACAGGCGCAAAGAATTGTAGTTGTTCTAAATCTGATAATAATCCTTGCAAATTCGTATAGCGCCTCATCATGTTGCCGCGCTGCCTCAAAGCGCTTTGCAGGATATACCGTAGAGTGGTGTAACTATGTGCAGCCGAACGTGGCAGCCATTTTACGCAGTAATGTTCCAGATGGCCATGGAGTGAGTGACCAATTTTATTTGGGGGGATTGTGGCCACAGCTGGATGAGCTCCCTTCTGTTTTTATGCCATGGGATCTTTAACGTGCACCTGAACAGGCAGATGGGACCTTGGTTTAACGTCTAACCTGAAGGCAGGCACTCTGACAACGAATGCCATCTCCAGTACTGGATTTCCTTGCTACTGACACATCTCTCAATTTCGCAACTCTCCCAAATAAAAAAAAAGGAGGAACTGAGCGCAGCAACCAGCATCACTAAAACTTTTGTTTGAAATCTACACCACCTCCTTGCAATTAACAATGTCTCGAGGATGGCCACCTGTCTGTTTTTTTAATGGTTGCTGGTAAAAAAAATGTAATGTGGCTTTGTTTTCAGGTGAGGAGAGAGTGCGTGCTAAAGGTGATTTGAACGAAAGTGTGAACTGCACAATTTCATTCAAATCACAGCTCTGGGGGTCAACATTGTATCTCTTGAAGCTATAATAACAATAATAATCCTTGCATTTGATATAGCGCTTTTCACGTCGGGAGGACGTCCCAAAGTGCTTCACAGAACACACTGTAAAGTGAATTGACTGTATATTTGTGGGCGAACGCGGCAGCCAATTGCACACAGCAATGTCCCACAAACAGTCGTAGATTGAAAATGACCAATTTATGATTGTTTTTGGTTTAGGAGGGATTATTATTAGGCTGCACATTAAATGTCCCTTTAATGTACTGTAGGGCTCAAGGAAATAAGTCAGAAAGCCCTGAGAGGCAACTTGCATTTATATGGCACCCATTCATTCGGGGCAGCGTCTCAGAGAGATTAACATTGGTGGAGCCTGACACCGAGCCGGGGAGAGGCAGGAGTTTGCTGAGGAAGGTCTTTAGTTGTGAACTAAAAGAGGCGAAGGAGGGGGAAAGGCAGAGGGATTTAATTATTAATTATGTTCTTTTTTAAGGTAACATTCATAGGTGTGCAGCTATAATAGGAGATGTCTTTCATCGTGTTCATGAAACTTTTTGTCACGGGTTGCTGTGCGTCAACGTCTACATGGCATGCAGCTTGAACATCTCCTCTACACCTATAAGGAATGGCTTTTGATAATAATAAAAACAACGATAATCCTTGCATTCGATACAACACCTTATCACGTTATTGAGTCGTCTTACAGCGCTTCACAGAATATACTGTAAAGTGAATTGACTGTATATTTTGTGGGCAAAACGCAGCAGCCAATTGCGCACATCAGTGTCCCACAAACAGTTGTGGATTGAAGTGACCAAATTATTATTATTATTTATTTTTTGAAGCAATTATTAGCCTCCGTGTGTGTGTGTGTGTGTGTGTGTGTGGGGGGGGGTGTGAGGGTCTGTGTGTGTGGGTGTGTGTGAGGGTGTGTGTGTGTGTGAGGGGTGTGTGTGTATGTGTGTGTGAGGGTGTGTATGTGTGTGTGTGGGTGTGTGTATGGTGTATGGTGTGTGGGGGGGTGTGTGTGAGGGTGTGTGTGTGAGGGTGTGTGTGTGTGTATGGTGTATGGTGTGTGGGGGGTGTGTGTGAGGGTGTGTGTGTGAGGGTGTGTGTGTGTGAGTGTGTGTGTGAGGGTGTGTGTGTGAGGGTGTGTGTGTGAGGGTGTGTGTGTGTGAGTGTGTGGGTGTGTGTGTGAGTGTGTGTGTGTGGGTGTGTGTGTGAGTGTGTGTGTGAGGGTGTGTGAGGGTGTGTGTGTGAGGGTGTGTGTGTGTGAGTGTGTGTGTGTGGGTGTGTGTGTGAGTGTGTGTGTGAGGGTGTGTGAGGGTGTGTGTGTGAGGGTGTGTGTGTGGGTGTGTGTATGGTGTATGGTGTGTGGGGGGGTGTGTATGGTGTGTGTGTGTGTGGGTGTGTGTGTGAGTGTGTGTGTGAGGGTGTGTGTGTGTGAGTGTGTGTGTGTGTGTGGGTGTGTGTATGGTGTATGGTGTGTGGGGGGGTGTGTGTGGGTGTGTGTGTGAGTGTGTGTGTGAGGGTGTGTGTGTGAGTGTGTGTGTGTGGGTGTGTGTGTGAGTGGGTGTGTGTGTGAGGGTGTGTGTGTGAGTGTGTGTGTGTGAGGGTGTGTGTGTGAGTGTGTGTGTGAGTGTGTGTGTGTGGGTGTGTGTGTGTGAGTGTGTGTGTGAGTGTGTGTGTGAGGGTGTGTGTGTGTGAGTGTGTGGGTGTGTGTGAGTGTGTGTGTGTGGGTGTGTGTGTGTGAGGGTGTGTGTGTATGTGTGTGTGAGGGTGTGTATGTGTGTGTGTGGGTGTGTGTATGGTGTATGGTGTGTGTGGGGGTGTGTGTGAGGGTGTGTGTGTGAGGGTGTGTGTGTGTGTATGGTGTATGGTGTGTGGGGGGGTGTGTGTGAGGGTGTGTGTGTGAGGGTGTGTGTGTGTGAGTGTGTGTGTGAGGGTGTGTGTGTGAGGGTGTGTGTGTGAGGGTGTGTGTGTGTGAGTGTGTGGGTGTGTGTGTGAGTGTGTGTGTGTGGGTGTGTGTGGAGTGTGTGTGTGAGGGTGTGTGAGGGTGTGTGTGTGAGGGTGTGTGTGTGTGAGTGTGTGTGTGTGGTGTGTGTGTGAGTGTGTGTGTGAGGGTGTGGAGGGTGTGTGTGTGAGGGTGTGTGTGTGGGTGTGTGTATGGTGTATGGTGTGTGGGGGGGTGTGTATGGTGTGTGTGTGTGTGGGTGTGTGTGTGAGTGTGTGTGTGAGGGTGTGTGTGTGTGAGTGTGTGTGTGTGTGTGGGTGTGTGTATGGTGTATGGTGTGTGGGGGGGTGTGTGTGGGTGTGTGTGTGAGTGTGTGTGTGAGGGTGGTGTGTGTGAGTGTGTGTGTGTGGGTGTGTGTGTGAGTGTGTGTGTGAGGGTGTGTGTGTGAGGGTGTGTGTGTGAGGGTGTGTGTGTGAGTGTGTGTGTGAGTGTGTGTGTGTGTGTGAGTGTGTGTGTGAGTGTGTGTGTGAGGGTGTGTGTGTGTGGTGTGTGGGTGTGTGTGTGAGTGTGTGTGTGTGGGTGTGTGTGTGAGTGTGTGTGTGTGGGTGTGTGTGTGAGTGTGTGTGTGAGGGTGTGTGAGGGTGTGTGTGTGAGGTTGTGTGTGTGTGTGTGTGTGGGTGTGTGTATGGTGTATGGTGTGTGGGGGGGGTGTGTATGGTGTGTGTGTGTGAGGGTGTGTGGGTGTGTGTATGGTGTATGGTGTGTGGGGGGGTGTGTGGGGGGGGTGTGAGGGGTGTGTGAGGGTGTGTGTGAGGGTGTGTGTGTGGGTGTGTGTGTGGGTGTGTGTGTGAGTGTGTGGGTGTATGTGTGTGTGTGTGTGTGTATGGTGTATGGTGTGTGTGTGTGTGTGGGTGTGTGTGGGGGTGTGTGTGTGGGTGTGTGTGAGGGTGTGTGTGTGAGGGTGTGTGGGGGGCACTGACCTCGCTGAGTTGCCGTATTGAAGCTCCAGGTGTTGATGACGAGCGGCAGGAGGGCAGAGCGGGAGCCGCGCCCGAGCAGCAGCGCCGCCCAGAGCCCGAGCCCCGGCCCGAGCCCCAGGCCCGGCCCCAGGCCCAGCCCCAGGCCCGGCCCCAACCCCAGCCCGAGCCCCAGGCCCAGGCCCGGCCTCATGGCCTGTGTGTCCGTGTGTCCGTGTGTGTGTGTCTGTACTCTCTCTCTCTCTCTCAGTCCCGCTGTTACAGTGCTGCCGAGGACCTGAGCTCACAACAGCGGCAGCGATACCAAACCCCTCCCCCTCCCCCCACTGTGTGCTCAGCCCCTCCCCCTCCCCCCCACTGTGTGCTCAGCCCCTCCCCCCACTGTGTGCTCAGCCCCTCCCCCACTGTGTGCTCAGCCCCTCCCCCTCCCCTCCCCCCACTGTGTGCTCAGCCCCTCCCCCTCCCCTCCCCCCACTGTGTGCTCAGCCCCTCCCCTCCCCTCCCCCACTGTGTGCTCAGCCCTCCCCCTCCCCCTCCCCCACTGTGTGATCAGCCCCTCCCCCCCCCCCCCCCCCACTGTGTGCTCGCCCTCCCCCTCCCCCCCACTGTGTGCTCAGCCCCTCCCCCTCCCCCCACTGTGTGCTCAGCCCCTCCCCCTCCCCCCACTGTGTGATCAGCCCCTCCCCCTCCCCCTCCCCCCCACTGTGTGCTCAGCCCCTCCCCCCCACTGTGTGATCAGCCCCTCCCCCACTGTGTGCTCAGCCCCTCCCCCTCCCCCTCCCCCACTGTGTGATCAGCCCCTCCCCCTCCCCCCACTGTGTGTTCAGCCCCTCCCCTCCCCTCCCCCCACTGTGTGATCAGCCCCTCCCCTCCCCCCCACTGTGTGATCAGCCCCTCCCCCTCCCCCCACTGTGTGCTCAGCCCCTCCCCCCCACTGTGTGATCAGCCCCTCCCCCACTGTGTGCTCAGCCCCTCCCCCACTGTGTGCTCAGCCCCTCCCCCTCCCCCCTCCCCCCACTGTGTGATCAGCCCCTCCCCCTCCCCCCCCCACTGTGTGCTCAGCCCCTCCCCCCCCACTGTGTACTCAGCCCCTCCCCCTCCCCCCCACTGTGTACTCAGCCCCTCCCCCTCCCCCCACTGTGTGCTCAGCCCTCCCCCTCCCCCCACTGTGTGATCAGCCCCTCCCCCTCCCCCCACTGTGTGCTCAGCCCCTCCCCTCCCCCCACTGTGTGCTCAGCCCCTCCCCTCCCCCCACTGTGTGCTCAGCCCCTCCCCCTCCCCCCACTGTGTGCTCAGCCCCTCCCCTCCCCCCACTGTGTGCTCAGCCCCTCCCCCCCCACTGTGTGCTCAGCCCCTCCCCCCCACTGTGTGCTCAGCCCTCCCCCCACTGTGTGCTCAGCCCCTCCCCCCACTGTGTGCTCAGCCCTCCCCCCACTGTGTGCTCAGCCCCTCCCCCCACTGTGTGCTCAGCCCCTCCCCCTCCCCCACTGTGTGCTCAGCCCCTCCCCCTCCCCCCACTGTGTGATCAGCCCCTCCCCCTCCCCCCACTGTGTGCTTAGCCCCTCCCACCACTGTGCTCAGCCCCTCCCCCTCCCCTCCACTGTGTGCTCAGCCCCTCCCCCTCCCCCCACTGTGTGGTCAGCCCCTCCCCCTCCCCCTCCCCCCCACTGTGTGCTCAGCCCCTCCCCCCCACTGTGTGCTCAGCCCCTCCCCCTCCCCCCACTGTGTGATCAGCCCCTCCCCCCCACTGTGTGCTCAGCCCCTCCCCCTCCCCCTCCCCCCACTGTGTGATCAGCCCCTCCCCTCCCCGTCCCCCCACTGTGTGATCAGCCCCTCCCCCTCCCCCACTGTGTGCTCAGCCCCTCCCCCTCCCCCCACTGTGTGATCAGCCCCTCCCCCTCCCCCGTCCCCCCACTGTGTGATCAGCCCCCTCCCCCTCCCCCTCCCCCCACTGTGTGATCAGCCCCTCCCCCCCACTGTGTGATCAGCCCCCTCCCCCTCCCCCCCTCCCCCCACTGTGTGATCAGCCCCTCCCCCCACTGTGTGCTCAGCCCCTCCCCCTCCCCCCACTGTGTGCTCAGCCCCTCCCCCCTCCCCCCACTGTGTGATCAGCCCCTCCCCTCCCCCCACTGTGTGCTCAGCCCCTCCCCCTCCCCCTCCCCCCACTGTGTGCTCAGCCCCTCCCCCTCCCCCCACTGTGTGATCAGCCCCTCCCCCTCCCCCCACTGTGTGCTCAGCCCCTCCCCCTCCCCCCCACTGTGTGCTCAGCCCCTCCCCCTCCCCCCCCACTGTGTGATCAGCCCCTCCCCCTCCCCCTCCCCCCACTGTGTGATCAGCCCCTCCCCCTCCCCCCACTGTGTGCTCAGCCCCTCCCCCTCCCCCCACTGTGTGATCAGCCCCTCCCCCTCCCCCCACTGTGTGATCAGCCCCTCCCCCTCCCCCCCACTGTGTGATCAGCCCCTCCCCTCCCCCCCACTGTGTGCTCAGCCCCTCCACCTCCCCCTCCCCCCACTGTGTGCTCAGCCCCTCCCCCTCCCCCCCACTGTGTGCTCAGCCCCTCCCCCTCCCCCCCACTGTGTGCTCAGCCCCTCCCCCTCCCCCCCACTGTGTGATCAGCCCCTCCACCTCCCCCTCCCCCCACTGTGTGCTCAGCCCCTCCCCCTCCCCCCCACTGTGTGCTCAGCCCCTCCCCCTCCCCCCCACTGTGTGCTCAGCCCCTCCCCCTCCCCCCACTGTGTGCTCAGCCCCTCCCCCTCCCCCCACTGTGTGATCAGCCCCTCCCCCTCCCCCCACTGTGTGCTCAGCCCCTCCCCCTCCCCCCACTGTGTGATCAGCCCCTCCCTCCCCCTCCCCCCACTGTGTGCTCAGCCCCTCCCCCCCCACTGTGTGCTCAGCCCCTCCCCCCACTGTGTGCTCAGCCCCTCCCCCCACTGTGTGCTCAGCCCCTCCCCCCACTGTGTGCTCAGCCCCTCCCCCTCCCCCCACTGTGTGCTCAGCCCCTCCCCCCACTGTGTGATCAGCCCCTCCCCCTCCCCTCCCCCCACTGTGTGCTCAGCCCCTCCCCCTCCCCCTCCCCCCACTGTGTGATCAGCCCCTCCCCCTCCCCCCCCCCACTGTGTGCTCAGCCCCTCCCCCTCCCCCCCACTGTGTGCTCAGCCCCTCCCCCCCCACTGTGTGATCAGCCCCTCCCCCTCCCTCCCCCACTGTGTGATCAGCCCCTCCCCTCCCCCCACTGTGTGATCAGCCCCTCCCCCCCACTGTGTGATCAGCCCCTCCCCCTCCCCCCACTGTGTGATCAGCCCCTCCCCCCCCCACTGCAAACCCAAGCCCCGGAGGGTGCGGTGGTCCTCGCTGTAGTGACACGCAGTGAGGAAGTTTGTCAGACACTGACATCACTGGGGAGCTACGCGGCTTTAGTCGGGTTACACTCACAGGTTTTCTCCCCGATGCACTTGCCGCGGTCCCCAAGCCGCAGCTCTTTCCCGCCGGCAACCGATGCACTCCTGGATTAGAGAAGCAGGACACGCGCTTCCGGGGCCGCGCGCATTCCCTTCCAATTCAGGGGATTTGCCAAAGCGTAAAGTGGAAATCTCGGTTCAGTTCGGAAATCGTTGAACACGGCAATCGGTTTCCGCGTGGGTTTCATTTTTCAGTCTGGCTTGGATACTTTCAACCCTATTGATGGGTTTCCGCATGTGTCAGACATCCGGCGGCCCAACAAAAATGTCTTTGGAAAATGGGAAGTCTCGTTTAACAAGTCATACTGGAGTTTATTGCCATACAGAGCATTTCTCAAGGGACATCCAAAATGGTTCATACCACCGGCTAATGGTACTTCAATATCACAAAGGTTTTAAAACGTCTATTCCTCTCCCTCAGGCTTGTAGCCTTTGGCACAGAAAATGTAATGTTATAATTGTCTCTTAATGGTCGGCAAGAGTGACAGCTGTTTACGCTCTACAGAAAGACCATTGTCTAATACAGCAGTTTAAAACTGATTCAAGACATTTTAGATTTTAAATTAAATAAGGATGTGTTTGATTGCAGTACCTTGTCATGAATTTTTACATCGCAATTATTCAAGTCACTGAATTGCCTAAACTGTTCATCGAAAATTCTTTATTTCTGAAATATTGATAATTGTGCATCACAAATAAAATGACTGAACTGAAAATGCTAAATATATTGAAAGAGCTTCCTTAATAATTAAAATATATATTTCCCATACTTCAACTAAGGTAAGAAAGTACTCAGTTAATGAATTTTGTTGAACTGTTTATTTTTAAGCAGTTTTCAAAGGTGTACATTATACAATATAGATGTATTATTTTAGTTAATCACAGCAACATAGGAATGTAGAGGTCCAGAAAAGACCATTATGATCTATTGTCGCCAAAGTTAAAAAATATTAGAACTAAATACATTTAAAAAAACTAAATAATGCTGCGTTATTTCTCTCATAACCCTCAACAAAATTGTTCACCAAGTACTGTAACTATGTAATTTCCTTTAGAATTTGTTTTCACATTCTGCCTCCACCAACGCTTTGGTCGTTAATTCCATTTATCTATTGTGTGGATTCATATATTTTAAACACAATTTTTTAAAAAATACAACAATTCTGATATTAGTATGAAATAATACAGTAATATGAATTTTAAACTATCCAGTCCAGTAATCAACAGGGATACCTTTACATACATTGGAGGAACTTCTAATAAACTGGTTAACAACGAAAGTACATACAAATATTGGAAAACTAATATGTAGCTCTAGTAAAATGAGAGAAACAAACTGATAGCACCCAACAGGCTGACAATGTCCACCAAGTGTCATGCATGTTAAGCAACTTTTAAATCTTCCCATGAAACTTTGACTTGTGGATATCATTAGTATCCTGTGGTACAGTAGGATAAAGAAATCTTAAATGTAAAATGTATTGGTTTCCATTCAATTTGAAAATTATATTGTATAGTAATTTGAGGTACCGACAGTTTAAAAGACTTTTAAGTGCCATTTGTGAATGTCAACCAAATAGCATTTTAGCATCTAATCAGTAGATACGAGCAGAGCAATTGACATCCTGGTGAAACCCATGTGTCCAAGATCTCCATTAAGTGCAATGTGTTAAGTTACAATGGCCTATCTCCTGGAGTCAGACAAATTGATTTTAGATAGCCCATATCTTCCAGCAATCTTTTGGCACAGCGTTCTCTATTCATCTACAAAGGAACTATTTTACCAGAGGCTGCAGCAAACTATTTGGAGTTACAAAGAGATCATTGCCTGAAATAACTTGAGCTAAATTACATGTATTAGTTGCCTGTGAGCTTTACTACTAATGAAAGAAAACTTTCTTTCTGCTGCCAGTATGTTTGCTGTATAAGTTCACCTGGGGAATTCTCTTGTGATTCTGAAATGTACATTAAAAATAGCAAAATCATTCCCCAGTCTTTAATATGTGTTGCCATAATATCCAATTTTACATTTATAGAGATCCTTTCATGTCAAAGGACTTGAATGAGCTTGACACTTGCCAATATGTAAAATAACGGAAAAGATTTGCTGCATTTTCTATTTTCTAATCTGTGCTGTGCATTTTCCCTACTGCTTCATATTTGCAGATGCTGTTCTATAATCACATGCTTAGAAGTGAGCAGCAACAGCTAATTTAACTGCTTCAGCCAATGGTCTTTAGTAAAGTGATTTTAATCTGATAAAAGTACTTGTTATGCATTATACTTTTGATATATGGAAATATGTATGGCTCCACTTAAATTACACAGGTAACACCCTGGCTTAGTTGGTAGCACTCTCGTCTTGAGAAAGAAGGTGTGGGTTCAAGCCTCTTTCAGGACTTTGAGGTCACAGTCTAGACTAGGTTACACTATATTGTCGGAGGTGCCATCTTTTGGATGCAACATTAAACTAAAATTTTGGTTGCCTGTTCAGGTGGATGTTAAAGATATTTGAAAAGAAAATGGAGTTTCACTCCAGATTCATTTCATAGCAGTTTATGGGACATTAGTGTGTGCAAATTGACTACCATATTCACCTACTGAATACACAGACAATACACTTTAGAATATATCATGTGAAGAACCTTAAGATATCTCAACAATATGCTATATCAAATGGAAGGATTATTATTATTATACCTTTCATTCCATAGTAGGCACTTGTGGTTAGTAATGTGTCTTTTAGTTATTACAAATGTTTTATTGCAGGCTTGTAATGGGATTTCCCATTATAAGTGCACAATAAAACATGTTGCTACGGTTAGCAAATAGCACATTATAAGTTCCAATGTCTCTCAATTTAAGAGCTTGTATTAATGAAAGTGGAATGCATTTAATGTATCTCAATAATAATAACAAATACTGGACTTCATAACAGGCTACAATTCCAGAGGATTCTAAGGTCTAAACAACAAAAACAACAACAAATCACTCCAGGACGGTACCCCAGGAAATAACGCTATGTAAATTCAACTTCTTGTTGTTGGAAGGTCAGTCAAGCTACACAGTTGCATTCTGATAAATGCAGAACAAATTTAGCGTGACATTTTAGCTGATAACTGAATGTTGCCAATATAGACGTATGAACGTTGGTCACATGCTCTGACATCAGAAACACCTAGTCGCTGTTGATATTTAAGATAACTTTTAATTTGTTTTATACTCAGATCAGCATTTCCACGCAGCAGACTGATTTGGAAACCAGATTTGTCACAATTTTTACTTTGTGATTTCTGGTTTGTAAGCTCTGCCCTGCAAATCTAAGGTGAAAAAAGATTGGCGGGAATCAAATCCTGGACTATTTCTCATTTTGCCCACTGGCAATTTAGAATTCTGTAAATTTCAATTAACAAAACAAATACAGTATGGAGGGATGGCAAATGAATCCTTATTAAATGAGAGCAACTGGTTTATAAATTGTTCTGAAGTCTGTTTAATTTAGCGATGTAGTTTAAGCAGACTAAGATTTTATACAAAAATGTTTCCATTTCGGACCTCCACTCACTTTTGGAAAAATAGCCTTAAATTGATTATAATATAATATAGTAATAATCCTTTCATTTGATCTAGTGCCTTGTCATGTCAAAATGTTGCAAAGTGCTTCACAGGATTTACTGTAAAGTGCAGTGATAATGTAGTTTGTAGGTGAATCCAGTAGCCAATTTGTGCACAGCAATGTCCCACAAACTGCCATAAAGTGAGACACCACTTTTTTATCTGGGAAATTGTTGGCCAGGACACCAGGAATAAGTCCCTTCCTTTTTCAAATACAGCCATGGGTAAGGCTGTAAGAAAGTTGTACCTTTTGCTGCCTCAGTTTGTTAAAGTTGTGGCTTTGGTAGGACAGTTGAAGTTCAATTACACATTCCTATACGACCATTCACCTGTCCATCAACTCATCCCACACTCTCATCAGACCATCCTATTGACAGGTGGATGAATCAATGGGAATGAAGGGTGGGTTGATGGTTCATTTGGTCCCCAAATAATTATTTAGGGAGGACAAGTTTGCAGCACTATGGGGAGAGAGCGGGGGTGTGGGATTGATTTGGATAGCTCTTTACAAAGAGCCATCACAGACACCATGGGCCGAACGGCCTCCTTCTGTGCTGTATAATTCTATGACTCTGTGATTCAATGCTAGCGTACTCACTGTAGCCATTAAACGTTGTGGCAACCATAAAAGTTGCTGTGTGTTAAAGGTTGCAGTTTCCGCAACAACATCTAGGCACATGATTTTTTTTATAGCCTTGGCCATGGATCTTTAACATCAACCTGAACAGGCAGATGGGGCCTCAGTTTAATATCTCATCTGAAGAATGGAATCTATTTCATCTGCTACAACAACAACTTGCATTTAGATAGCGCCTTTCATAAACAATAATGTTTCAAAGTATATTAAAGCTTGTTCCAGGCATGTTATTGAAGCAACCAAGTCAATCTTGTGATGATTTTTGCGACAAAGTTGGGGGCCCTGTCTGCTTGATTCGATAACAGTCCATCAGAGCAAGAGCGAGAACACTGAAATGAGTTATTTCATCACCAGCACCCCAGGGGTTATACACCACCACTAATGGTTTAGAGTTGGCTATAAAACTGCTCCTGTATTGAGGCTATCACCCATCACTGTACTGTATTTAAAAATGTATGAGTCCTGCCTTTACCCTTTGAATTTGCACTGATATATTATAAAACCATTAATGGAGAACTGTCCTCATGGCAAGCTATTTAACAGAGCTTTTATCATTTGTCTGAAATGGCATAAATTGTGATGAAGTGCATCGTTGTGTCCAGGCACATGGCAATTTAATGAAATCACCAACAGATCCTTGTGCTATTCTCCTTCCCCAAATAAAACCTGGGTTAATAAACATGTTTTCATGAGATAGAGCCTTTAACAATATATTATTAGAAACCATATTGGTGCAGAGGGGTCTTGTGATCAACTGCCAGAGCTCTGACAAGCATGATGTTCCTATGTGATTTTCACATCTTCAAGTACAGAGCTTTATTCCCTTACCAAGAATAAGATACATGGTATGAATGCAATGGCAGCAAAGTCCCATAATCACTGTATTTGCCTCTTCATGGCCTTGCCCCTTCCTACCTCTCTGACCTGCTAACCGCTCGGGTCCAAATCCTTGACTGTCCAACACCTTGGGACATCCCCCTGAATGAAAGGGGTTTTACAAATTAAGTTTTGTATTGTATTAATCCTAGACAGATTTGTCTCCCACTCCTCTGAGTCAGTTACACATACGGTCCACATTTCTGATATACATTTGTTTGGACTGATTATCATAATAAATCTTGAGTTTTATATGTTGTGCCTTTCACATCAGGAGGGCGTCTCAAAGCACTTCACAGGATCCAATCTAAAAGTGTAGTTAGTGATTATATATTATACACGCAATCAGCTTTTGTTGAAGGCAGAAAGCATTAAGTATTTAAGAGGAAATGTGATGTATTGATGAGGAAGGAGAAATGGAGGATGTGGGAGAGGGGAATAGGAGTGGTAGGGACTCATGGGTCTAGTTGGGTTGAATGATCTTTTACGTGCTATATCAGTTGATGTGATTCTATTCTATCGCCCACAGTTAGAAATGTAGCTTTACTATCCATTTGTAAGAGAGCTGTAAATTAGCATTTTTACAAGCATAGAGTATGCAATAAGAGAAGTACAAACTCTAATGCCACAAAATTTGTACTTGCCTGTCTTGTAATCATTAAAATTCTGAAATACCAAATTACAAATATGAAGCCAACTGTTTTACATGTAACATTATTGCTATTATACATTTCTCTTTCTTGTACTTTGTAACAAAACAAAGTTGGGAAGAAAGAATTTTACATAATGCTAAATAATAATTCTTGCATTTGATACAGCGCCTTATCACGTCATTGAGACATCTCAAAGCACTTCACAGATTATACTGTAAAGTGGATTGACTGTATATTTTGTAGGCAAAACAAGACAGCCAATTGCGCACAGCAGTTTCCCACAAAGAGTCGGGAACATTGGTAGGAATGCCTTATTGCTTTGATGCCCAATTTTACAGTGACAAAGATACTATCATGTATAGAATTTGAAGCCTGTCCTTGGCTCCAATACTGTTTCATAAGATTGAGCTCAATGCTCGAACGATGTTCCAAAGGGTCAGCGTGAATCTTGCAAATCAGATTCTGCTCTGATGAGACGATAAATTAATATTATGCTTCATGTCTCGTGCAGTATCAATGGTAGGTGGGCTTTCAGCCATTCTGCCCCCACTCTCTAGAAGTCTATCCCAGAGGTCCCCGACTTGCTTGCTCACCCCCCTCATTCAGCGGCCATCTCAAAATATACCTCCTTGACCATACTTTCATCTTTTCCCTTCCCACTTGGCTTGCATTCCCAGCTCGAGTACCCAGGCAGCAGTGCCAAGCACTTTGAGCCATCTTTCCGACATGAAAGGTACTATATAAATGTAAATTGTATTGTAATGTGTGAATGACCTAGATAATGGGTGACCTTTCTGCTCGCCCAGGGTAAAATTCAGCTTTGCTGCCCTTTAAAGAAAAACTGACAATGAACAAAGTCACAAACGTTACATTTAATAGTGTCATTAGATGAAAAGCTCACATGTTCCAGAGCAATGAAAGAAATATCAGGATTCGTAACCTTTTGAAAGAGAACAACGAAGTACAGCCATGAACTGATTTAGTAATATCTAATACTGATTATTATAAATTTAACCTAAACCTGATTCAATTTAGTTCCCTTCTAAAAGCCTCCTGTTTTATCAGGCGCGACACAGTGTAAGTACTACATCATCACCTATCACAGGTACTGCTTTGACCTTTAGAACTGCAAGGAAGCAAGTTTCCTGGGAAATTGCTACATTTGTTAATAACTGATGCTATGATGGTTTCCAAAGTCTAGCCCCAGTATCATCAGAACATAAAAAATCTAAGCTATATTAGCTGAAGCTAAAAAGGTGAGTTTAATGTCTCCTCTGAAAGACCGCACCTCCAACCATTCAGTATTCCCCAGCACAATATTGGAGTATCAGCATAGACTATATAAGTTCAAAGTCCTAAGGTGGTCTTGAACCCACAACCTTCTGACTCAGAGGCAAAATTGTTACCATCTATATCAAGCTGACACATATAAAATCTGGTCCGAATATTGAGCATTATAAGTTAGTATACCTCCATATATATGTCAAACAAGCTTTTATAAGATATAATTTCTCCAGTTTTTATTAAGTGTGGATATTCTTCATCTATTAAATATACACTCACCACACTTTACAATAAATCCTGTGAAACGGTTTGAGACATCCTCCCGATGTGAAAGGGACTACATGAAATGTAAAGAATATTATCATTATCACAGCACAGAATTTATTCTACTGCACAGTTCATATTTAATATTTCTTCAAGATAGTGGTACATTTTGTAATACAATTGAATTATAGCTGCTGTGGCCCATAACTGTGCTCTCCCATTTATTCAACAACAACAAAATCAACAACACATTGCATTTATATAGCATCTTTCACATCAGGAGGATATACCTTTCATGGGGGCAAATGAAAGCTTGTAAATTTGTAAAAACACAGTTGAATTGAAAGGCACTGAAGTTCTTACAGCAGAAATCATTACTCACAGTATGTGCCACATAACTATATTCTTTGCTCCAGGTCTTCATTAACGACACTGAGTCACTGAGTCAGAAAAGTGAAGGTCAGAGTCACAGGCGTTGGTATTGAAAGAAGTTAACTACCTTCAGGACGGAGACAGTTATCAATATCACAAATACAAATAAGGATAGGTTAGAAGAAAATTTTGATGCGCAGGTTAGATAAAATGGCATGCTTTGTCACACATAGCTATTAAACCTAAAATCATAACTATGTTTAAAAAAAGAATTGAATAAATTGTTGAAAAGAAATAATGTTAACGAGTATGGGGATAGAGCAGGGAATTGAAATCAGAGTAGATAGTTCCAAGAGAGGAGATAGCACCGACATTAGCTCTATGGACAAGGTTCAGTGCTTCGATAATGATAATAATCTTTGCATTTGATATAGCACCTCTAACTTTGCGAGGACATCTCAAAATGATTCACGGGGTTCACTCTAAACTGTTGTCCTGGGTGCTTGCTGGATGTTCTTATGCCAAGCAGACATGCATCATTCCCAATATTAGACTTCAGTTTCAACAATAACAAACACCACAAAGTGACATTTATAAATCACCTTTCATGTTGGAAGGACATCCCAAAGCAATGGACATCTAAGGGTTTGCACCCGAGCTGGGGATTGGAATCAAGAGTAGTGAGGCTCATTGTAATCTTTAATAATCCTTACATAATAAAATGCTTATGCTTACATTTCATAATGATAATGCTTACATTTGATACAGCGCCTTTCACGTCAGGAGCACAGCTCAAAAGCTTAAAAAAGATACACAATGCACTATAAAGTGGTGTGACTGTGTATCTTGTAGGTGAAAGCGATAGCCAAATTGCACACAGCGATCTGCACTACCAGTACATCAGTGTACATTTGGTCAAGGTGCTGTCTCAAGTAGTTTGGTGATTGATGGATTGGCTTTGTTCAGTAGTTTATTAGTGTTTTACTAATCTCCAAGTGCTCCCCTCGCTCTGCCATGCGGTGTGTTACACAGTTTGTGGTAATAGCTTGTTGATCCACAGCTAATGTTTTGGCAGCCTATTAGCCCAGAGAAGGAACCTTAGCAATTTGGCAGATGGGATTATTTCAACAAGCCTCATCCAGTTTCCTTCTCTGCATTTCACAACCATTGCTCATACAAGTGCATCCCACACTAGTAGGATTACTGGAGATGGAAAGCTAATTAGGCATATTCTGTTCAGAAGAGATAAAAATAAAGTGACACAATTAAAGCTTTCTTGTAACATTATGCACTGTGCTTCATCAGATAAGTATACACGAGATACACCCTTTATTTGAACACCGTTATATATTTTAGGCTGTGACATTTCTTTTAAGCTTTTGAGCTTCAAGAAGAAATTGAAAGAGATCGGATCTTTTAATTGACTGACATTCATATTGTACATTAAGCAAGATACATGCCTGATATTAGTGGATTGGGAAGACTTTAATCCTGCAACTTCCCAGTACTTTTCCTAAAAAATATATTATTGAAGGTAAAATTTTAAAGTTAAAAAGCCATTCTAGTGTCTGAGAGATCAACAAAAATTGTCACTGTCTAAAATTTAAAAAATGACCATATTGACAGTGAGAAACATGAGGGACGAACACGTCCGCATCATGCCTGACAGTCCTACTTTGCAGCAAGGATTCCAACTATACATCGCCACTCAGAGCAAGAGCAAGGCTGGCCAGGGGGAAAGGAGATGATGGGACAGCAAGTGATAGAGCAACAAGCACTGTGGGAAGAGGGCAAGAGGCATGGCAGAAAAGCAAGGTGTGAGAACACAAGGCCACTATCTCCTCCTCTCCTCAAATAATTCTTACATTCGATCACAAGATTGGTCTGCATGAAGAAGGAGTCTTCTTGGAGTCCTGTAGCTCAGTGGTTAGAGCACTCGCTTTGCAAGTGAGAGACCTAAGTTCAATTCCAGGCAGTGCGAAACCTTGGGCAAGTTTCCTTACTTCACACGACTAATAATAATCCCTCCAAAAAAACAAAACAATAATAAATTGGTCATTTTTAATCTACGACTGTTTGTGGGACATTGCTGTGCACAATTGGCTGCCGCGTTCGCACACAAATATGCAGTCAATTCACTTTACAGTATATTCTTGAAGCGCTTTGGGACGTCTAGAAGATGTGAAAAGCGCTTTATCAAATGCAAGGATTATTATTATTATTATTAAGAAGGCTCTTCGGCCCATCCAATGTCATCCTTCCAAAACACCAAGCCTATTGTCCCCCCATCACAGCATCTCACAGGCTGTTTCAACTTGTCCAGAATACTAAAACCAGAGGACACGGCACGCAATTGAAAGGGAGTAAATTCAGAACGAATCTGCGCAAGCACTATTTTAGTAAACCTACAAACTCCCTCAGGAGACGGTTGAAGCAGGAAGTGTTGCTTCTTTCAAACACAGATTAGATTTTCTTTTAGGAAATAACATAATGGGATATAGCACATAGGTAAGTTTGGGCAATATGTGCATGCAACCAACAGAAAGGTGGAAGGCAAACTAGATGGAATTTGGTCTTTTATCATCTAACATTTCTTATGTTATAAATGAGTCCAGTGTCCTGGCGTCTATCACATTTCCCGGCAACCAATTCCAGTCACGGATTATCTTTTGCATAAAGAGAATAAAGAAAAGTAAGATAATAAATCCACAAAGAAAAAAGAAAATTTGAAGAGAAAAATAGGGCAGATCAAGATCAAGGAGAACCAGAAACAGTGGAAATAACCTGCTGGAGATAGTGTGTAGGCACTGCTTGCAGTCATGCTCCTAATTGTCGAATAATGAAAAGCAAGAAGACACTTCAGGAGAACAAGGGTTTTGATTGCTCCGGTTGCCTAATTCTCATTGTTTGCATACGGCAGCCAACGCTTCACTTCCGAGCCATTTAAGTGGGAAATAGAGCATATCCTGAATAGACTGTTACTGAAACAAGTGCTGAAGGTTTTTTATTTAGAGGGTTCAGGTGTAATTAATAGTGGAGCGTTTCTACCACATTTAAAACCTGGCTCACTTAAAGGGAAATTCCCTTTACAATATATTCTGTGAAGTGCTTTGAGACATCTCAAAGTCGTGATAAGGCGCTATATCAAATGCAAGGATTATTATAGAGCGTTAGCAGCTTCCTGCTGGAAGCTTCATATGTACTCCAGAATGAATACACAACTTACATTTAAGTACTTTGAGATGTCCTTCAAACAGTGAAAGCTGCTATATAAATGTAAATTGTATTGTATAGTATTTAAAAAATGCCCTTCACCTCGGGCATGCCTCAGAGAGCTTTACAAGAATGGAGTCGGACACTGAGTAAGGCCGATGGAAGAGTGGGAAGTGCTTGTAGGTTCAAAGAAGAAGGATTTGAGGTTGGACATAAAGGCAGAAAGAGAGCGAGCAAGACCTTAATGCAAAGCAAAATGGGCTTTTTTCAGCACTGAAAGAGTTACCTTGGAAGGATAAGCTTGAAGTCAATTTGACTTTAACATGACCATTTAATACATTTTCTCTCTCTCTCTCTCTCTTTCTTTCATCTGAATTTATTTATAAACGCTTTAATTTCAATCTCATGTGCCATAAAAGTTACTGAGTGGCCATGCTATTCTGGGGTTAGTGTGCTTAAGAGGTAATACTCCATTAAGAATTGTCAAATAATAGGGGAAACCACAGCATCAATCAATTAGAGTGTCAGTGAGCATTAAAAGTTAATAATATCCATAACTAATATTATTACAGGACAAGGGGGCTGTGTAAAAGGTGCTGTCATTTCTCTTTCACTATAAACATTAACATTTATTCCGTCACTGATTATTAAAACTTTCTTATCTTTAGGAAATCGCTTGTGTTTATCACTTGTGTTTATCAGTAGTTTTATTCAGTTTTGTCTTGATTGAATATTTCTTGATTTACAAGAAATATTTAATCAGTAACATTTATTTTGTGGCCGACCATAAAGGTTGGTCACCACTGATCCAGACTATAGATGGTTCCTTTATTTTTCCTACCAAGTTGAATTACTTCTCATTTTCCCACATTAAACTTCATTTGCCATCTGCTGGCCTGTTTATGTCTCTTAACCATATTAATGGAAATGCGGGAAAAAAGGTTATTAACATTTCCATGATACTGAGAGCAATTGTTGCCAAGTATATATGCAAAAGTTTATACCAAAAACACATTAACTTTTTGAAATTGTTGTGTTGTGAGGGACAAGAGGAATGAATTCCTGATGCATATTTTCAATGGAAACGTAAGCCAACTGGTGTCGTCTCCGCAAGTTCCAATCAAATACATTACCAGGAACCTCACAATGCAATCAACTTCAGGAAATTAAAAGGCATTGCCTGGGAGTACATCTTAGCAGGGGAGCAGCTGGATATATATGCCACACTGAGCAGCAGAGAAGTCATTTTACTGCAGCTGAAATCACTGTTGCATTCATAAAACACATCACACGCTGTTTCTGAAATTCCCTTCTTATCAGAAGTGGTATGGGTTTAAAATTTCTTCAAGTGCCGCAGAGAAGCCATGGTATAAGGAACCTGCCTTGAAATCCAAAAAAAAGCTGCATACCATCAATAATAAGGCATAAGTCATCCAACACAAATCATTTTAAATTGAGCAGAATCATCCTTTTAACTACTGTTGGAGGCTTACAGTCAAATCACAACAATCACAATCAGGGCTACAAATGGATGAAGTTGCATTTATCCGATATCAAAGCAGAAACTGCATGCATCCTGTATTCATACCACAAGACTCCCAGAGTCCGTTCCATTGAAAATTTAGAATTGGTTTGCATTAAGAGAGAAAAATCCTAAGGCAATTGTTTTCTTTTGCTCTGAAAAAAATACTATGTGTAGCATTTCCAAATCTTTCTTTGACCTTTCAGTATAATGTTAAGTATTATAATAGCTTCTGTGTGAATATAAATAACAACAACTTCCATTTGTATCGCACTTTTCAAGTCGAGAGGACATCCCAAGGCATTGGACAGTCAGGATTTGGACCTGAGCAAGAGATTGGGATCAGGAGGGTGGAGGGCAGGAAGGGTGGGGATAGGAGGGTGATCAAAGACATGGTTGAAGAGAAGGGTCTTGAGATGGGCCTTGAAGGAGGCAAGGGAGGGGACAAAATAAAAGAAGAACATTCTGGAAATCAGGTCAATATTTACTTGAAGTAGTAATTTAATTTGTGCAACTGTATTGGGATGTAATTTTAAATTGCTCTCAGTTTCCCCTTCCTCTCACTGATACAGTTCTACTATTTATGACCCGTTTACAAAATGTCACAGGCGGTTAATTACACATTTGCTGACTCTTTGTCTGTGGGTTAGTAGGTTTAAGCTTGTTATTTCCTCCCAGTATCTTTGGCTTCTTGAGGTGGTCATCCTATTAGTTTAACTGTTGGTATTTTCTGCATTATTTCAAATTTCTAACTTTGTAAGGGTAAAAATGTTGACCTTACAATTGAAAGGTTAGGAATTTGCAGCACAAAAGGAGGCCTTTCGGCTCTTCATACCTGTGCTGGCTCTCGGGAACAACAATCCACTTAAACCCTTTTGACAACCTTTTCTCCACACCCTTTTAGATTCTCCTTTTCATGTTTAATTCCTTCAGAAAAATGAACACAGATTCTGCCTCAACTATGGCTCCAAGGAGAGCATTCCACGTCATAAAATAAATCTGCCTTCTCCCTTTGATCTCTCGTTAATTACTTTAATTCTAAATTTAAAATGTATTCTGGTTCTGCCAGTGCCCTGACCAACAATTCTCCAGATGAGTTCCTGATCATTCACCTCATGGCTGTTTTGGGGACTTGCCACTAAGTTTGCTTACAAAATCAGTCACTACATTTTTACAGTAAATACCTATGAAACACTTCTAAGTGAGAAAGAGCTATAAAAGTGTATCTTCTTTCTAAATGCATTCATATATCGCTGCACGTTTACAATTAACTTGTTTATGTGGAAAAATAACAACTTGTGCAAAGACAATAGTGAAGTACTTACTGGAAGCACTCTCATTTCTGTCAGAAAGTTGTGATTCAAGCCCCACATTGGTACCAATATAGTCTAAATGGACTCCCCAGTGCAGTGCTAGGGGTATGCCTTATCATCAGAGGTGCCGACTTTCAGCTGAGGTGTTAATCTGAGATTGTGTCTGCCTATCCAGGTGAACTTTAATGTTCCCAAAGGCACTATTTGAAAAGAAAAGGGAGTTTTATCCAAGTGGCCAAGCGATCTCCTAAATAAAATTGGTCAGGCACTCCACCACTGTTTGTGGGACATTGCTGTGCTCAAATTTGCTGCCACATTTGCTCACAAAATACACACAATAAAACAGCTTTACAGCATATCCTGAGAAGTGCTTTTCGACATCTTGATGACATGATAAGCCGCTAAATAAAATGCAAGGATTAAAATTATTATTACTCTGCTACCAAAATGATGGTCCTAATAAAGGTATCAGACCAAACGCGTGTAAATAAAAGAATGTCAACAAGGTTTAATGTAGCACAAACTTATTCATTATGCCGTGTCCTCTAAAACTGCATAATCTTAAGGCTTGTGCTTCGACAGAGAGATGTAGAATATATGTATTCTGTTGCAATTATGTCACTAGAAGCTAGCAATTGAAAGCAAAATTTTAAATATATTTTTACAGTTTAAATTAAATAAAAATACTTCAAACGGTTGACTGGTCTAATTGCCGTTAACTCATTTGTCAATTTATTTTAATATTGCCACAAATATGTGAGTGTTTTCTTTGAGACATAAATGCATTGTTGAGAATAGTACCTAACAACTGCCACAAGGGGGCAAAAGATGCCTGTATTAAAACGTGACTGGGTAATTTTCTGCATTGATCTGTCTTATTTTTGTTCACTCCAGTAACGTATATCACCTGATTTCTTCACGAATATTATTCTTGAATTTATTCAAGAATGAAAACAGTTGCTTTCATTATTGCTTTCGGATGCTGATGAAAGGTGAAGGATTGTCTTTGATTCCCATTAAGAGTTTTTTTAAAAAAAACAAAGACAAGGAAGTAAATTTGCCACAAAAGTAAGCTTTTAAGATCCTCCCGATGATAATACTATATTCTATTATTGAAAACCAGCCCAATATCTGTTGAGAGCTGGGAAAAATGCATCACATAATATAAATGCTGCTGGGACAGCAGCTGAAGCACTACAATTGCCTTCAGAGTCTCTATATTGATGAGAGAGAAAAATCAGCCATGATTCCATCTCTTAAGGACTGAATTTCCTGAGGGCATTAAGAGTAGCAGCATTGGCAGTGTCAGTTTTCAATGAGATTTCACTGCATTATAATCTTGCATTATCAATGGCACTGCTAGTAATGCGGACAGGAGTTTCAGCCTACTGATCATGATCCAGAAAATCCGGTTGGAAAGTGTGGATGTCAGGTGAGGACAGAATTGGGCCGACAACACCAACTATCAAGGCTCACACTGTCAGTAGCAACATGGAGCGAGGAGGTGCCAGTGGGCAAGCTCATAGAATGTACACTCAACTAGGAGAAACAGAGGACTCAAAATAGCTTCAGGAGAAGAAGAGGAGTGAAAATTGGCAGAAATGATAAATGATGAAGTTCCAACAAGCAAAATAATACATGGTGCTGAATTACTCAATGCCAGATCATTTTCTCAGCATGGCAATTAAAAAAAATCAAAATATATTATTTTCATGGGAATAATACATGCTGAAAGGAGTATTTGATGCAGTGGAGAGGAGAACACTGAGGATGATCCCCAGTGTTGGAGGAATGAATGATGAGCAACAATTAGACAAGGTAGGGCTCTTCAGCTTTGAAATCTGATGTCTTGGTGTGTTTGAGGGATGGGGTGGGTGGGATTTGAGCATTGGTCTTTTGCACATTGCCCTTTGGATCTGGGCAGTTCTCAGTGATCAGAAATGTACACAACACTCTCTGTGTGGCCTGACCAGAGCAGTTGAGTATGACTTCTGATTTGGCAATAAAGCCCAGCACTGCTTGTTTATTGCTGCCTCATGCTCTTTTGACATGGTAAGTGATGAGCCAACTAATTTCTAAATCTCTTTCAGGGAATGGTCCCAATAAAGGTTCTTCCCTTTACCCCTTGGCAAGATTTATACTGTCCACTGGGTACATATGCCTCTTTATCTACCATATTACGTATCTTGCATGGATCTCCATTGCATTTCATGGTACTAGCGTCTAAACATTATAATAATGCAGAAATATTCAATTTAACATGAAGATCAGAGGTTTGGAAACCCTTCATGGTCTTTGTCTTAAGATCATTGCCTTAAAATCGAAGATCTTAAAGAATTTTAGGAATTCCGTCTTAATTTTCATTGCCTGATGTTCCAGTGCAGTGCTGGCAATGTGTTGCTGTGTTGTAGATGCCGTGCTTCGTATAAGTCATTGAACCAAATTTCCATTTGCCTGTTCAGGTGGATATTAAAGATCCCACAACAAGACTCAAAAAGACTTTCTCCCGGTGTCCTGGTCAACATTTCCCCAAATAAAATTGAACAATTGACCTTGCTGATTGCGTGGCATTGCTGTTTGCAAAACGCCCACAAAATACACAGTCAATCCATTCCACAATATATTGTGTGAAGCACTTTGAGACGACATGATCAGGCGCTATATCAAATGCAAGGATTATTATTATCAACTGACTGCCACATTCATCTACAAAATGCAGTCACTACACATTATAGTAAATGCTGTGAAGCTTTTTCAGACATCCTACCAACATGAATGAAGTATCAAGCCTACAGATTATTATTGTTTTTTATTTTCATTATTACAACTTGGAATATAGTTTTGCAGAACAAAACTAAATTTAAATATGTTTTTCCCCAAATATTGCATTTGATGACATTCATCTGAAAGCTGAGATTATGAGAAAAGGTTTGGCCTCTGCTAGAGACCATGAGAATCAAAGACGACCAGTCAGGCAATCATTGACCTTGCACAAGCGCAACGTCAAAATCATTGTTCAAAATAACATCTTACTTATGTATGTGCCTTGAAGAGCGGAAAAGCCTCAGGACATGATGAAATGACCTGAAGGGAAGGACTAGGGAGAAGCTGGCCCACATACAACAGCTTGCACAGACTGGTCGGGAGCCACAACCCTCCATCAATCTTTATCTGGCAAATTGTCTGAAGGTTTTTCCTTTTCCCTGTGTGTCGCATTGAGACTCCTCACTGATTAGTTGCTCATGCAGTGCACTGAGTATCAGTGACACGACTGACGATACTACACACAGAGAAATAAAAGTCAAATTCAAAAGCAATTACTTTAAAAGATTGCAGCATGTTATAGAAATCAGGAATATTTGATGGTTTACTGAGAAAAATAGACCGCTGAGTGATGCCAGCCACATCTCCTGGGCTCTGCAGGCCTGAATCATTGGTGATTTATGATTCTGTAAAACCACCAAATCCCTTCATTTGTCTTGTTTATACCACACATTAAGTGATTTTAGCAGTTTATTTAAGTTGGTTTTGGAAAATCGAGGCAGCATAATTGCTTCATTCTGGTGAACGCACTGTGTGTGCTCTGCCGTGCATCTTGTCATACAGGCATGTGGTAGTTTGGGGTGTTTAGCGTGGCAGAAATATGATTGTTATACACACCACTGAAGTTAGCAAAGGTTATCTTGTGGCAATGTATTATTGGGGTTCAGCAATGAAGAGCCAGTTTAAGGTGGGGGTGAAGAAAGGCAGTGTAAATACTACTGCTCATGGATATGTAGACCTAAACCCCATGTGATGCATTGGGTGTTTCTGATAGTGTTGCAAATATGACAGGTTCGAAAGTAAACCAACCCAAATAAACATAGGCAAATTACAAAGATTACAAAGAATGTACAGTATGGAAACAGACCTCTCGTCAAGCAGTCTGTACTGGTGTTTATACTCCATTTGAATCTTCACCCATGCCATACTCATTCCTACACACTTCTATTCCTCTCTCCCTTATATGAAGGTCTTGCTTCCTCTTGAATGCTTCTATTCTATCTGATTCAACCTCCGCTACAGCAGCGAGTTCCACAATATCACTACCCTCTGTGTGAAGTAGTTCCTCCTAACTTCTCTTTTAGATCCCCCGAGTTGCTATCTTATATTTGCATTTTTAATATTCAGGGCACAGGTCTAGCAAAAAGAAACCAAGTCTAAATATTTTTCAAATTTGATGCACGCAGGCTTCCAGGATGATTCTTTGACAATTTGTGCATTTTCCAACTGTGGTTATTTGAACTCCGAAGAAGAACATTTCAGTATAAGCTCCCATTGCAAAGGTCAGTAAATTTACCCACTAGCAGAGAATGAGCAGATGCTCTCGCCTGTGAAGGTCGTCCAATTTTCAAATTATGGAGTATTACTCATTCTCTGTAATGGAAATATAGAATTATTTTATAGAAAATAATATCTCAGGATACAGTATATAATTTGGGACCCAATATATTAAGTGACTGCCAGGATGGTGGAAGGCGAACTAGATGGATCTTGGTCTTCTTTTGCTTAGCAAATTCTTATGTTCTGACTCCTCAATTGATGCTGGTTATCTTTCAATGATTGTATTTGTACATATTGTAACACCAATCAGGGTCAGACAGAATGGAATGTGCATACAGGGACATATTTCTAGATTTCAAGGTTTATTTAGGTCTCTGGCATACAGAAACTCTTCCAAATTCTAACCCACTATTTTGTCCTCTCCTCCTGAGGCAACACCACCTCACCATGCTACATTCCAGGGCAAAGAAAGCTTCTCGGGGGCTTGGTCATCCCCTTTATATGGGGTCATCCCCTTATTCCCCCAGTCTCACGCCCCAGTACAATTACAAAGGCTGAACCTAGCTGCCTGCCGTCTCATACTGTCAGACTCTTTTGTTAAAATGAAACTGAAAGCAAATAACTTTGACTCTATCTGAGGTCAAAATTGAAACCATGAATACTGGAAATCTGAGACCAAACCAGAAAATGTTGGAAATAAACAGCAGGTTAATCAGCATCTGAATGAGAAAGATTGGTAACATTTTAGGTCTGACCCTTTATTGGAACTTAAATATTTGGTCTGGAGAAGTCTCTTTATTGAATTAAGGAGGGTAAATCAGACTCGGCCAAGATCCAACAAGTGACACTTACATTATGCGTTTCATGTCGGAGGACATCTGACTGGCAGCAAAGACATCCTTACACAGACATTTGGTATAGAGCTTTTCAAGTTGGGAGGCTGTCGCAAAGCACTTCAAGGTATATACTGTAATGTGGATTGACTGTGCAGTTTGTGGGCGAACGCAGCAGCCAATTTGCGCATAACAATGTCCAATGTCCTTGGTATTATAGTAGTTAGTATCCCCTCTTGTCACGGGGGGAGATCGGGGTTCAATTCTCAGCTGGGGAGAGCAGTAATTCTTGAAGAGGCTTGAAGGGATGGTGGGATTGAAACAATATCCTTGCTCTGTAAGCCGGTGAAAGGTTTGATGGGTCGAGTAGCCTCCTTCTTTGCTGTAGATTTCTACATTTCTGTGCAAACAGCTGAGAAGTGAATGACCATATTTATTTGGGAGATTCATAGCCAGGACACAGTAAGCAACTTCTTTCTCTTTTCGAACAGCGATACCTCAACAGAACCTCGGTTTAACATTTCATCTGAAGAATAGCACTACCAACGACGCAGCACACCCCCAGCACTGCATCAGGGTCTCAGCATAGACTATATTAGGAAGAAACGTGAAAAAAATCAAATATTAACCACGTTCATAAAAAGGCAACACATGGGACATTACCATATCATTTAAACTCAGTGTTTGAGGTTTACATATTGAGAATAATGGCAAGGACTGAGGTAGTAAATAAAAAGCCCACATGTTGACTAAATATTTAGGTAAAGGGCGCCAATTCCTGATCAGGCAATATAAAAATAATTCAACTAAATCTTATAATGTGAGATCTCATTATAAAGACCTAATGAAACAATTACCATGTTTAGCAATCACAGTACTTTTGAAGTAACAAAACGTGATCATTGATTTATAGGCCTATTTTTGGACAACACAATATTGATTTGCATTGTGTCAGAAATGTAGCAGAAATATGGGACATTGCTGTGTACAAATTGGATGCCACATTTGTCTACAAAATATAGCTATTACACTTCAGAATATAAAATGTGTCATATCCTCCCAACGTGAAAGAATGTAGGGATATTTTTATTATTATTATTACTTCAGGAATCAGAGTGCATAATGTTTGTGCTTTTTAATATAATGGAGTCTAAAATGCAGAATTTCTGATGTTATTCCTTAATAAGTTAGAAATTGCCACTGCTGAGGAGCAATTCCATCTTGGAAGTAGGTCACATCAGAGTGAAGTTCCCACAGGTTGGTCTAATGCAATTCTGCTACAAGGAGGAATTTCTATTTGAGTGACTCTTATTAAGGAAACCCATTAGAAATCCCTAATTTCAGATCTAAATACATAATTCAAAGTTCTGAATGTTTAGAACTAAAGGTTTTCACACTCTTTCTGTTTCTAGATCCATTAAAGTTGATGAGACAGCTTTGAGTGCGATTTTACCTTGTATGATGTTCAGGACTCCCATGGGTTGGAAGAAGAAAAAGAAACATGTTGGATGAAATTCCCAGGCCTTGAAAGGGGCTCAGCTGCTCAGCAAGGATAAAATAATTATTTGCCTATAAAACCTGATGGATATAGGAACCCTGACTCTCATGTGTAATGGCTATGGGAGGATGGAGCCAGCTGGTTTTGGTCCTGCAATACGCCAGTATGAATGGAACAGCTCGCTCACACTTCACAGCACAGCACAGTGCCGACCCCTGAGTTAGTGAAGAGGTCAGGCGTGAGAGAGACACATAGAGAGATACTTACACAGAAAGTACTTTGTCCTTCAATGCATCAAAGCATGGTCATTAGTTTAACCATTTAAAGACTAGTGTTCCTTCACTTTAAATAATAATCATAATCCTCGCATTTGATATAGCCCTTTTCACGTCGGGAGGACGTCCCAAAGCGCTTCACAGAATATACTGTAAAGTGAATTGACTGTATATATTTGTGGGCGAATGCGGCAGCCATTATTAAGAAATAATGGGGTGAAATTTGCAATGTTTCATAGTACTTTCGTCATGGTAATCTAACTATAACTAAGTCCCTTCCAGAAATAGAATAAGTACAATAATAATACTAATTTGATCACTCAACCCACGACTATTTGTGGGACACTGCTGTGCTCAATTGACTGTCGTAATGGCACACAAAATATATAGTCAATGAAAGACTTTGAGATGTCTCAATAGTGTGATATGGCTCTAATCAAATGCAAGGATCATTATTATATTATTATTAGGATGAAGGACACATTATGAAATGCTGGTAATTTCACCCCAACATTTGCAAACATTAATGTCTGTATATTTCTAATTCTGAATATTCTATCATCTCACATTTTATAATCTGATGTATTCCTCCTCACATAACAACTAACTTGATAGTAATGTCACAGATAGTAAGTTCAGATCTATTTAGGTTCAAGCTTATTGGTATTCATTTGCTGTTACTTCACAGATGAATATAGCAAGTGGTGTCTAACTTCTGTACAAATGTTGCATGAGTAGGATTTTCTGTTGGTGCCAACCAGAAGTGGTGTATTGGAGACATATGCCATTTATGCTTGGGTAGTAGCAGTAATTATATGAACCAGCAGTAGTGGGGGGAAGCCCTTACTGCAGCACAAGGAAGGAGACTTGGTCACTATAACTAAATGTCTAGATCAAATTGGTCATTCGCTTCATGGAGGAGTAAAATGGCGATGGTGGGGCGGATGGGGTGTGGGGACATGAAGCAAGTTGGAGTTTGCTGGGCAAAGGGAATGGCTAGGTCGGGAGGTCTCAGAGGAGGGTAGGGGGAAGAATAACCTCCTCTCTCTCTCCCTCTCATATTCTCTCTCAATCACTCTCTCTCACTCCCTTTCTCTCCCACACACACTCTTTCCTCTCTCTCAGTCCTCTCTCTCTCTGCTCTCTGTTTCTTTTTCTCCCCTTCTCCCTCGCACTCTCCATCTCTCTCCCCCCTTTGAGATATCTCAAAGCACTTCACAGAATATATTGTAAAGTGCATTGACAGTGTATTTTGTGGGCAAAATGTGGCAGTCATGTGCGCACAGCAGTGTCCCACAAACAGTTGTGGATTGAGTCACCAATTTTTTTAATTATTATTTGAGGATGGTAAAACAGAGACTGTGTTCTAAAATGTGAACTTCCAGAATTGCACCTTTTTTAAATAAAGCATTTTAGTTCAGTGTAATGCTCAGCAAGGTGCAAGGAATGAAACACATTTGAAGACGAGCTACAGCACAGAGTACTGCCAGGTCAGATACAACATGACGAATGGAGAATAAAGCTTTCTCTGTTCTCAACGTGCCTTAAACCCAACAATCCTTGTCGTGCCCCATAATACAGTTAGTGGCTTTCTCACACATTCAGTATTACAACTTATCAGCAGTTGTTGTTCTGTAAAGTGACTTAGATCTCAGCTTTGGGCTGTGCTTGCCCGGAATGCTTGTTGCAGATTCTGTTCAAAATTAGTAACAAAACATTGTAACTCAGGAATTTATTAAAAATTAATAAGATATAAGGAAGCACAGAATGTGAAAAGGCCATTTATTGCAGATTATTTTCTGTTAATTGAAGCAGATATACCGCACAGGAACAAACATTTGAGCTATATAATGCAGATTAATTTGTTTGTTATCAATGTGATCATACAGGTTTTGAAGGCAAGGTTGATTTTTGTTTAAAGACAGTCTTTTTTTTGTTTGGCTCTGTGTTGTGGCAAATGATTTATAAATCTCTCAATCAGACCTTGAGCATATAAAAACAGTTTTTTACATATTCCTTTAACTGTGTCTTAAACAATAAGAAATACATTATTAGTTTTCAAAATGTGCTTGAGAAATATATATAGCTTGATCTCTATTGAACAAGAAATAGTATTCACTGACACCTATATTTTTCTGTAATTAACACCGACAGTGGGGCTTCATTATAACTTAGTGTTTGGGATTCATAAATCCATATAGTTATAATAAGTCCTTGCATTTCATATTTTGTGGGCAAAACGTGGCAGCCAATTGCTCACGGCAGTGTCCCACAAACATTATTTTAAAATATATTTTTGAAGGAATATTAAGCCCGGAAAAGCAGCCGCCAATCGATTAACAACTGGGTTTCTATTTACTGCTAAGTAAACAGAGGTGTGTGGAGTAAGGAAACTTGCCCAATGTTTGCCGTTCAGTGCAACCAACTGGCATACAACGAGTTTGTGGGCTGGTTATGGTGGCAAAAGAAACAACAACCAACTTCCAGGTCATTGGATTACCATGATGGGGGAGGGGGAAAGAATGACCAAAAGCTCAGTCAAGGAGGTAAGGTTGAGGTGGGCTTTGAAAATGGGGAAGAAGGGCACGAGTTGGAGGGAGTTCAGGATAGAATTTCAGAGAGTGGGGGGCAGAATGGGTAAATTCCTGCCTGACAATGGTGGGGCACATAGGATAGGGCATATGAAGCAGCCCGATGTTCATTGAGAGAAGGGAGTAGCCAGCTCAGTAGGGTTGTTGCTTCTCAGCTTCGCTCTTTCCTCTCCTGCCACTCCTTTCTTGAACCTCTTCAATCGGGTTTCCGTGCTGTACACAGCACAGAATCAGCCCCGGTCAAAGTGACAAATGACATTCTGTCCATCTGCGACCAGGACACCCTCTGCCTCCTTGTCCTCCTTGACCTCTCTGCTACCTTCGACACTGTCGACCACTCTATCCTCATCCACCGCCTCTCCTCTCACCTCAACCTCCACGGTGCTGTCCTTGACTGGTTCAGATCGTACCTCTCACACCGCCTGTACTTCATCTTCTCAAACGGCTTCTCCTCTAGCCCCCGGACCATCTCGTCCGGCGTTCCTGAGGGCTCTGTCCTTAGTCCCCTTCTCTTCAACATCTATATGCTCCCTCTTGGTGACATCATTTGCAGACATGGGCTCAAGTATGCAGAGGTATACAAGGTCATGTATACAAGGTCATGTATGCGGATGACATCCAACTCTACTTCTCTGCTTCCACCCTTGAATCCAGGACAACTGCTGTGCTGGCAGAATGTCTGTTGGACATCAAATCCTGGATGAGTGCTAACTTTCTTCAGTTGAACGTCAACAAGACCGAGGCTCTCCTGATTGGCTCCCGTCAGCGCCTCCTCACCTCAGGCGTTGACAGCATTACCATCCATGGTTACACACTCCAACTCACTAAGCCAGTCCAGAACGTTGGGGTCTTGTTTGACCCTTAACTATACTTTCTAGCTCACATCAGTGCCATGACCTGCTCTGCCTTCCCCCACCTCTGCAATGTCACCCGGCTCCGACACTATCTCACACCCCAGGCCGCCGAAACCCTCATAGATGCCTTCATTACATCAAGGCTCGACTATGCACACTCATTGCTTGTCGGCCTCCCCAACTCACCCCTCCACAGGCTGCAGAGTACCCAGAAATCTGCAGCCCATGTCCTCTCCTGCACTAGGCTCCGCGACCTTATCACCCCCATCCTCGCCCAACTTCACTGGCTTCCCATCACACAGAGGTTACAGTTCAAGATCCTGGTCCTCATCTTCAAAGCTCTCCACGGTCTTGCTCCCACTACCTCTCCGACCTCCTAACCTTCTACCATCCTGTTTGCTCTCTCCGCTCAGTGGGCTCTGGCCTGCTTCACGTCCCCCTCCTTGCTCGCCCCACTATCGGCGGGCGGGCCTTCCGCCACTCTGCACCCACCCTTTGGAACTCCATCCTGCAGTCCCTCCGCCTTGCTCCCTCGCTTGTCACCTTCAAGACCCACCTCAAGACCCTCCTCTTTGACCGAGCTTTCGATCTCCCTGCTTCCCACCTGCCCTCCACCTTGCCCCACCGCGACCCCCAGCTCGAGTCCAAAACTCTGTCTGTCCAGTGCCTTGGGACGTCCTCCCGACGTGAAAGATGCTATACAAATGTAATTTTGTTGTTGTTGTAGGAAGATGTCACCGAGTTAGTTAGGATGAGGCCAAAGAAGCAAATAAATATCACAAGGTCATTAAATTGACTAACATGTGAAAAACACTTTTTTAAATAAATGTTTACCAGAACCTTACAAAAATACGCTAAATAAAAGATAGGAATTTGAGAATCTCGCAACATTATCCTTATTCAAAGCACAATGCTGGGAAGTTGTATTTCTTTTTTTAAATGAATGCGAACGGTGCTATATTACCTCATTATTTCAGATAAGGGAAGTGAGGTGGCCATGGTTTTTGAACCATGTGCAAGAGAAATGATAGTACATCTAAATGGAATAATTAATCAAGAATGACTGCCAAGAGGAATTAATCAGTTGGATCCATGTAGGGACTACACTGAGCAAAGAAATACCATTCTAACTTTGAATGACTATGGAATTATGTAAAGTTATTGCTGAATTTTTTCTTCTATAGAGATCCCAGACGCATTTGCAATTCTTATAATTATAAGGCAGATTTCAAGTGTTTGAATTTTTAAGAGAATAATAAGGTAAGGTTTTGATACTTTTTTTAGTGAGACTTCATGATATTCAGTATCACAATTGTGCAGAATCATATTTCTGTTGATACTGAATAATATATACCTGTTCCTAAAATAAATGATCAAAGAATGATTTATTCTTTAATGTATTAAAGCTTTTGCACCATGACAAGATATACCTCTTTCAAACCCTTGATCTATGCTCTTCATGGCTTTGTGCTTTCCTGGGTCATGCATTTACCCAAAAGGTTTATTATGAAGCTCTGTTTGATTGTTTGTGGGATTCATAGGCTATTTTTTGGGATCAGCTTTTTTTTTTGGTATGCAGAGTCAGACACTATTTTGCTTGATCAACCGAGTGTCTTACAATCACCATGCTTAAGAGTATCCAAACAAGACTGAGAGTTCCATGTATAATGGGCTATCTGTGTCAAACCCTATGATAAGAGATACCGTGTTTGAAGTGAAATCAGTATGGTAGGTTTTGCATGAATGGTGAAAGGCCTGCAGTCTTTAGACAATCTGGGCTTGACAGAAATGAATGACATTTTCTTATATTTCTTGTGTTCTTAAGTGAGATAAAGTTATTAAATGAGAGTGGAGAGCGGTCAAGCTTGTCTGTAATCCTGTCCTTCAACTTGAATACCTTTATCTATACATTTGACGCCAACCTTTGCAAATTTCGAAACTTTTTTTTAGCACTTATTAAAAAAATCCACTGCATCATCTAACGTTCCCATCCTTCCTAGTAATAATATTAATAATCCTTGCATTTGATATAGCGCCTTAACATGTCATTGAGAAGTCTCAAAACGCTTAACAGAATATATTGTAAAGTGAACGGACTGTTTATTTTGTGCTAATGTTCATTTTGAAGCCTCAGCATCCCACTGACCCTTATTTCCACTTATTTTCCTACAAATAAACTCTTGAGATGTCCTCCCAATGTGAAATGTGCAAATAAATGTGAAATATATTGTAAATAGACTGTCGCTGCTCTTGACATCAATTAGCTGTGAAGCACTTTCAAAAGTTTCAACATTATTTGTATTATATCAAATACACAGATTATTCTATGTTATTATCTTACCTTGGGTTCTCAGGTTTATTTATTATGTGCTAATTAATTTAAAACATACATATTTGTATGTTTTTGACATATGTCACAACCAAGGAAGATTGGATTAGCTAATCTAATTGTATAGATTACATTCACCATTGCAGCAATGTGCCAGAAAAGATATAATTATCTCCAGTGCCCTTTATGTAAATTCAGTTGAACCCGCGAAAAATGCTGAAGCATATTTTCTTGAGTTATCTGTATTCTTAGTGTGAAACTTTCTAATTCATGCAAAGTGGAGTTTTACTTTCCTTTGGATGATTGACAGAATTGTATTGAAATGTCAAAATTTGTTCCATTCATTCAAAAATTACTGCTAAATAATCAACTTAGCTGGATAGATTTTGGTTAGGTAAGGGTGTCATGGGATGTGGAGTAAAGGTGGATGTTTGGAGTTGATGTACAGATCAGCCATGATCTAATAGACTGGCAGAACAGGCTTCAGGGTCTGAATGGCCTACTCTTGTTCCTATGAATTAAAATTTGTGTCGGAAGAGCCTTCAGCCACTCTGCCCCCAACCTCTTAATTCCATCCCCCAATCACTTTGCCTCACCCCCTCTTTAGCGTCCTTCAAGTCCCGCCTCAAAACCATCCTCTTCAACCATGCCATCAGTAACCCCCCCCCTTCCCCTCTCCCCTGACCCCAGCTCGGGTCTGAAATGCTGTCCAGGGCCTTGGGATGTCCTCCCGACGTGAAAGGCGCTATACAAATGTAATCTTGTTGTTGTATTATTAGAACAGTATATATTATGGTTGCTTGTGCACAAGACTAAAATTGCCCAGAAGATTGATTCGGATGAAATCAGTCTTTTAGCCAATTTGATCTTTTCCTTACACATCCTCCCAATTCATGGTTTGGATACTCTTACAAATAATAATGTGTTTCTGTATGCATTAGACAACACGGTTGAACTAGAAAAAGCTACTGTCTTCCCATCACAGCATCAAACTATTTAAAAAAATATGTCCAGTGTCCCACCATAATTTATTTAGGTTTATCAATACATAATAAATTCCTCGCAATATATCCTAAGATACCCACAATTCTAGTTAATCGTAGCTGGTTGGACCAATGCAAGGATAAAATCATAGATTTATACAGCACAGAAGGAGGCCATTCAGCTCATTGTGTCTGTGCTAACACTTTGAAAAGAGCTATCCAAATAAATCCCACTCCCCACGCTCTCTCCATAGCCCTGCAAACTTGTCCTCCCCAAATAATTATCTACTTCTCTCTTAAAAGCTGTTATCAAATTGGCTTCCATCACCCTGTCAGACAATGTATTCAAGATCCGAACAACTCGCTGTGTAAAAAACATTTCTCCTCACCTCCACTCTGTTTCTTTAACAACTATTTTAAATTGGTTCTCTTGGGTTACTGACCCATCTGCCAATGGAAATAGTTTCTTCTTGTTCACCCTATCGAATTCCCTCATAATTTTGAAAACTTCTGTTAAGTCTCCTCTTATCCTTCTCTGCTCCCAGGAGAATAACCCTAGCTTCTCCAGCCTCTCCTCATTACTGAAGTCCCTCATTCCTGGTACCATCCTGGTAAATTTCTGTTGCACCCTCTCCAATGCCTTGACATCCTTCCTAAAGTGTGGTACCAGAGCTGAACACAGTCTCTGGCTGAGGGCTAACCAGTGTTTTATAAAGGTTCATCATAACTTCCTGACTTTTGTATTCTATGTCCCTATTTATAAAGTCTAGTATCCCATATGCTTTTTTAACAGCTTTGTCTGCCTGTCCTGCCACCTTCAAAGATTTACTTATATGAACCCCCAGGTCTCTGTTCCTTCACCCCTTTTAAGGTTGTACCATCAGCTTATATTGCCTCTCCTCATTCTTCCTCCCAAAAAGCATCACTTCGCATTTATCCACATTAAACTTCATCCGCAATGTGTCCGCCCATTTTACCAGTCTATCTATGTCTATTTGCAGTCTGCTGCTATCCTCCTCACTGTTTACTACTTTTCCTAGCTTAGTATCATCTGCAAACTTGGAAATTGTACTCCCTATCCCTTGGGAAATTGTACTCCCAAGTCCAGGTCATTTATATAGATCAAACCAGCAGTGGTCCCAATACTGACCCCTGGGGGACATCATTGCACATTTCCCTCCAGTCAGAAAAACAACTGTTTTGCACCACTCTCTGCTTTCTGTCTCCCAATCAGTTCTGTATTTATGCTGCCACTGTCTCTTTAATACTGTGGGCTTCTATTTAGCTTGAATTGCCTTTAAACAAATCCGTGTCAGCTGTCCTTTATTATCCCATATTTTTCTAAGTAAAAATTTATTTTGTCCCAGATTATAGTCTCTAGAAGTTTCCCCACTACTGACATTAGGCTGACTGGCATATAGTTCCCGGGTTTATCCTTCTGCCCCTTTTTGTACAAGGGAGTAACATTTGCAACCTTCCAGTCCTCTGGCACTATCCTGGTGTCCAAGAAGGATTGAAAGATTGTGGCCAGATCCTCCATTCTTTCCACCCTTACTTCCCTCAATAACCCGGGATACATCTCGTCTGGACTGGGTGACTTATCTATCTTGAGCACCGACAACCATTTTAGTACCACTTCTCTGTTTATTCTCATCTTATCCAATTTCTCTATCCTCTCCTCTGTGGCATTGGCTACATCTTCTTCTTTTGTGAAGATAGATGCAAAGTATTCATTCAATATGTCAGCCATGCCCTCTGCCTCCACAAGATTTCCGCTTTGGTCCCTAATTGGACCCACCCTACCTTTCACTAACCTTTTATTCTTTATATACTTCGAAAATACCTTAGGGTTCCCTTTTATGTTACCCACTAATATTTTCTCATACAATCTCTTTCCCCTTCTTATGTCCTTTTTCAGTTCTCTTCTGTACTTTCTATATTCTATTTGATTATCTTCTGTATTTTGGACCTGACATTTATCATAAGCCTCCTTTTTCTGTTTTATTTTAATCCCAATTTCCCTATTCATCCAGGGAGGTTTGGATGCCCCACCTTTCCCATTTGTGGGAATGTATTTGTTGGGTGACTGAACTATCTCCTCCTTGAAGGCTTCCCATTGCTTTCTTCCTCGTTGGACTGGAAACATACTGATCCAGAAAGTTATCCTGCACATATTTCAGGAATCCTTCCCCCTCCTTGCCCTTTACACTGTTATTTTTCCCGTCTATGTTTGGATTATTGAAGTCCCCCATTATCGCTATTCTAATGGTTTTGCATCTTTCTGAAATCTGTTTGCAGATTTGCTTGTCTATCCTTGGAGTCCTATAGCTCAGTAGTTAGAGCACTCACCTTGCAAGTGAGACACCTAGGTTCAATTCCAGGCAGTGCGAAATCTTGGGCAAGTTTCCTTACTCCCCACGCCTAATAATAATCCCTCCAAAAAAAACAAAACCAATAATAAATTGGTCATTTTCAATCCACGACTATTTGTGGGACACTGCTGTGCAATTGGCTGCGCGTTTCGCCCACAAATATACAGTCAATTCACTTTACAGCGTATTCTGTGAAGCGCTTTGAGACGTAGAAAAGACATGAAAAGCGCTATATCAAATACAAGGATTATTATTATTATTATTGGTGATCTATAATGTACAACTAACAGAGTAATCGCTCCTTTTCGGCTCCTTAACTCTAATGAAATAGATTATGTTTTTGGACCCTCTAGCACATTATCCCTTTCCAGGGCCGTAACCGTGTCTTTAATCAATATTGCCACGCCCCCTCCTTTTGTTGCCTTTCCTATCCTTCCTAATACATTTTAGCCGGGAATATTGAGCTCCCATGCCTGCCTTGTTTGAGCCAGGTCTCTGTTATTGCTACTACATCATAACCTCATGTGGCAACTTGAGCCTGCAGCTCACCAATCTTATTTGTCACTCTGTGCATTTACACACATACACTCCAAGACTGACTTAGTCTGTTGTGCATTCCTCCCCCATCTAATACCTCCTTTTTTCTGGATTACTCCTGATTATTCCACATCTGCGCCATGACCCACTCTGCCTTCCCCCACCTCCACAACATCGCCCGGCTCCGACACCGTCTCACACCGCAGGCCGCCGAAACCCTCATACACGCCTTCATTACATTGAGGCTCGACTATGCAAGCACACTGCTTGTCGGCCTCCCCAACTCCTCCCTACACAGGCTGCAGATCATCCATAACTCTGCAGCCCATGTCCTCTCCTGCACCTGGCTCCGTGACCCTATCACCCCCATCCTCGCCTGACTCCACTGGCTTCCCATTACACAGAGGATACAGTTCAACATCCTGGTCCTCACCTTCAAAGCCCTCCATGGTTTTGCTCCACCCTATCTCTGCAACCTCCTAAACTCCTACCATCCTGCTCGCTCCCTCTGCTCAGCAGGCTCTGGCCTGCTTCACGGCCCCCGCCTCGCTCGCTCCACTATCAGCAGGTGGGCCTTCTGCCACTCAGCATCTACCCTCTGGAACTCCATCCTGCAGTCCCTCCACCTCATTCCCTTCCTCGCCACCTTGAAGACCTACCTGAAACCCTCCTCTTCGACCATGCTTTCAATCTCCCTGCTTCCCCCCCGCCCCGAACCCTAGCTAGGGTCCATAACTTTGTCTATCCAGCCCCTGGGGACATCCTCCCAATTTGAATATTAATACAACAACAGAATCACATTTATATAGTGCCTTTCACACTGCTGCTTTCCCAGCCCACTATATAACTTGTTTGTCCTCTTCAATGCTACATCCTGATTCCCTTCCCTGCTTCAAATCAGTTGCATCCCTTCCCCACAGCACTAGTTAACCTCTCTGTGAGGTCATTGGTCTCAGCCCTGTTCAGGTGTAACCCATCCACCTTATACAGGTTCTACCTGCCCCAGAACTGGTACCAATGATCTAGGAACCTGAAGCCCTCCTTTCTGCACTATTTCTCCAGCCATGCAATCATGTGTTTAATCCTGCTGTTTTGATACTTATTTACATTGGGAGTAATCCAGAGATCACCACCTTTGAGATTCTACTCTTTAGCTTTTTCCCTAGCTTCTGACATTCTCCCTGTAGGAACTCAGCCCATTTTTTTACCCTACATCATGGATCCCTATGTCATGGACCACGATTTCTGGATGTTCCCCTTCCCCCTGTAGAACATTTCGCCATGGACTACACAAACGCCTCCTTTCACCATTGTGTCCCCAATGACAATTGCATTGACACTCTTCCCTGTCCTCCCCCTGTGCATCCATTTGCTTTTGACTCCCCTCTTCAGTGGTGTCATCACCCTGACCAGTATTCAGTACAGAGAACTGGTTTGTGAGTACCACACTATCAATGGATTTCTGTACTGCCCGTCCGCTCTTCCTGCCATGCCGGGTGGTCACTTACTCATTCTCCTTCTGAATCCTCTGTGGCTGTGGGGTGACCACCTCCTGAAACATTCGATCCATGACTCTTCAGCCTCAGGTGTGCTATGTAATGACACCAGCCTCTCCTTGAGCTCAGAAAGTCTCAGAAACTCTGAGCTCAAGCTCGAGCGTCTGGAGGCACATCCAACACACGTGTCTGTCCATGTCTGGAGTTCCCACATGGTACACATTGTCTGTGCAACCGGTCTCAGCTGCCCTGCCATATTCCCAGACATGTTTTATAATATTTTAAAATAACCTTTACATATTTTGTAATTATGCACCTCTTTCCCCCTCTGCACTGAATTCCCACTCTTACCAAATTCCTTAAAATAATTCTCATTCTGTTCCACAGTCACTCAGTTCCCTCCTCACACTGCTTAAGTGGATTATTATTATTATTTTGCTTTATAATTTAAAAATGTGCTGAATTGTGGAAAATTCTTAAATCATTTTAGAAGCTGGTTTCTCTTTCAGAACTGCAAACGACTGGCTTCCAAATTAAGACTGTATTTAAATATTGTTGTGCATTATTTTAAATTTTAAAACAAAATAGCCTTACGGGCAATACGAAGAGGTGATTTTGTGTCAGTTGACACTCTTTGCTTATTGTATGTGGTTGTAATAGATTGAATATTTCCCAGCTAATGTCACTTAAATAATGGTGATATATTAGTGTGAAACTAATTTACTAAAAGTTCATTGTCTGAAGGGATTAGCACTAACATGGGATTCTGATTATTCTTCTTCAAAAAAATTAATTAAAGATCTCTACTGAATTCTGTGAGCACACTAGAGTAATTAAAACCTGCATGTATTAATTAAACAATCTCTTTACATATTTAATTTATTAAACATAATCCCTTTTTGTTCCTTTTATCATTAATTTGGATTGAAGTAAAATTCACTGTAACTTACAGTTCATTGAAACAATGCACTTCAAAGAACCAACAATTTCAGGTGTTCAGATGCACGTTAAGGGCTTTGAGATGTCCTCCTGAAGTGAAAGATGCTATTTCACATTCAAGTTTTTGTGAAATTTAGTACAAAGGCATTGCCATGGACTACACATTAACATTTGACCTTCAAGCTGCAGAATATATAGAAACATAGAACTGGAAGCAGACTATTCAGCCTTTGTAAAGTGTGGAAATGTTGATCGGTGGTTATAATAAATAATATTTATAATAATAAATCACTTGCATTTGATATAGTACCTGTACTGTTGAAACACATCAAAGTGCTTCATAGGTAATTGCTCTCAAGTGTAGTTACTGTATAGATAGTGGCCGAGTCATGCTCCACCATTGCCAAGCGCTCTGGGATGCTGCCCTGAGTGAGGGGTGCTATATAAATAATATAATAAGCCTTGCATTTGATATAGCGTTTTTTACCCTCTTCTTAACATTGAATTGACCGTGTATTTGTGGGCAAAATGTAAGTTGTTGTTGTTCTAAGCAAACACGCAGCCATTTAGCACACATGAAAGTCCTGCGGGCAACCATGAAGTGAGTGATCAGTTTAACTTAAAGGATTTTTGGACAGGATCTGTTTGACAACTCCCTTCTCTTTTCCAACAGTGCAACTGAACAGGTTGGTGGTATCTTCATTTAGCATCTCATTCGCCAGCCAACACCTCTGAGAACATAATACTGTCCAGTACAGCCCTGCAGATCAGCCATGACTGTAAGCAAAGTCCCAACTGTCTGAACAGTTGCATACTGAAAATCAAACCTACATTATGAACCATTAGTATAGGGTTATTTGGACTGGAATATGCTCTTGAATAATAATAATCCTTACAATTGGTATAGTGCCTTTCACGTCAGGATGATGTCTGAAAGATCTTCAAAGGATATACTGTAAAGTGCAGTTACTGTTGTTTGTGGGTGAATGCAGCAGCCAATTTGCGAGCAGCGATGTCCTACAAACAACCATGAAGTGAATGATTGATTTCATTTGGGGGATTGTTGGCCCGGATACCAGCAGAAACTTCCTTCTCTTTTCAATTATTGTCATGGGATCTTTAACATCCACCTGAATAGGCAGATGAGGCCTCGGTTTCAAGTCTTGTCTGAAGGACAGCATCTCTGACAATGCAGGACATTCCCAGCACTAGCATTGGAGTGTCAGTTTAGTCTATATGAGTTCCAAGTCTCGACATGAAACTTGAACAACAACCTTCTGATTCAGAGGCAAAAGTACTATCAATTGAGCCAGATTGACACCCAATAATATATAGTTTGTACTTTTGACAACTTCTACTCTTCTATAAACAGCATTCCACAAAATACATTGCAGAACGAGTAAAAAAGTAGGGGTGATATATTGAACGTCATTATGGGACAACTAAGTAGATTATTAATATAACAATAGTGTGTTTATAAGTGGTGGTGTTTCTTGTCAGATCAGTAACCCATAAATCAAGTATACATTTGTGCAAAATTAGTTTTAACAAGTGACAGAAATTTGTGAAATATTTCAGATGAATTATTTTTAAATAATTGATCTCGCTGTTGCCCCGTCCTACTTTGCTGAGATTTGTAAAAGTAAAAAGAGAGCAGAATGGTTTCACTTATAATTATGAGCATGTCAATGAATGCTGCTGAAGTGCCACACCTACCTGCAAAGAGACTCCACTGAATGAGATGTAAGCATTTAAATTGCTACATACCTACCTGAGAGAGAATTAATATGCAGAATGCAGCATTTGATGTGATCCATAGGGATACCCAGGAACTGCTTAACATTTATACAAATGTCCGGATGATTTATTTGATTCACACAAAAAAGCACTGTATTTAAAATGCAAAGGTCTGACTAGTGCAGCTTGTTTTATCTTTATTCCATTTTCTCAGTTAATATTTCACTTAGCAAGATTTACAGAAACGATATTACAGATCTGTTTAAGATGGTTGAATGTTGCGTATGTTTCTTATTAATTCTTGTTTGACTTATGCACTCTCTACTGGGAGCTAGGATGAGGCCTGATTATCATTTTAATGCTCATTATTGAAATTTGAAATTGAAAAGTCATTCTGATCAAATTTGATGCATTTGATTTTTTCCCCCCTTGTAGACATTCACAGGGAATAAAAAGAAGTCAAAAGCATTTAACCATTTAGTTGACACAATGTGCTGCAAATTTCTACCTCCATTGGCTCTTTGTAATTAGTGAAGGCACAGTCTACATGCAATAAAATAAGTGTGCTTTGTTTCTGTTTCCTCTGAGCTGAACAGTACTCGGTTCTCATGAGACATTTCATTTAGTAGCTCAGCCAAGAACTGTCAAAAGCCAGATCTGAATGTCCTTCTTGGGACTAATTTATAGTCACGGTTCCAAAGCCAGCACTGTTGTTATAGCTCTGCTACCCACTGCAGCCCGACCTCTGTAAATCTTAGATGTGTAGCATTCAGAATCAAAATATTCTAAAGGAGATTTAACTCCAATATTCAACAGAAACGTTGAGGTGAAAATGCAAAATTTCTTAAGAGTTTGATGATAATAATAATGATAATAATGCTTGCATTGGTATAGTGCCTTTCATTTTGGAAGGAACTCCCAAAGTGCTTCAAGGGATATATTATAACGTGCAGGGACTGTATGTTTTGTGGGTGAATGCCACAATTTGATTATAGGGTTAATGTATGCTCTTCATTCTCATGGGATTGAATGATTGGTGTTGTTACGGAGTTGAGTTTGATTAAGCAACAAACATAAGGATGCAATTACTTTGAGAAATCTTTGGTAGAAATAATGGACATTTTGTCTTATCCAGTGCCATGCCTTCTCTGTGAGGACTTGTTTACTCAATGGAAATCTAGAATGCAATAAGGTTGGTCCCCAGTGTTAGAGAAATGGTTAGGGAAGCTGGGGCTCTTCAGTCTTGAGAGACGATGCCTCAGAGAGGACCATTTAGCCATGTATACGATTTTAAATTGGATTGAAAAGTAAACCCAGATCAATACTTTAGGTTGCACCAAAATAGAATAACAAGTGGACATAGGTTCAGGGTTGCAAAGGGTAATTTCAAGACACATATAAGAAAGTTTTTCGTTACCTATTAACAACTGGAACAGGTTGCCAGGAGGAATGGTTGAGACCAGGACATTGGATTTATTTTAAAAAAGCAGCTTGATGCTGTGATGGGAGAATGATACTGTCAGTATTCTGGAAGGATGAAATTGGATGGGCTGAAGGGCTTTCTTCATCCAAACCTCTCTTGTAGTCTTGCGAACCACAATTCTATGGAGTTGTATCTGTGTATACTACAGCAGTTGGTTTTTCAGTCCAACTCAATCTCTGAAAAAATACATAACAGATCATTTATATTGAAGAAAACAAATCATTCACAGTAGTCATTAAAATGCATCCCATGATGCACACAACCTACTTTAAATGTTGGACAAGTGCTGCTGTTACTTGAAAGCAATATTGGTAATTTCAAGGGCTGAAAAGGACATAAACATTAAATACACAAGTGAAAAAGTATAGTATATTCATTGCAGATTTGTGGGCCGTTTCCTACAGAGATCAGCCACTTTAATATTTGAGCAGAGACAGAGAGAGCCCAGAAAGAATGGTTTGAAACAAGTAAATTTCCACATGTATGTGGACGACACACAAAGATATTTCTCTGCTTTCATCCTTGATTCTGGATCCGCTGAAGTTCTTGCCCAGCAGGTATCATTATTGGGAAAGAGAAAAGAGTATCTACGAATGTCCTAGCCAATAATTTCCAAGATACAATTGATTATTCACTTTGTGGGACAATGTTGTGCACAAATTGCCTGCTGTGTTTGCCTACAAAATAGAGTCACTACATATTACAGTATATCCTATGAAGTCCTTTCAGACGTCCTCCTGATGTGAAAGTCACCCTGAAATGCAAATATTATCATCATATACTATCAAGTCCTGGATGAGTCTCAACTTAATTTAGCTCAATGCTGACAAAATGAAAGACATCTCACTCTGCACTTGCAAATCCTTTGTGCCTCAAGCTCCAATTACCTCCAACATTCCTACTTGCTCTATTTACCTCACTAAACCTATGTTTAATCTTGGAGTTCTGTTTGACTCCTAGCTTTCTTTTATTCCTTTCATCTGGTCCCTGACCACCACCTTTCTTCACTTTGGCCAGATCGCTAGCTTCCATCCCAATCTCATGCTGAATGATGCTGAAACCTTTATCCACACCTTCATTACCTGCATTTCTCCAACGCCTTCCTCACCAGCCTCTCTTGCTATACTATCCACAAGCTCCAGCTAATCCAAGACTTGGCTGCTCATATTCTTAGCCATGTTAAACTTTGCTTGCATATCATCCCAATCCTTGCCAGGCTACACTGGCTCCCTATTTTCCAGCAGATCGATTCCACATGCCCTGCACTGGCCATTAGGTAAATATAGAATCTCGTCTATGCGGTTTCCATGAATGATAGCTGTTCTTTTTCATACAAGAAAGATGATTTCATTAAATCTTGCAGTACAAACACTGATAAAGACAGACTAGTTTGCCAATGGATTTAAACATGAACAAAAAACTGACAAATGATCATTTTAAGAGGTCACATTTTGTCATTCTGAATGAGAATGTTATCAAAGGCACTTTGTAAAATTGCCCCTTTATTTCGATTATTGCAAGCGGACAGCCTACATTGACAAAACCCTACATGCATCAAATTCTTTTGAATGCTTTGACTAGATCTGACAAATGCACAGACAGATCCCAGTCTGTTTGATTTAAACATGACAGGTTAATAATATGAATTAGTGTTGCAAAATCGTGCACTCTGTTAAAGAAATACTTGCTTAAAGTAGAACATTTCAAAACCACGGCATTTACACCTGAGGTTGCTCTTTTAGAAACAAAAATTAAGAACATAAGAAATAATAGAAGACAAGACCAATTGGCTCATCAAGTCTGCTTCTCTTCGACCGTGCCTTCAGCTCCCTTCTCGACTCTCTACCCCATCCTCGCTCCCTCCCTTTCCTCCCATCACCCTGACCATTTCCTCCATGCTCAGGTCCCGACCCAAATGTCCAGCGCCTTGGGACGTCCTCCTGACATAAAAGGCACTCTATAAATGAAATCTTGTTGTTGTTGTTGCTTTCTCTCCTGTCCATATCCTATCATGCACTTTATCTCACACATGGATGAAAGTTCCAGAAATTACCCCTGATTTCAAATTCAACCAAGCAGAATATCCTATGTCTGTTATTCAAACTTGACTTCTTTCTCTCCACAGGCAAAAACATCTCATCACTACATCTGACCTCTGCAACATCAAAATCACAGTACACGTGTACGTCTATAGTTTGTATCAATCCCTATATTAGCATAGACACCAGGAATTATTTATTTATACACAGGGTGATCAATAGTTGGAGTGAGTCCTCCCGACCTCTGTGACCTGCTAACTCCACATTGACTTGTCCACTACCTTCGCTCAGTGGGCTCCGGCCTGCTTCATGTCCCTCGCCTGGTCCGCCCCACCATTGGTGGTCGAGCCTTCAGCCTCTCTGCACTCACCCTTTGGAACTCCATCCCACAGTCTCTTTACCTCACTCCCTCCCTTGCCTGCTTCAAGACATGTCTCAAGACCCTCTTCGACCGTGCCTTCGGTCACCATCCTAGCCACACCCTCCCTACTCTCCAACCCTACTGATCGCAACCCTCTGCTCAGGTCCCTGATTGTCCAGGTTCTTGGGACTTCCTCCCGACTTGAAAGGTGCTAAACAAATATAATTTGTTGTTGTTGTTCTCCTCAAAAAGAGTACAAGACCAAGCAGTTATTTTGTAAGGGGAACAACAACAACTATTTATATAGTGCCGCTCAGGTGGGGTAGCATCCCAGAGTGCTTGACAGCAGTGGAGCATGACATCGAGCCAGGGGAAGGGGGTGGTGACCGTAGTCACGGTCGAAGAAGAAAAGGCAGAGGGATAGAGGAAGAGTGTTCTAGAGTTTCGGGGCGTAGTGGCTGAAAGGGGAGGGCATAAATGTAATGTCTTGGATCACTTAATATTGATGGAGCTCGATGCCGAATCAGGGAGTGAGGGGAGGTGGTCACAGGCATGGTTGAAGAGTAAGGTCTCAGGTGTGATCTGAAGATGGACAAGAAGGCATATTCTCACATCACTCTATTTTTGACTTATCTTAGGATATGGTCATTGCTGGTAGGCTGACTATTTATTGCCCTTCTGCATTTGATCTGAAAAGATGGTAGTGGGGCTTTCTTTTTATACTGCTGCATTCCTTGTGGCAATGGTGCTCCTGTGATGGTGTTGGTAGGGATTTTGCACCCCCTACCCCCAGATTGATGCACAGTATTTTGAACTTGGCCTGCGTTCTCTCTTCACTTTATAGGATTTCCTGACAAATCACAGAGAATTTACCAAAACTTGCATTTGAGGAGTGATTGGAAAGAAAATATCATGAAGGGCTTCTTCTCAGCAGACTGGATATGGAAAGCTTTGCTGCGAACATGGAAACCTTTGAATTCAATGGCAATAAATGCTGCACACATATTGCTTGTGCTGACCAAAGATTTTGTGAAGCAATAGATACAGAGGCACTGTAGAAACTTGGATCATGTTATTATGAGTGCACCATTACACATTTGTTCTGAGTTAGCCACAAGTGCTGCTAATAGTTTTGTGTCTGATGTGTGCTCAGCGACTGGTGACCTTCAGTGACTGTCATTGATCAGAATCCTCAGAAGTGATGGACTTGCCAGGATTGAAGATGATTTTCAAGGGAAAACTAGCTTTCCACAAACTGCAATTGCTATAGATAGATCCAATGTACCAAGAATCTCCCTAGCAGTTAATGCCGCAGAGTACTCTGCCTTTTCTTCACATAGCTGTTACAGATGCCAAGACACTATTCAAAAAGAGAAGGGAGTTTTTTCCAGGATCAACAATCATTCCGGATCACTTGTTCATTTACCACAAAGCTCTATGTAGGACTTTGTTGTATGTACTTATCTACAAAAACAGTCACTTTATTTGTAGAGCACTTTGGGACATTTAACAAATATGTGATAAAGCACTATCAAAATACAATGTTTTCTTTCTGTGCTTGCATAATTTGCACAGGTTAGTTTTCGATGTTAAGATGGAAAGTGATGTACCACAGGTAGTGCTTCTTGGGATACGATACATGTGTCAGTCGAGCAGGAAAAGTGGACAATCTCACCATTTGTAGCGGAAGAATATTATTCCAATATGCATACGTTGCTACGAGTGATACCAGAGCAACAAAAATGCAAACTGCAATTTGTTGAATGAAACAATATGGTCATTGAAAATGCATTGATGAGGCTAAATGGGTTCTTGTATGAAGCAAATTGATACCAAGATGACAATAATCAGTGTATGTACTTCCCCAGACAATGTACATGAAAGGCAAACCAAATAATTTGTGCAAGATGTTTTCTGATCTTATAAATGTCAGGCTTCAATGGGGCACTGGACAATGGTTCCAGTACTTCAAAAATAGCAATTTGTATTTATATAGTGATTTTCACATAGGAAAGCACTTCACAGTGGCATAGTGAGAGCCCCCAACAAGGTAGGAGATGGGAGGGTGGGGGGTACAGCTGGAAGAAGATGTCCAAAGGTGCAATCAAAGAGGTGGGATTTTGAGAAAGGATTTGAATATGCAGAGAGAGGGTACAAGGTGGAGAGTTTTAGGGAGTGAGATCCAGAGAGCAGGGGTAATGTGATCAAGTTCACCTGTTAATGCTGGAAGTAGACAATAAGAGCCATGAAGTCAGAGTTAAAAAGAAATGGGGATGGGATTGGAGGAAACAGGCATTCTCCCTGGCCTCAGCATAATGGTTGGGTTTGAAGATCTTCATGTTGCATTCATGTATCCGACCACAGAGATTGGTGCAAATATAAATAAATTACTGGCCTAGTGGAATCAGTATAATATGAAAGCTCAATCAAATATAGACTCCAGGATCAAATAAAAAAAGAATCATTCTGCTTCATGGCAAACAAGAAGGTGACCATCTTTTCTGAAATTGTATTTGAATCCAAACCATTGCAGTAATGTTATGGTGGGAGCGGAGTTTCTGTTCCCCAGATATCCTTTAGGAATGGATAGTAAAATACAGGTGGAGGGGGAGCTTAAATAAGTAGGACAACACCTCCAAAACTGGCAGTGTCAGTCTGGACAATAGGAGTTCAAACTTCCAACATCGAGCTGCAACCTTTGTGACTCAGAGGCGAGAATATTACCAGCTGAGCCTGGCTGACTCAGGTGTAGATAAGCGCTAAGATCTTTGATAGAACAACTTTAGAGACTTATTATGAGGAATGCTTTTCATTGTTGATGAGAGAAGAGTTTTATAATGTTTTGGGGTTCCAGTGGAATTCTGAATCTGAGAGTGAAGTTTAAACAATAGGTAAAGTCATCATGAACTGGGGTTTGTGTTACAGCTTTCGTATTTTTAGTTGTATAGTTTTAAACCAAATGTACATTTTGATGGTTAAAATTTAGATCATTTATTGTAAGAGGCAACAATCACCTACGAACATCTGCTGAAACTGCCATCTTAGGTTAGCATCAGAGTGAAAACGTGTTTATTTCATCAGCTAGTGTCTCGTCCACAATTGTCCACAAGACAGGAAGTACATTTTCCCATGTTGAGTTGAAAGCGCTCCTATTATGAGTATCACCTGTTACCAATTTTTAAAAAGTATTTCAATAGTTGTTTTAATTCACATTGAACTTCCATATCATCGATTTATTAAATACTCTGCAGCATCTCATAAGAAAATTCTGATACAATTCGCATATCAATCTGTTTTTTTGCAACATTTCTAAATTTCACTTGTTCATTCAAATCTTCATCTAAATGGCTTACAGCAGCAGTCTGTTCATGCAATCATTACAAATTATAGCACAGAAGGAGGTCACACAGTCCATTGAGTTTATAGTGCTGCAAGATCATCCATTGGAGGTAACTACTCTAGTCCCAATTCTCTGCTCTTTTTCTGTACCATTATATTAATAATACTAAGCCTTGCATTTGATATATGCCTTCATAAAATACATCATAAAATGTCTCAAAGGATTACAGTAGAGTATAGAGACTACCTATTTTGTAGGCAAATGCAGCAGCCAGTTGACATAGAGCTACAAACCACAAGCAGCTACAAAGTGAACAATCAATTTTATTTGGGAGACTGTTGACCAAGTTACTGGAAGAAGATGCTAAAAGATCATTTTTTTTTCAAATAGTGCCACGGGATCTTTTAACATCCACCTAAATAATCGGACAGTATCTCTGTTTTAATGCTTTATCCAAACGACAGGACATCTGACAATGCAGTGCTCCCCCAGTACTGCATGGGACTGTAAGCCTAGATTGTTTCGCCCACAAATATAGAGTCAATTCATGTCTCAAAGAAGTGATAAGGCGCTATATCAAATGCAAGGATGCTTCTTCTTCTAATTGTTATGAGCTCAAACTCCTGACATGGGGCTTGAAACTTCTGACTCGGAGGCGAGAGTGCTATTAACTGAGCTAACTTGCACCCTCCGCTCTACCATTGGAGGTCGGGCTTTCAGCCATGACACCCTGAAGTTTTGGAACATTCTCCCTCAATCCCTCTGCCTTGCCCCCTCTCTCCTCTTTTTCAAGTCCTCCCTGAAACCCTTCCTTTTCAACCAGGCTTACGGTAACCTCCCACCCCCCGCTCAGAACCTTTCAGCTCAGTGATTAGAGCACTCGCTTAGCAAGCAAGAGACCTGGGTTCGATTCCTGGCACGACGAAACATTGGGCAGTTTCCTTACTTTCACATGCCTCTGTTTACCTAGCAGTAAGTAGGAACCCGGTTGTTAGTCAATCGGCACATCGCTTTTCCGGGGGTAATAATTCCTTCAAAAAATAATAATAATAATAAATTGGTCACTCAATCCATGAGTGTTTGTGGGATACTGCTGTGTGCAATTGGCTGCCGTGTTTCGTTCACAAAATATATAATCAATTCACTTTACAGTTTTTTTTCAAGAAGGTGTAAGCTCTTACACTCGGCATATCCTATTGTAAAAGAACCCGCAATCATATACTGTTCAAATAAAAATGTAAGATCTTTGCAGTTGACACATCTCACCACTGGATGGTAGGAACTGTACACAGAAATAAGTCATGAAAAAAACAATAAATATCAATAAATATTTGTGCCACAGTGCACCAGCCAGGACAAGCCTCAATATGATATTAAATTGAAACAAGTTAAACAAAAATATGGCATTTGGACCATGATAAATTTCCCTAAGGAAAAGTAGAGTGAGAAAAGTAGAAGAGAAAAATGGTCTTCTTTTAAACCAGTTTAGGGCTAATTAAGTAAATGAATGAGTGTGCCTGTTGTAACTCAGATATTATTATGGCAGAGATACACCGTGATATCAAAATTAATGTTAGCTATTTGCACAGCAGATTCAGAGAAGACTTAAAAAGGAAAAAATGCTGAAAGCTTTGATTTGCTATTGCTAATTACCCTGAATATGCATATGACAGTATAGCAATTTCAACATAAAGATAGCTTTTTCCTGACCAGGCTATGCCTACAGACAAATTATATTTGTTTCATTTATTAATTAATCATAGATTTGGAATAACCTCCAGGTTATTACTTGGCAGTTGGGATTGAAGCACATACTGTAGATTTTTTTTAACTATTAATACAAAACAGAGATGAATGTCAGAATCTTACTTTCTTTAATGAAAATATAATTGTTATTTTAAATAAAACATTATCTTCTCAACCTATGCTATTATGACTGTGTTGCTGTATCCTATCATATCATACCCCTTCTCATCATGAAACCACATGCCAAGATCTGGCTAAACTGGCAGCTCAAATTGGCTGGAGAAGTAATAAGAAGTTACATTATCTAATGAATACAATAGATATTGTAATGGCTTTCATGTGGGCAGGAGGATGTCTCAAAGCGCTTCTAATCATCATATTCACAAGAGACAGTCGGATGAAGAAGGACCATCAGCCCATTTGAGCTCAATCTTCCAGAATATCCACACTACTATCTTCTCATCGTTTCATCATTCTGTTTCTTTTAAACATGTTCAGCAATCTTAGCCTCAACCACCCTTCTTGTTATTTGTTCCAATTGTTAATTTCACTGCAAAATTTTGCGGAATACACACCACTACATTTCAGTAAAATCCTGTAAAGCACTTTGAGACATCTCAACAAAGTGATAAGATGCTATATTAAATGCAAAGATTATTTATTTATTATTACACATTTGGTAAAGAAATACTTCTTGGTATTTTTCCTGTAATTGTTCTTTCCAAATCTAAGCCCATTTTCTTGTTCTGTTTTCTCATTGCACCTGAGCATATTTATTTTCTGAGTTTATTTTATCAATCCCACTTAAAACATTATATCTGAGATATTTACTTTCAAGCTTTTCAGCTTCCTAAACCATTGCTCATAGCTCATTCATCCAATACCATCCCAAGTGACAGGGATTAGTCCCATTGTTGTCTTCTGCACTACCTCCAGCACCTGGACAGCTCCCCTTTGTCATGGTGACCAGAACCATATCTGGTAATGATTTTATTCTCAACTGCATATATAGGTAATATCTATGTAAGTCCAAGATGGCATCCTGTATGAAGGGCACTTCATATATATAAGTTGTCATTGTTGTCGTTATAAGTAATTGTGAATTCCATTTAAGGTTACATACTAGGACCTGCAATCATTTTAAATGATCAGTTCAGTCAATGTTTCTATATAGGTATTATGGACTTAACCACACATAGGATGACAATAATGGCTTATTTTACAGTTTGATAGCACCAGAGAAGTATTAAATTCTCTCCTAACAAATTGACCAGGCTCTTTGTTAAATGCACATGTGGTTTATGATGCTCTGAAGTTTTATCCTAAGTGAGAGGGACGTATACAAATGCAAGGTTTGTTTTAGTTGTTTTGATTTAGCTGCACGTTCTAAGAGTAATTGAAGGAATGCCATTTTCTGAAGGATTAATGGCCAATTATGTCAAAAACAAATACAGGAAAATCAGCTACTGTGTCATTCATTCAAACATCATCAGAAAATGGCCATGTGGAAAGACCAAATTTCTGACAAGTAGATGGATGGAAGCTATTCAATAAATCTGATTAAACATTAAAAAGCAGCCGAACTTCATCTTCTGGAATGTGTGGAAACTTTGTTTTGTTTTGAAATACTGTCTTAAGGTGGAAAACATCCATCATAAATGCACATTTTCAAAGTCACTACATTCAGCGGCAAGAAAAATCCTCATCTAAAATGTCATTTCCCAACCAATTCTCTACAACATGTCTCTAACCTACTGAATCAAGGCAGCTGCCCTGCTGATTCCAGACATCTCTCTCCCACTGCTTCTAAATGTCCGTGCTGTTAATTCTAGATGTCATTAGTTCTGTTGCTGTTGCAGTAGATGTGTCTGTGGGGACCACTTTAATTGGTTAATTTCAGTATCCTGCTCATTTATGGCAGTATGGTTGCTAAGGGAACATTTGTTGTTTAGCAGAAGATTTTCTGCAGTACAGAGATGAAAGGGAAGCATCTGTTAGTGTTTAACCGTTCAGGACATAAGTGAAGAAGAACAGAAGGAAGAATAGAATGTCAAAAGGCCATTAGGTCTACCGTTTTGCCCACAAAATACACAGTCACTCCACTTTACAGTTATATTCTGTGAAGCGCTTTGAGACATCTCAAAGGCATGATAAGGCGCTATATCAAATGCAAGGATTATTATTATTGCCATGTGCAATCTGCTCTATTTTGGATACTGCCCAAGTTCTGCAAGTTTCATTGCTTTTACCTCCGAAATGAAACCATCAAAACTCAAAATACAAATTGAGCTTTACATCCCATATTTTACATCTCTGAACAGTTACTTTCTCTGAAATGACATGTCTTAGAATCCCTCAGATTAAATTGGTCATTCACTTCAACACTGTAATTAATGACTGGAGCAGATTGCCAGGAAGGGTGGTTAAGGCCAGGATGAAAACTGGACTCATTTAAAATAACAGCTTGATGTAAAATGGGAGGACAGTGGGGTTGGTGTTGTAGAAGCATGAGGCGGACCGAAGAGTCTTTCTCATCTGAACTACTCTTACGATCTTGTTTGTGGGACATTGTTGTGCACAAAATGGCTGCTTTGTTTGCATACAAATGCAGTTGCTACATTTTACAGTAAAATCGTATGAATCACTTTGAGACATCTCCATAACTTGATAAGGTGGTATTCAAATATAAAGATTGGTGTTAATATTAATATTATACTTATATGGTCCTAGCTGCTTGATAACCATTAGCAATTTCCCTTAGCATTGAATCACCTCTAAAAATATGTATATGTATAAACTATTTTGAAAGATATGCATCCAGCTCATTTCTACTTTTACATTTTTTACTAATAATAATCCTTACATTTGATGTATTGCCTTATCATATCATTGAAACATCTCAAAGCACTTCACAGAGTATACTGCAAAATGAATTGACTGTCTATATGGTGGGTGAAATGCGCAGCCAATTGCGCACAGCATTTTCCCACAAATAGTCGTGGATTGAGTGCCCAAATTATTGTTGTTTTATTTATTTATTGAAGGGATTATTACCCCCAGAAAGTGTTCCGCCAATTGACTACCAATCGGGTTCCTATTTACTGTTAGTTAAATTTGTACAGCAGATTCAGAGAAGACTTAAAAAGGATAATATGCTGACAGTATAGCGATTTCAACATAAAGATAGCTTTTTCCTGAACAGAGACTTGTAGAGTAAGGAAACTTGCCTAAGGTTTTGCCCTGTCCTGAAATCGAACCAGGTCCTCTCGCTTACAAGCTGACTGCTCTAACTAATATGCCAATTTTTCACTGGTTGTGTTTGATTTCATAACACAAATTAAACAATGTTATTGCAAATGGACTAGCATACATAGTAACAAACATAATACACATCAGGATGGGTCTGCTCTAAACTAACTGAATCCAGAAAGTCTGGAAGTCCATGGCACACAAATTACAAAACAGCTTGGTGTTGGGATGGGAGGATGTTGGAGGGATGGGTGTTCTAGAAGAATAAGATCACAAAGGATGAATAAGAGTCTTCACTTGGGTTCTCTAAAATCAGTAATCCTGTCAAGAAATACTAAAAGATTGTTCCTTTATTCCTAGAGTTGAGGTCCTGAAATAGTGTGTAAAATTATCAAAATGCAAAATGTTCTGACATCAAATGAGATACAATTAGCCCAATGTGTCCTTGTTGAATGAATGACAAGGGGAATGACTGCAAGAGGAATTAAAGGGTGGGGGATGAACATGGAGATTGGGATGGAGGAGGTGTGGCAATATTTTGCATCCTTTGTAGAACCTCCAGACAGTTTTTAATTAGATGTCATCTTTGCATTTCTTTTAAACTGCTTTAATTCAGTGCAATCGACTGTGATTGATGTATTTGGCAAACTACTTTTCAAAGACTGGACTTTTATGCATACCCTTGTTACCTCACACTGCACCTGCTTTTGAAACGAGTTTCTAAATATGTAACACTTTTAGCCAAAAGGTACAATTAGAATGATTGTGATGTGCAATGTAACGAATTGTATTAGCTTTGGGAAAAAGAGATTGATGAGATTCACCTTTACATTTGACACTTTGAGCTTACTTGTTCCTTGTTTATTTCTGCAAAACGCAGTGGTCTTCTTTTCTGCACTTAAGGTTAGAAAATTTACTGCAGGACAGGAGATTGATTTTCCTATCCAAATTTTAAAGGCTTCTGCAAACAAGATAATAATAATCCTTAATAATCCTTGCTTTGAAAGATCATTTTATCACATCATTGATATATCGCAATGTGCTTCACAGGATTTACTGCAAAATGTACTAAATGTTTATTTGTTGGTGAATACAACAGTGAATTTGTGTACAGAATATCCCACAAACACCCATTAACTGAATGTCCTATTTTGACCAAGGTACTGGGAGAAACTGCTTTCACTTTTTGAATAGGATCTTTTGATCAGACTATAACAGAAACGGGTTGATAATTTTGTTTAGCAACCCTCTTCTGTGGTATCTCAACAAATGCCTTCTGAAAATCCATATATACCACATTAACACCATTACCTATATTTTCTCAATTATTTCATTAAAATTAGATTTTCATGCTGGATTCATGCTGAATGTCTTTAATCAATTCATGTCTTTCCAAGTGGTTATTAATATTATCTCATATTAACTTCTAAATGTCTGCCCATTATGGAAGTTAGCCTGATTTGTCTACATATTCTTGACTTATCACATGTCCAGTTTTGAATAGAGGTGTTACATAATGTACACAGAAGACAGGAGGGGTTCATGTCCAGGGATGTTTGAAAAAATATAGTGGAGCATCTACTATTTCCTCACTGATTTCCCTGAGCATTCTCAGATAACGTCTGATATGTCATCAGGTCTTGTTGACTTGTCCTCTTTAAGATCCATCACTGTTTTCAACATCACTTTCTTTTCTAATAGTTACCCATTAACTAACTGGTGCACATCCTTCTCTTGCACACAAAGTTTCTCACCATCACACTCTTCTGTAAAATTGTAATCAAAATACTTATCCAATATTTCTGACGAACCTTAATTTTCCACAACGAGATTTCTCTTTTCATCTCTAATTGGTCCTATCTTTCTTTCAGCCATTCTTTTACTTTTTATGTGTTTATCAAATCCTTTAGTATTTTTCAGCAGGTTAACAGTAAGTCTTTCCTCACTCCATTCCCTTTCCATGCTCCTGGGCTCTCCCAGTGAGAATTCTGTTTGGGAATTAGGTGAGAGTGGGAACTCGGTGCAAAGCGGGAATTCGGTGCAGGTGAGAACTTGTAAAGGAGAAACAAAACCCCTAAAAGCCTGTACAAAAGGTCACATTGCTGTGGCGGTAGGTGCTGAGCAGGCGTTTAGTATATAAGGAGTGTGAGCAAGGGAATAAGAGATGTGAACTTACTTGTTTTTAACCTATTCACCCTGAAACTGTTGAGATATATTACAAAATATGTCTGAAAACCTAGCAGGGCAGCTGAGACCCATTCCATGCACACTGTGTGGGAACTCCAGGATGGTTCATGTGTTCTGGACAAACACGTTTGTAGGAAGTGCCTCCAGCTGCTTGAGCTTGAGCTCGGGGTCGCTGAACTTGAGGAGAGGCTACAGTCACTACATAGGATACGGGAGGCTGAAGAATTTATGGATCGAACTTTTCAGGAGGTGGTCACCCCACAGCCTAGTGAATACAGGAGGTGGTCACCTCAACTACACAGACGGCTTAGAAGAAGGGTGAGTGGGTGACCATCCGACGTGGAGCAAAAACCGAACAGGCAGTACAGAAATCCCTGAAGAGTGTGGCACTCATAAACTGGTTCTCGGTACTGGGTACCAGTGAAGACGCCTCTGGCGAGGAGTGAAAAGGTAATGGATGTTCATGGACAAGGAGAAAAATGCCAACGCTCTTGCTCTCGGGGATACAACATTTAAAGGGATAGACAGGCATTTCTGCCATAAAAGATGGGACAAGCACATGGTATGCTGCCTCCCGAGGGCCAGGATGCATAACGTCATGGAACGGGTACAAAATATACTACAGGGGAAGGGGAAAATCCAGAAGTTGTGATCCATGTTGGGATCCATGATGTAATAATAATAATAATAATAATAATCCTTGCATTTGATATAGCGCTTTTCACGTCGGGTAGGTGATAAAAGGGCTGAGACCCTACAGGGAGAATATCAGAAGCTTGGAAAGTAGCTAAAGAGCAGGACCTCAATGGTGGTGATCTCGGGATTACTTCCAATGCCTTATGCAAGAGAATACCAAACCGGGAGGATCAAACACATGAATGCCTGGCTGGAGAAATGGTGCAGGAAGGAGGGTTTCTAAACTACTGGGAGCACTTCTGGGGCAGACGGGAACTGTACACAAGGAATGGGTTACACCTGAGCAGGGCTGGGACAAATGTCATTGCAACAAGGATACCAAATACTGTGAGGAAGCATTTAAACTGATTTTGAGGGGGATGAGGACCAGAATGTAGCATTACGGAGGGGAAACGAGTTACATAGTGGACGAGGAGAGACAAATAGAAATGAAACAAGGAATAATCCAGCAAGAAGTGGAAAGGGAAGGAGGAGAAATGTAGAGCAGATTAAGCTGGTCTTGGAGTGCATTTGTGAAAATGGACAGAATGTGACCAATAAGCTTGGTGAGCTTCAGGCTCAAGGTACCACATGGGGCTATGATGTAGTGACAATTACGGAGACAAGGCTCAAGCAAGGACAGGAATGAGAGCTGAATATTCCTGGTTACAACCTATTCAGGAGGGATAGGAAAGGGAAAAAAGGAGGAGGGGTGGCAATACTCATTAGGGACAAGGCCAATGTTCTGGAAAAGGACAATAGTTAGAGGGTCCAAAAACTGAATCTATTTGGTTAGAGTTAAGGAACATAAAAGGAGCTGTTACTCTGTTAGGTATTTACTATAGACCTCCAAATAGTGGGAAGGAGATAGATGACCAAATCTGCAAGCAAAATCAATAGAGTAGTGTAATGGGGGACTTCAATTATCCCAACATAGACTGAGAAACACACAGTGTAAAGGGCAAGGAAGGGGAGGAATTCTTGAAATGTGTGCAGGGGAACTTTTTGGATCAGCATGTTTCCAGCCCAATGAGGAAGGAAGCAGTGCTGGATTTAGTTCTGGGAAATGGGGGGCAAGTGGAGCAGGTTTCAGTAGGAGAGCATCTGGATAACAGTGAACACAATATCATTGGGTTTAGAATAGTTATGGAAAAGGACAACAATCAATCAAAGGTAAAGACCCTCAACTGGAAGTGGGCTAATTTCAATGAGCTAAAAAGGGACCTTGTCAAGATAGATTGTAAACAAAGATTGGCAGGTAAGACAGCAAACGAACAATGGGAATCCTTCAAGGAGTAGATAGTTCAGGGACAGAGCAAATACATTCCCACAAAGGAGAAAGGTAGAACAGTCAAACCTCCCCAGATGACTAAGGAAATTGGGATTAAAATAAAACAGAAAAAGGAGGCATATGACAAATGTCAGGTCGAAAAAACACAGGATAATCAAACAGAATATAGGAAGTAAAGAGAAGTGAAAAGGGAAATAAGAAGGGCCAAGAGATTATACGAGAAAAGATTAGCAGGAAACATAAAAGGGAACCCTAAGCATATCAAGTGTAAAAGGTTAGTCAAAGGTAGGATGGGTCCAATTAGGGACCCAAGTGGAAATCTTCTTGTTGAGGCAGAGGCCATGGCTGATGTACTAAATAAGTACTTTGCAATTGTCTTCACAAAAGAAGACGATGCAACCAATGCCACAATATCGCAGGCGGGTGAACAGAAATTGGATATGATAAAAATCAACGGAGAGGGGGTACTAACTAAAAAGGCTGTCGGTACTCAACATAGATAAGTCACCTGGTCCAGATGGGATGCATCCTAGGTTACTGAGGGAAGCAAGGGTGGAATTAGCGGAGGCTCTGGCCACAATCTTTCAACCCTCTTTGGACACTGGAGTGGTGGCAGATAACTGGAAGGTTGCAAATGTTACTAACCTGTACAAAAAGAGGCAGAAGGATAAGCCTGAGAACTACAGGCCAATCAGCCTAATATCAGTAGTAGGAACCTTCTGGAGACTGTAATCCGGGACAATATAACTTCTCACTTAGAAAAATATGGTTTAATAAAGGACAGTCAATATGGATTTGTTAAAGGCAGATCGTGTCTGACAAACCTAATAGAGTTTTTGGATGAAGTGACTGAGAGGGTGAATGAAGGTAGTGCAGTAGATGTAGTTTATCTAGATTTTCAAAAGGTATTTGACAAAGTGCCACAAAAGAAACTTATAAACAAAATAGAAACCCACGGTATTAAAGGGACTGTGGCAACATGGATCCAGAACTGGCTAGGAGACAGAAATCAGAGAATGGTAGTAAATGGTTGCTTTTCTGACTGGAGGGAGGTGTGTAGTGGTGTCCCTCAGGGGTCGGTATTGGGACCACTGCTTTTTCTGATCTATATTAGTGATCTCGACCTGGATATACGGAGCACAATTTCCAAATTTGCAGACTATACTAAGCTAGGAAAAGTAGATAATGGTGAGGAGGATAGCACCAGACTCTTAAGAGGATTTAGACAGATTGGTAAAATGTGGCAGATGAGGTTTAATGTGGAGAAATGCGAAGTGTTGCATTTTGGTAGGAAATATGAGGAGAGACAGTATAAGCAAGATGGTACAATCTTAAAGGGGGCAAATGAACAGAGAGACCTGGGGGTCCACAAAAGCAAATCTCTGAAGGTGGCAGGACAGGTAGATAAAGCTGTTAAAAAAGCATACGGGATACAAGGTTTTGTAAATAGGGGCATAGAATTCAAAAGTCAGGAGGTTATGCTGAATATTTATAAAATGCTGGTTAGGCCTCAGTTGGAGGACTGCATTCAGTTCTGGGCAACGCACTTTAGGAAAGATGTTAGGGCGTTGGAGAGGATGCAAAGGAGGTTTACCAGGAAGGTACCAGGAATGAAGGACCTTAGTTATGAGGAGAGGTTAGCAAAATTTGGATTATTCACCCTAGAGCAGAGAAGATTAAGAGGGGATTTAATAAAGGTTTTCAAGATCATGAAAGGATTTGATAGGTTGAACCTGGAAAAAATGTTTCTAGGCATGTGGGTCAGTAACCGGAGGACACCGATTTAAGATAGTTGTTAAAAGAAACAGAGGGGAGGTTAGAAGTTTTTTTGTCACCCAGTGAGTTGTTTGGATCTGGAATGCATTACCTGAAAGGATAGTGGAAGCCAATTCATTAACAACTTTTAAGAGAGAAGTAGATGGGTTTTTGGGGAGGACAGAATTGCAGGGCTATGGAGAGAAAGCGGACCAGTGGGATTGAGTTAGATTGCTCTTTTCTGAGCTGGTGCAGACACGATGGGCCGAATGGACTCTTTCTGTGCTGTATGATTCTGTAATTCTGTATCCTATCTTGGCTTTTCTGATCTCCTTTGCTTCCATAAACCATCAAAATTTCTGCAAAGAAGAAGGCCATTTGGTCCAACTTGTCAGTGCTGACACTTTTAAGAAAAATCCTTTCAGTCCCATTTACTTGCCCTTTACCCATACCCCTGTATCTTACTCATTTTTAAGTATTTATCTAGTTTCCTTTTGAAAGCTAACATGGATTCGGTTACAACCATTACTTGGCAGGGTATTCCATATCCTAACTACTCTGTTTTTCTTTGCCTAACCTATTTTTTTCCTATTTTCCCCTAACCTCCCCATTTGTTTGCTAACTATTTTAAATTGATGCCTTCCAGTCACAGACTAGCATTTTTTTTTGTATCATTAACTTTAGATTTATCGTATGTGTCTCCTTCAAGTCTTCTTTTCATCTTAATTCCTCTTCTCATCCAAGGAACTGTAGTTTTTCAGTTATTGCGCCCTGAAGTTATGGAACTCTCTACCTCGATCCCTTTGCCTTTTCCCCTCCCTTACTACTTTCAAATCCCACCTAAAGACTTTCATTTTGATCGTGCTTAAGGTCACCTCCCCCTCCCTGTACCCCTGGCTTAGGGTCAGACTCCACCACTTTCAAGGGCTCTGGGGATGCTACCTAGTGTGAAAGGTGCTATATAAATGCAAGTTGTTGTTGTTGTAATTTCAACTGCATCCCTTTTATCACTTCTATGAATATGCATAAGCTGTACTCTATTCAATTTACGTTTGAAAATCTCCCACTTTTTCATCTATCTTTCAAAGCATATCTCAAAACGCACATCTTCGACTATGCTTTCAATCATCTTGATTAACACTCCACCTCCTCCCTGTTTCCCACCCAGGGACATCTAGCACTGTGAAGCTCTTTGAGGTCTGCTCCCGACATGAAGCATAAATTATATTTTATTGTATCTGCTAGCCTTTCGATCCAATTTATCTGCGCTAAAGTATGAAGTAATTATTGGGTGAATTTTGTGGTATAAGAAATATGGACATACAAACTGGACCCACAATTGGAAACACCATTTCTTTTTGATTTATTTTCATAGTGGAGTCCCGTCAAGTTGATTTGAAGTGTGTGATATATATTCGTTTATCGGAAGGATGCCCCTTTCAGATTAATAAGACAGTAAAATCCTTGCATTTGATACAGTGCCATTCATGTCGGGTGGACATCTCAAAACCATTCACTAAACCTTACTGTAAACTTTAGTGACAAATATTCACTACTGTGTAGACAAATAGATTACTGATTTAAGAAATCTCACAATAAATACTGCTAAATTGACTGCAGTTTTGAATATAGAATGAAATTTGTCTTTGGCACATGCAATGTTCTAAATAATGAATACACAGATAAATTGCCACTCTTCCCGATTTCCTTTCAGTTATCAAATTACAGAATTATAGTTATTTTGACAGTAATCTGCTTTTAGCACAATCTTGCACCTTGGACTTGCATATCTTGCACTTTCTACTTAGAATTAAGCAAAGGCAGAATGAGTTAGTGCACAATGACTAAAATCCATTTCAGCTACTAAGTAGAAGATGAACTTGACTAGAATAAGCCAAACTGTGATTTTCTACAATTTGCCTGTACTAAACAAGTCATATTTGAAGTAGGGTCTAAGAGTTTCTGCATTGTTAGATTAATAATCAGTTGTAAATCTGTCATCTATCTTCTAGTACATATGAATCTATCATGATTTATAGAACTAAAGGGATTAGTAACATAGTTTACGATGCATTCACATGAATATTTTGGTTTGATAGATAATTTACATTTTAAATCCAATTACAATAAATGCAGTGATCAATTTGGCTTAGATGATGTCTGTGTCTCTTTCTCACCTCTCTCCTCTGAGCCCAAAGGGTGTGAGTTCTCATGCCTCATTGTCCAATCTGACATTCCAATACAAAACTGGAATTGGGAGGGGGTTGTTGAGGTGGGTAAGATGACTTAACGCATAGTCAAAGAGATATATTTTGACATGCAGGGGGGAGAAAGGGAGTACTTCTGAAGTACCTGGGCTCTGCAGCTCTAGCCTGCTTCCCATCCCCACCTTGCCTGCCATCCCCAGCCTCTGGAACTACATCTGCCTCGCCCCCTCCCTTGCCCCCTTCAAGGCCCGTCTCAAGACCCTCATCTTCGGTCATTTTCTTTCCTCCACTGCCCTCAACCCTCCCTGATCCTGACCCCCAGTTTGAGTCTGAAACACTGATAGTCCAGCGCCTTGGGATGTCCAGCACCATGGGATGATGTGAAAGGCGCTATACAAATGTAATTTTGTTGTTGCTGTTTTATATTGGGAGTATGTGCCAAGGCACTGGACAGTCAGGGATTTGGACCTGAATGGGGGTGGAGGATGGGTTGGTTTGGGGTAAGGGAGGGTGGAGGGCAGGAAGGGTAGCTGAATACATGGTTGAAGAGGAGGGTCTTGAGATGTGCCTTGAAGGAGGCAAGGAAGGAAGCGAGGTGAAGGGAATGTGGGATGGAGTTCCAATAGGTGGGGGCAGAGAGGCTGAAGGCCCAAACGTTGATGGGGTGGGCTGGGCTGAGCCTGCTGAATTGTTCAGAGTAAATCCAGTAACTCATTAAACTGATAACAAACTCACTTAGCCATCAAGGGCATGAATACTAGTACTTTTAATGTTTTGCTCTTTGGGAAAGCATGGTTTTACAGACAGCAAAGGGGTATGCCAGACTTCAATGACTGGATATGGGATTTCAAAATATTCTGTGATCTTTCAAAGAAAATCTGCCTCCAGTCAGACTGCTCTTGCCCATGTTCAGTTGTAGGAAGTTTGCAGGGTGAGCCCTTCTGACATCCATAATCTGAATAAAACTTCCCTTTACTATTGACTGGCACTACTCTTGCATTGCCACTGATCTCAGGTCCAACAAGATCTAAAAATGATCTGACTGATGCTCTATGCTGCATTGATAACACTGACAAGGGAAAGCCACTTATTGTTGGCAAAGTTACCAACTTCGCTTTGATGTAGATACATATTCTGGGGTGAAAATAGAAGGTATGGTTGACAGATGGTGAGTTCCAAGATTACAAGCCAATACAATTTACATCTATATAGAATCTTTGACGTTGGGAGGACATCCCAAAGTGCAAGACTGGCTTCAAGACTGAATGCTCTGTACTTTCACAGCAGCAATGCATCATCCTGCCTGAATATAATAGACACCCCCATCACTTGCCATCAAACACCACAGTGCACTCGATGGGATGTGAGTGCCATCAGAAATGATTCACTTCTGCAGAAATGAGGTGTCATGTGTCAGTCTGCATCAACTGGTTAGCACTCTAGTCCCTGAGTCAGAAGATTGTCTGTTCAAGACTCATGTTGAGACTTTGAACTCCAATACTGCCCAGAGAGCACTGCATTGTTGGTGGTGTGGTCTTTCAGATGAGATGAAAAATGAGGTCTCATCAGCTTTATTAGGTAGACATTCAAGAGCTATAGGACTATTTATGAATAAAAGTGTGTTTCTCCAATTGTAAACAATCCCCCAGCTAAAATTAGTCGAAGTCCTGTGAAGGACTTCCTCCTGATGTGATAAACTACTATATCAAATGCAAGGATTATAATAAACTTTGTTGGCACATTATTGTCTTTGCAGAAGAGGGCCAGGAACTGAAAGCCAATGGTGCCTCGAGCTTTGCTCTTTGTTTACAGATTGCAGCCATTGGATAGTGCTGCTACCAACAGAGACTTCTGGAATCATCAAACCATCAAACTGGCTACAGACTTGGAGTCAGAGGATTGAGCCCGCACTAATATCACCCATTCACTAAGGTTCTACATAGTTAAGGGGTAACCCAGCAAGTACAAGGAAGAGCAAGAATCAAAGCACTTGATATTCTTCATGCAAACAAGGATGTCAACTCACTCCATTGCTAACAGACAGCTGGTATTCTTGGTCTCATTTGGTAGCCCCTTGAAGATTAGAGGTTTGTGAAGAGGAGGATCCTCAACTACTAGCCTATTTAGCAACAACACCAATTTGCATTTATATAACATCCTTCACGTAAGATAGCATCTTGGAGTGCTTCACAATGGCAGCTCAGATACCGCGCAAGGGAGACGGGGAGCAGGAGGTGATAGTAGAAGCTGGTGAAGAGATAGGTTTAAGGTGGGATTTCAAGACAGGTAGAAAGGGGAAAAGGCAGACATATAGTGGCATGGAGAATCAGGAGTGAGGGCATAGTGACTGAAGACTTGGTCACTGATGGTAACACGGAGGGAGCAGGGGACACGTCGAAGACCTGGGTTAGATGAATGAATGGAGTGAAAAGTGGGATACATAGTGGGTGGGGGGTTGGAAAGATGAATCTAGAGCATGGAAGGATTTATATGTGAAGGTGAAGTCCATGAAATTGATCCATCAGGGACAAGAGCCATTTGAACCTGGGGAGGATCAAGTGCTGTGTGTGCAGAATTTGGTGCAGGTGAGGGTATGGGCGGTGGAGTTTGGGATTAGCTGAAACTTGTGTTCACTTTCAGTAACTAGCTGTGATGCCCACACTAACCTTCAATCAGTGCTTTGTTATCTACAGCAGTATCTGTGCCTGATAGCAACCATTTCGTTGACACTTTAATGGGTGTTTAAAACTCCTGGCTTTTCAATGGATGCGGAAATCAAGACAGTGTAACAGGGATTTTTTGTGAAGCTGTGAATTTAAAGCTATTTGAGATTTTGCAGTTAGTTTTTGCATTCTGTTGGTTTTACCAATGCACTGGTATCTTATTATTAGTGGGTTTGACGTAAAATTTGCTGTTTGTTTTAATTAAAAAAAACATTTCTACCTTATGTCAGATTACTGGTGTCATTCATACTGGTGTCAAATTAATCTGCTCAATTTGCAATACATTACAAACTCAAGTATTCTGAGAAAATTCAGATTTATAGTGTTTTTTCAATGGCAAGCTATGTTTAGCTGGTTAAACTCTAACAGTACCCCAACATACATTCAGCAATTCCCAAGCCCTGGCTTTTGCTGACCTGCACCTAATAGTCTTCAGGGAGAGTGTTCACATTCCATTCCAGATATAGAAATTTCCATGAGCAGATGGCTTTTGTGGAATTCACAGTCTGGTTTGGAAATTCTTAAGCATGGTGATGGCTTTTCACATGAGTCAGAAACCCAACTGCCCCCCACCCAAACAAAAGATTCAGATAGTTCAGGTTTGATCATACTATTTATTGAACAATTATGCAAAGTAAGACTTTCAGTCATACAGGTCCTCCTATAAGTGAAAAATAAATTGTGTTACCATTGAATTATTAATTTAAAATGTTCTATTCTACTGATCCATTGATCAAACCATTGATCCATTAGGAGTTAAAACTTTCGAATGAGCCTGTTATCACTGTAACATAATGTGTCTCATTCCAAATGTTTCTAACTCATAGCTGACAAATACATTTTTGGTAATTTATGGTTTGTCTGAATGTGAGTGGATAATGAATCTAGCTATTTTCCTTCTTGCATTTTTCACCTAACAATGGGATTAAATTGTAGAATTGTACAGCACAAAAAAAAGCCATTTGGTCCATCGTGCCCATGTCAATGCTCTGAAAGCACTAGACATTTAATGTCATTCCCCTGTCAACTTCCCATAACCTTACATACTTTAGATTTTAAATATTTATCTAATTCCGCATTAAAATTCATTATGGATTCTGCTTCAACCATTGTTCTTCATAGGATGTTCCGTGTCCTATTAACCACCGGTGGTAAACCAAAGTTCTGACCTGTTTGGTAATGGTTTAAAGCTATGACCTTTAGTCATCAACTCACCAAATAATCTGTCTTGTCAGAAATTTTAATTTATTCTTAAACTGACACTCCAATACAGTGCTAGGGGAGAGCTATATTGTTGGAGATGCGTCCTTTGGATGAGATGTTAAATCAAGGTCCCATCTGTCTGCTCAGGTGGAAGATGAAGATCCCTTGGCACTATAATAGAAGGGAGTTTCTCTCGATGTCCTGGCCAAACAGCCCCCCATCTGACCTTTCATCTGACGAAAAGTTCTGATGACAGGTCATCGACCTGAAATGTTCACTCACTTTCCTCTCTCCATAGATGCTGCCTGACCTGCTGAGCGTTCCAGCAACTTCTGTTTTTATTTCAGATTTCTAGCATCTGCAGGATACAAATCGCTCAATCACTTCATGGCTGTTTGTGGTATGTTACTGTGTGCAAATTGACTGATGCCTTTGTCTACCAAATGCATAATCGCCTTATTTTACAATGAATCCTGTGATACATTTTGAGAGGTCCTCTTGACATGAAAGAATTATTACTATCGTTGACATCCTTCTTAAACTGGAGCACCCAACTAAGTTGAGTACTCAACCTGCAGCCCAACCAATGGCATACATGTATGTTTAGCATTACCTCTTTGCTTTTGTACTCTAAACCCTTATTTATAAAACATTGAATTTCATTAATGCTCCAGTATATGATCTTGTACACTGCTTTAATAAAACGCATCAAAATAGTTTGTCGATTGTGATTCAGACTTATCTTCGGATGTAATGATAGGACTGTTGGGGGAAATATGTTCAAAGCAAAGTACAGTACTACAATTTCATTGTTATTTTCAAAACATATATTTAACAGTAACTTTCTACCTGTTACAAAACACGTTGTAGTTTTAGTTCAGATCAAGCCAAATGAAAACCTGCTGGTGCCTGAAAAATTTCAAAATTCATTTCGGGAAAGATTGCACTATCAAAAGTGACATTTCTGAAAGCCACTTGCAGGTTTCATGAACAGCTACTGAATGAATGTTACTTAACAATGCAGGATTGACTACATTCTGCAGGGAGTACAGCATTGTATATGCTTGCTTAGGTTCAAGACTGAGAATTAATTTTGCATGCACTGGAACTCCTGTGGATGTGGCAATATGTAACAGACTGTTGCTGCTAATTCTAAAAGTTCCTCACTTGTGGAACTTTGTAAATAATTTACTGCGTGTGCCCTTTTTGGGATTAAGTACAGACTGATCTAAAGTGAAGACAAAACATGCTTAAATTATTGCTGAACCAAATCTCAATTAAAGCATGTTTGTACAAAAAAATTGAAAGTGTCAACCTGGCTCAGTTGGAAGGATTCTCATCTCCAAACCAAAAAAGGTTCTGCTTATCCCAAATTTGCTGCCGTATTCACCTACAAAATACATACCCAAACACTTGATGATGAAATGTTTTACGATGTTTTGATGACTTAGTAAAACACTATGTCAACGTAAGGATTATTATTTTAAGGATTATTATTATGTATCACTGAACTAATTGTCTCTTAAAATTTTGGCCATCCCTTGTTCAATAAGATGTTAATGATGTGCTAAAATGTATAGGTCGATAGAATTAGACTTTCGAATGTTCATTTGAAGTTGACACGCTCAGTAATGATAAGATTTATTATTAAAGGTCAGCAACAAAGCTCCTTCCCCAGCTTCAGTGGTTGAATGCTTCAGATTGTCTTATACCCAGCCTTAGAGACTGGGAAAATACCAGAGAAATTCCCTGCAATGGACTTGGTGATTTGGGAATTGCTGCAATTGGCCTCAGAAGCTTTGAGCTAGAGAAGGGGAAACATCCTCAAAACTTCCACTCCTGGGAAAGAAGCTCCAGGATGGATTTTCTAACAGAAATATATCTAATTTGTTCTTGAAAGAATCAACATTTCCTGCTTCCACCATCTCCTTAGGGAGGCTGTTCCATACATTTATACTCGCTCACTGAAGTAATGTTTCTGCAGATTTGTTCTGAATTTACCACCCTTCAATCACAGGCCTCTGGTTCTACTGTTCAGTACAAGATAAAACAGCTTATCACAGTCTACATTATTTATTCCCTTCAGAATCTTAAAGACTGTAATTACATCGCACCTCAACATTCTGGTTTGAACATGCATGAACATGCCCAGTTTATCTAATCACTCCTCATAGACTAATCCCTCCATTAATTCAATTTGTCTCCCTACCATCGACAAGTGTAGGGTCGAAAGTTATAAATTAACTATAGAAAACGTTGTAAAGACTTGGACCCACTAGAAAAATTCTAACCCAGAAATTTAAAAAAAAATCTGAAATGAACATCTATGAATCCAAAAATGTCACATCAAAACCTTCTGCTTAATCTGTCGTTCTGGCCAGAGTTGCATGAGATTGTTAACATCTGGCTGAACAAATAGGTTGGTACTTTGGAATAAAGAGATAATAATAATAATGCTGGCATTTGATGTAGCACTTTTCACATCGTCTAGATGTCTCAAAGTGCCTCACAGAATATACTGTAAAGTGAATTGACTATATATTTTGTGGGCGAAATGTGGAGGCCAATTGCACACAGCAGTGTCCCACAAACAGTCGTGGATTGAATGACCAAATTATTTTTCCATTTATTATGAAGGAATTATTACCCCCGGAAAAGCGATCTGCCAATCAACTAACAACCAGGTTCCTCCTTATTGCTAGGTAAACAGAGACGCTTGGGGTAAGGAAACTTGCTGAATGTTTTGCTCTGCCCAGATTCCAACCCAAGTCCTCTCGCTTGCGAGGCGAGTTCTCTAATCACTAAGCTACAAGACTCCATATGAAAGATAGAGGCTTAAAGTGGTATGGGGATATGGGATGGCATTGGGTTTGAATGAACAACTTGCTCTGGGAGCTGGTGCAGACTCAATTGGGCTTCCTCTGCACTGTAAATTTCTATAATTCAATGATTCTGTTACTCTTACTGGGTGATGGACTTTGCCCAAGTGGCAATTCTTTATATACTGTAGATAGATAGATATTCTTTAAATAATTTTTCTCTGGAGGCATAACAATTTTTACTTCCACACACACTTACTCCCAGCAAACACACACATTTTCCAGCAAAAATCAATAGGTTGTTCTTAGGATAGCTGTATATTTCCCCCCTAGCCTAACAGGATTAAGGCCAATTTGTGTCCTTGTAGATCAGTTAACTTGGCTACAGACCAGTAATCAAAACCTATGGTCTTCTAGTCTGTTGTTGTATGTCTTAATGGTGCACCAGTAGGCCATTGAGGGATCTCAGGAAGGTTGTGTTTTGCTACCCTGATAGCGAGACAGCATCATTTTATTCTAACATGAAATGATTTTCACTTAGCCTGCCAAAAAATAAAAACCTCTCAGTTTAAAATTGCTTCCCTCAGTAGATTTAACAGAAAAGATACCAGTTTATACAGAATCATTCTGATTTGTGTGTGTCAGCCTCGGTTGGTAGCACTCTCATCTCTGAGTCAAAAGGTCATGGATTCAAACCCATCTCAGGCCTTTGAGTCATGGTCTAGGCTGACACTTCAAAGTAGTGTTGGCGGAGTAGTGCATTATTGGTGGTACTGTACTTCAGATGAGACATTAAACTGAGGTCTTATCTAACTTGTCAGACCGGTATTAAAGATCCCATGGCACAACTTGAAAAGAGAAGCTAGTTTCTTCCAGTCTCCTTGCCAACATTCCCCCAGATAAAGGTAATCATTCATTTCAGGAGTCCTGTAGCTCAGTGGAGTCCTGTAGCTCAGTGGGTAGAGCACTTGCTTTGCAAGCGAGAGACCTGGGTTCAATTCCCGGCAGGACAAAACCTTGGGCAAGTTTCCTTACTCCACACACCTAATAATAATCCCTCAAAAAAAATAATAAATTGGTCATTTCAATCGACGACTGTTTGTGGGACAAGGCTGTGAGCAATTGGCTGCCGCATTTCGCCCACAAATGTACAGTCAATTCACTTTACAGTCTATTCTGTGAAGCGCTTTGAGACGTCTAGAAGACGTGAAAAGCACTATATCAAATGCAAGGATTAATATTATTATTATTCATTGCTGTGTTTACACTTCACAGTAAATTCTGCAAAGCGCTTTGAGACTCTTGTCAATGTGAAAGGCATTTTATCAAATCCAAGGATTTTAAAAATTATTTTCACTCTCTTTGCTTAAAAAAACTCTCCAAGCCAAGTTATTAGTTTGATAAAGGTAGTGATTACAAAGGCAGTTTCAGTGACATAAAAAGGTGAATGAGCTTGGAATCTTTCAGAATATTTAGAGCATTAAACAGATGTCTCACTCAGCAACAATGTGAAGCAATAACATTGGAAACTGCCTTCAAAATTTATTAACCGGTTAGTTTTGATTACTTTGGAAATATCCTTCTGTCTGAATGTAGGGATACATTAGCAATAAATTGCTGATCCTTATAATAATAATAATTACATTTGATATAGCTCCTTATCATGTCTTCTAGACGTCTCAAAGCGCTTTACAGAATAAACTGTAAAGTGAATTGACTGTATATTTTGTGAACGAAATGCGGCAGCCAATTGCACACAGCAGTGTCCTATGGATTGAGTGATCACTTCTTATTAAAAATATTTTTTCGAAGATAATATTAACCCCAGAAAAGTGATCTGCCAATCGACTAACAACCTGGTTCCTACTTACAGCTAGGTGAACAGAGGCGTGTGGAGTAAGGAAACTTGCCCAACTTTTGTCCTGCTGGGAATCAAACCCAGCACATCTTGGAGGTGAGGCGAATGCTCTAACCATTAAGCTACAGGACTCCACATAGAATAGAATAACAGTAGAACAACATTTAAAAAAGTGCACATAAAATAAAATAAAAATTGGATTTAAAACGTTCACTGTAGCAATAGGAAATGGATAATTCCTTTGCTTCATTTTGATAATGATGCAGATTTTTTTCTCACAATAGTTATCTTGTTTAGGACAATAACAAGTTTTTAACTATGTAGTTAGCGACTTTCCTTAGTTTGTCTCTCTTTCTTCAGGTCTTGAAATCATTGTAGAAATGGAGGCAAATTGTGTCATCAACAACAATAAATTCTATTTCTATAACATTTATATAATAAATTACATTTATTTACTATATATTTTGCCCACAAATATACAGTCAATTCACTTTACAGCATATTCTGTGAAGCGCTTTGAGACGTCGAGAAGATGTGAAAAGCACTATATCAAATGCAAGGATTATTATTATTATTATTGTCCAATACTTTACTTGCCGACCTACCTAACTTTACCCTCCGTAAGGTCCAGCTCATCCAAGATTCCATTGCTCCTGTTCACTCCTGCATACACATGACTCCCGATTCTCACCAAGGTCTATTGGCTCCCAATATCCCGGTGGATTAACTTCAGTATCCTTATGTTTTTTACCTTGGTGTACTGTTCGTTCCTCAATTCCTCTGTAAGTAATCCCAGAATTCCAGATTGTTTTAAATTGACCAATGAAAATCACAAAGGCTCATGGATTTGTTTACTTCAGAAAATCTGACTAAATTATGCAAATGAATGAAGGCCAACGACAATGGAAAATGGGTGGAATAAGTTTCAGCATCATCCTTGATAAGATTCTCCGTGGGCAGATTGCTTGTTTTTAGCTATACAGGGTACATTAAAAATAACTGTTAAATCTGAGGTATTCAAACAAAATGCTCTGGAACTCTATCCCCCAGTGCCTTCGCCGCTTCCTCACTTTCCTCCTTCAAGGCCGGTCCCAAAACCTTTCTCTTTGACCGTGCCTTCACCTCCCCTCTCGACTCTCTACCCCCTCCTCGCTCCCTCCCTTCCCTCCCCTCACCCTGACCATTTCCCCCCTGCTCAGGTCCCGACCCAACTTTCCAGTGCCTTGGGACGTCCTCCCAACGTGAAAGGCGCTCTATAAATGGAATCTTGTTGTTGTAAGACTAAGAGGAATTTCAGGCCTATGAAGCCCAGGTAATGTGTGTTTGATTGACAAGGAACTGGAATAAAACAAAATTCCAATCTTGGTTCATTTAACACATAGTTAACTTGATTTGCAATTCTATATACAGAAAACATTTCCAGTATTCTATTCTACAGATGTGTTTGAAACAAACTGTTGGAATTTTGATAAAGATGTTGACAACTATGGATATCAGTTGGGATGAGACTGTGTGAATCAATAGATGTTTTAGTAAAGCTACATCCAGATATCTTTACAAAATCAATATATACATTGTTACAAAGTATAAATGTAAGGATAATGCTTAACAAAATGAGAAGAAAGAGAACAGCTGTGAAATTACGAAGGCTCTGGTCACAATCTTTCAATCCTTCTTGGACACTCGGTGGTGCCAGAGGGCTGGAGGGTTGCAAATGTTACTCCTCTGTTCAAAAAGGGGCAGAAGGATAAACCCAGGCCAGTCAGCCTAACATCAGTAGTGGGGAAACATCTAAAGTCCATAATCTGTGACAAAATAAATTTTAATTTAGAAAAATATAAGTTAATAAAGGACAGCTAACATGGATTTATTAAAGGCATATTATGTCTAACAAACAAGATAGAGTTTTTTGGTGAAGTAACGGAGAGGATGGCTGAAAATAGTGCAGTAGATGTAATTTATATGGATTTTCAAAAGGTGTTTGATAAAGTGCCACATAAGAGACTTGTAAGCAAAATAGAAGCCCACGGTAATAAAGGGACAGTGGCAACATGGATACAGAACTAGCTGGGAGACAGAAAGCAGAGTGGTGCTAAATGGTTGTTTTTCTGACTTGATAGAAGTGTGCAATGGTGTCCCACAGGGGTCATTATTGGGACCACTGCTGTTTTTGATCTGTATAAATAAAAGTAATAATAATCCTTGCATTTGATGTAGCACTTTTCACATCTTCTAGACATCTCAAAGCACTTCATAGAATATACTGTAGGATGAATTGACTGTATATTTTGTGAGCGAAACATGACAACCAATTGCGCACAGCAGTGTCCCACAAAGAGTCGTGGATTGAGTGACCAAATTATTATTTTATTTAAATATATTTTTTTTCTTGAGGGATTATTATCATTTTTGTTCAAAAATTGCAGAGCAGTCACACTAAATTTATTGAACATCGTGGGAAATGTTCGGAGAAGTCATGGGTGTGCAAATTCAATTGCATACCCGTCATACCTAATGATCTGGAATTGGGTATAGGGAGTACAATTTACAAGTTTGCAGATGATACTAAGCTAGCAAAAGTAGTAAGCAGTGAGGAGGATAGTAGCAGACTGCAAATAGACATAGACAGACTGGTAAAATGGGCAGACATGTGGCAGATGAGGTTTAATGTGGAGAAATGCGAAGTGATGCATTTGGGAGGAAGAATGAGGAGAGGCAATATAAGCTGATGGTAGAATCTTAAAGGGGTGAAGGAACAGAGAGACCTGGGGGTTTCTCTGTTAAGAAGCTGTTAAGAAAGCATATGGAATACTAGACTTTGTAAATAGGGGCATAGAATACAAAAGTCAGAAAGTTATGATGAACCTTTGTAAAACACTGGTTAGGCCTCAGCTAGAGACTGTGTTCAGTTCTGGGCACCACACTTTAGGAAGGATGTCAAGGCATTGGAGAGAGTACAAAGGAGATTTACCAGGTTGATACCAGGAATGAGTGACTTCAGTTATCAGGAGAGACTAGAGAGGTTAGGATTATTCTCCTTGGATTAAAGAAGGTTAAGCGGAGACTTAATAGTTTTCACAATTATGAGGGGATTCAATAGGATGAATAAGGAGAAACTATTTCCACTGGCAGGTCGGTCGTTAAACCGAGGACAACAACTTAAAATATTTGTTAAAAGAAACAGATGGGAGGTGAGGAGAAATTTTCACACAGCAAGTTGTTCAGATCTGGAATGCATTGTCTGAAAGGGTGGTAGAAGCCAATTTGATAACAACTTTTAAGTGAGAAGTAGATAAGATATTTTGGAGGACAAGTTTGCAGGGCTATTGGTAGAGAGTGGGGGAGTGGAATTGAATTGGATAGCTCTTTTCAAAGAGTAGGCAAAGACATGACAGGCCCAATGGCCTCCTTTTGTGCTGTTTAATTCTATGATTCTATGATAGTGGCTAAAGGCACAGCCATCAATGGTGGCCTTTTACTACATAAAAGGAAATTTGTCAGTTCATACTTCATTGCAGAGTCACAAATTTAAATAACCCCAACACTTCTATCCAATAATTGGTGGCTGAGCCTTTAGCCACTATTCCCCAGTCTCTGGAACTCTTGCAAAAATGTTTTGCTTTACACCTTCTCTCCTTAATTTGGAGTCATCTTAAATTTTATCTCTTTGATCATGCCTTTAGTCACCACCCTCAAGTGCCCCTTTATTTCTTTCCCTGCCTAGTAATACCAATCATCTTGGCAAAGCGCAGGTGGGTGTTTGTCTTATTTGAAAGGTAGATTCAACTGTACATTGTTGTTGCTTAGCATAGGTTACAGAGGTTATATAATTGTTTTTTACATTTAGGTGCAGCCAGAGGCAACTGACAAGGGGAAATATCTCACAAGATTGACCCTTGGTAGTTGCTGTAAACACAAGGCTCGAAATTCCATTATTAAATTGAATCTTAATTTGGCAGTTAGTTCTTTTCAAGAGCAAGAGAAACCAAGATTTCAAATTAAGGCTAAATTTAAGAATTGTAACTGACTCTTAAATTTTCAGACAACCTGGTCGATAGGCTAAGATTTGGCAAACAAAATACTAAGACTAAGTGCAATTTCAGGACTATGAAGTCCGGGTAATGTGAGATTGACTGAAAAGGGACTGGTATAAATCAAGATTCCAATCTTGGTTCATTTAACACATAGTTGACTTGATTTGAAATTCTACATACAGAAAGCATTTCTGGTTGGACATAGATGGGAATGATATGAAAAAGCACACCTGCTGCTATTCTACAAACCTTTGCAAACTGATGTAATTTATTTCAAATGTGCATGTGTTGCTGGCGTAGACACTGAAGATTGCCTTAATCATTAGCACTTTTTGTGATATTCTTTTGACAAATAACTTTTACTGGAATTAATGCCCCAGCCACTTCTACATACTGCTATACAGGTACAAAATGAGGCCTTTAGCCCATCTGCCAGTTTATGAGACATTAATAAATATTACTATTGCATTTCCCTGTCATTTCCTATATCCCCTAATACCCTTATTTTCCAAGATCTATCTCTTTACCTTATTAAACATCCCAATTGTTTCATTTTCATTTGCAGGCTTGTGGGGCAGCGCATTCCACATTTTCGCAACCCTCTATGTGACTAAATGTTTTCTGATCTTGTTTCTAGTTGCCTTCACTCTAATTTTAAGATTATACTCCCTTCTTTTGGAGCTCTCTGCCAGACGGAAAAGTCAACCACTGTCTACTTTATAAATTCCATTCAATATTTTCCATTTTAAATACACTCCAACAGGTAGGTCAACTTTTGCAGTTCTATTGGGGACTTTTCTCTTCATTGAGTCCCGAAATACCATGGGTTTTCTGCTGCTTACCAATTAAACACACAACATGTGCTCTTCACTAACATTAACCCATTAATTATAGTTTGGATATATCTTCTGTGGAAATTAACATTTACTACTAGGGCTACTCTGAGCAGTTTATGTACAGAGCACCACTTGCCTTGTCCAAATTCCACCTGCTTCAACCAATCACCAATGAGCTTTTTACAAATAGCCCAAAATCAGTGGGCTATTTGTAAAAAGAAGTTTAACTACTCATCCAACGAAGCATTTAGTCTGTTTATTGCCTTAATTATCATTCAGGGACTTGTTTGTGTGAATCTCCTCCGGCACTTTGAACTTATTAATTTTCTCATCCACTGCATCAATTATAATCACTTAGACCTCCCACTGTGACAAACTATAGAAGTATCCCTACAACAATTGTCTCCAAATCAGTAAATTTCAAACATAGAATATCCATTGACCTCAAGTACCCGGTCTTGCTAATTTCAGCTGGCTCAGTTGATAGGACTTTCGCCTTTGGGTCAGAAGGTTATAAGTTCAAATCCCACATTGAGACAATCTAGGTTGGCACTCCATTTGAATGAGTTGAAAAAATGCACCTTCTGTTTCCTTGTACATCACTGATGTTCATTTATATATCTGCTCTGCATTGCCTTCAGGCTCTGGGCTGTCTCCTTCCCCTTATGTCAGAAAGCCAGAACACTATGTAGTATTCCAAATGCAATGTTGGTTCTCCAAGCGGAACCCCATTTAAATCATGCCAGTTCCCAAGATCTTGTGTGAAATGTGATCCAGGTTGGAGCCAAGGCCTCACGAGGCATCAGGCATGGTATTGCTTTCCCGAGGAGCAGTTTTTAATCTCAGCAGGTAATCACGTCACAAATTGTTAAAATTTAAGAGTATTTAGAATCAGAAAAAAAACAGTACAATCAGCAAGGCCACTCCTTTTCAAATCATTTGATGACTCCTGCAACAAGAGTGCTTCACGGGAACCAATATGGTAGATTTTGACTATATTTTCAGAGACAACAACAAGAAATTTTATTTATATAACGGCTTTCACTTTGGGAGGATGTCCTAAGCTGTTGGGCAATACAGGGTTTCTACCAGAGCTGCAGTTTGGTTTTGGAGGGGAGGGGGGGATGTGGGAAGATGACTGAAGGCCTGATCAAAGAAGATCTTGAGATAGATTCTGAAGGTGGGGCGGGAAGGGCGGGGGACTTGAAGCAGGTTAGTACCTGCTGAACAGAGGGAGTGGGTGGTTGGGGGCAAGATCAAGGAGGGGTTTAAAAGTGAAGATGAGGATCTTCAACTCGATCCTCTGGAGGATGAGGAGCCAGTGGAGCCAGGTAACGATGGGGTAATAGGCTTTCGGACCCTAGTGTGGGAAAGGACACAAGCTTGACCTATCCAAGAATAGCCTGATTGGTCAGCACTGGTCAACCATTATTTAAGAGATGAAAATGAACAAATTTACAGCTTTGATTTTCTTAAAAAAGTCTAGGAATCCACTTAGGCATAAGATTGAATTTTCCAACCGTGTGTATTTTTATTTTACGACAGTAATCTTCCCTCTATTCTAGCTCTTTGTCCCAGTATTATATTAAATAGAGATATTAAATACCTTGGGTTATAGGGTCACACTATCTTGGAGAAATATTTAGCTTGGTGAACAATTTCTTGAAGGAACTTCTTGAAAGGCACTTTATCAAATGCAAGAATTATTATTATAATAATAAAAATGAAAGGAATTGTAACTTTAAGTATGTTTTCAGTAGGAATGATTATTCTGTTGATATTATTGCATCTTGAATCTAAACCTAATGAACATAATAATCAGACCATTGTAATATCAACTTATGGTTATTGGTAGACAAAGTTAAACATGCCAATTTTACTCGGTGGTAGTTTACTTGTAAGTTACAAAGTAGTTACCGAACATAAATGGTGATCAATTAAAATTAAATTTGTCTGGCCACAAAGTCTTTGCTTTAGGTTCTCAGAATCGAAAGCTATTATTTAGTCAATTTTTACAGTGGTAGCATTCCATGTTCTGCCTTACGTTGAAATAGAATAATTTATAGAATACAAAAGATGTGCACCTCACATAATCTGTGATAGTGATAGCAATATTGCAAGCAAGGCTCATCCAATAGGGATAATAATGTAAAAGGAAAAAAACTGGTTTACAACAAATATTTCCTTTGTGGCATTCCTTGCTAATAATTTAACATTGCATATTCATCTACCATGTACTTTGGGATATCCTCCCTGCGTGAAAGATGCTCTATAAATGTAATTTTGTTGTTGTTGTTGTACCAATGAATTGCTTAGTATGTTAGTGTTTTGTTATTGTACTCACATTTTCTAGCACAAAATACAATATTTTGGTCTTAATGACAGTGGAGCATTAAACTAATAACTCACAGATCATTAGGATCTTAAAAAAAAACACATTACGATGCCTCAGAATATCTAAGGCCCGACCAGAGGGCAGCTTTTCCTTTTTCTGTGGACTCACAAACTGTATAATCACAATATGGGCAATTTTCTGGATGAGGACATTAATAATAATTTAGGATCCAAATGCCCTGTGTCATTGGTCTTCTATCTGTGATAGACTAATGAGAGAAGAGAGAATGCGTTTCATGGGACAAGAGAGGGAGCAAGGTGGCTTTGTTGCCTCGAAGCACATTATGGTGAACCTTGCCATACGGATTAGAGGTGAATGAACCAATGGTGGGCAATGTTATGGTGGTGCTTGGGCGGTGGGGGGGGGGGTGGAGGTCAGAAGTGGAAGTGGTCATTGCTGATGGTTGGAGATATAGTACCCATTGAGTGAAAGGAGCAGCTAGGTCTGTAGGGTTGAAGGAGATCGCAGAGCTAGGGTAGGACAAGAGATTGGAGGGATTTCTGTATATATTCTGACTGTTCTCCCTCACCTCAACCAATCCATTGGAAAGTGAATTTCAAAGGCAACTATAATAAATAATTCTTGTATTTGATATAGCTTTTTATTAAGTCATCAAGACATCTCCAAGCGCTTCACATACAGTATGTGGTTTACTGATATACTGTAAAATGGTGTGTGTGTGTATTTGTGGGTGAAGATGGTCTAATAATCTATTATGCTGATAAAGATTTGAATTTAAATAAAATAAATGAACACTAAGAGACTCGGGAAAGGATGAGTTAATTAAAATTCTGAATGCTTCCAATTTAATAATGTTAACTTACCGAATGCTTAAATAAAGACCACACCTCAGTCACAGGATTCCTACCTAATCTTCTATTATTCAGGATACTATGTAATACCCCTTGGAGGAAAGGGTATAGGAAATATGAGCTTCCAATTTTGAAATCTCTGTAGATCCAATAGCCAAGATGCAAAACATAATCTACTGAACAAACATTAATTGTAAAATGTTCTTCCATGAATTATGTCAACAGAAATGAATATTCCTGTAAATTATAGATAAAGCCTAATCTAAGGGATTCACACACAGAAAAATTGAATGTTCATTGTCACTGAAGACTATTACTTTAAAACTGTCTGCTAGAAAATATATGATGGAAATAAAGTGGTCACATTTGTGGTATTTCTTAATTGATTTAAGAAATCCAAATGGGGATTATTTATGGTAATTGAATCACCCTTTGACTGTGACTCAAGGGAACCTTGCTCTGAAAATAGATTGAGTTAGAGTTCTCTCGTCTTGGCATAACGGAATTCCAGATTTCTTAATTAAGAAGGAACACTGCAAAATTGACCACAAAGTTATTATCATAGTAACAGTTTCAGACAGAAGTTGACCAATGTAGTATTCCTACCAGATTTCTTCGGTTTGTCTATTTTTATATCTAATGCTGATACTTTCTTTCGAAAGGCACTTGCCCAGTTCCTTTTTAATATCCTTTGTTGTTTGTATTGGAACATGATGTTCGGAGGCTTCAATGGCAAGAATGTGAGCTCTCAGCAAGTTCTTCTCTGTTTGGTGCAAACATCAATGCCATTTGTGGAGGTAAGCTAGAGGATATGAGAATCTATAAAGGCAGAACTCCTAGTAATAATTTTACTGTCTGGAAGTTTTCAAGTGTCTTCAGAAAAGACATTCTTCAGTGAAATCTCAAAGCATTTCACAAAATATAAAGTGGTGGTCAGCGTTGCATATTCAGGTGTATTGACAAGAAGATAAAAGCTTTAGAAATAGAAACTAAGTACAGTAAATACATTTTCTTTTTGTGTATTGCCAGGATGCAATTGGAGCGGTTTTATTGCCCAGATTGCAGGAATACCCAGAGTTTCAGGAATTGCTGATTGTCTAAATGTATCCATTTGGGACACCATAGTCGTTAGCAACAGAAAATGGTCCAGTCCCTGAAAGTTTCTTATGCTGTCTATCAGTTTCAGAACTATTCCGGGGTCAAGGGGATGGATAGTTTCTTGGGGATTTGTACTCAACGCCTGGCTGCAAACTTTGCTTCACAAAGCCTCACACCAACTTCTTTGAACCAGACTAGGAGAAACTAACTTCTGTTTTCTTGGAATCTTTAAATGTTTATGTTGTGATACTGATAGGTTTAGTTTTCTGAAAGGTTAAGATCAAATGGGTTGAAGGGCATTCTTTTTCTAAATCTTTCACAAATACAAAGTTACTACACTTTATAGTAAATCCTGTGAAAATTCAAGCATAATTATTATTATCTTGTGAGCTTTAACCTGCAAGTGGGATCTTGGTTCAAGATTGTATCCATAAGATGTTTATGACAATCCATAAGTACTGAAGTGTGAGCCTATGAGTTCTGACATAAAGTTTGTGCTACTAACCTTCTAGCTCAGAGGTGAGAGTGAAGCAAACTGAGTTAAGCTGGCACATTCTACATATTTGTAATCTTTACATCTTGCACACTAACGTTAATTGTCCGCTTTCATCAACATCAGTTTATTAGACTATCATGCCCTAAAACATCCAGAAGGCATTGATAATTAATTTATAAACTGGCAACATTGAGAATTAATTTACTTTTGGAAGATTATTTTTTCTGGTGTAATAACACAATAAAATGCTCATTGAATATGTCTCAGATTATATCTTTGTATGTTAAGGATAAAAATTGTCTTCTACCCAATTCCTAACCTATAATTCACAATCTGGATGTGAAGTAGTTTGACTTTTCTAGGGCGCTGAATACAGAGTTATTAAAAACTGGATAAAAATTGCAAAGCGTATCCTTTTAGCTTGGTACACTAGGGCTTATTCTTCATCTTACTTCCTTTCCTGCCCAACTCCCCTCTGTTGACTTAGAATGACTTCGAAGAATAGGTCCACAATGAATAAGCTAGCAATTATCAGAAACGAGAGATTGAGAGATTTAAATTGCTAAGGATTAACTAGAAAGAAATGGTATTGTGGTATTCTGCTCTCATCCAACTCAGATTCCCTCTGAATCACCCTCTCCCTCCCCACTTTCAAATCCTATTTCAAGAACTGCCTCTTTGACTGTACTTGTAGTCCTACTTCCCCTCCCCACACTTTTAGGCTCCTATACCTGTCTTATACCCGGAAGGGTGAAACCTTGGGCAAGTTTCCTTACTCCACACGCCTGATAATAATCCTTCAAGAAAAAAAACAATAATAAATTGGTCACTTCAATCCACAGTTGTTTGTGGGACACTGCTATGCGCAATTGGCTGTTGCATTTGCCCACAAATATACAGTCAATTCACTTTACAGTCTATTCTGTGAAGCGCTTTGAGACATCTAGAAGACATGAAAAGCACTATATCAAATGCAAGAATTATTATCATTATTATTCTGTGTCCAGCCAGCAGTGGAATGCAATTTGAGATGACTCAGTGATATAAACGGTGATATATAATTATATTGTATTGTATCATCCATGTTCATTCCTCAGGTATTGGAGGAGACCTTGTTAACTGATACCAGAATTAGATATAGAGCTACTTAGAGTGATACAACATGGATCAATCACAGCTTCTGGTACTGAGTTCCACACATTCACTATCCACTGTGTGCAAATGTATCTCTAAGTAAAAAAAACAGAAGAAAATGACCAACTCTTTCTAGTTTTCTATCCAAAATTATGCCAACTTAAATATTTCCATTTATAGATGTTCTGCTTGATGGTTTGTACATCACATGAAAATCTGTTACTTAAGATTTAGCAAGCCCAGGTTTATTTCATGTGGAATTTCCATTTTAATCTATCAAGTGCCTTAATTCTAATGAAAACAAACTGCCAATACTGGAATGATAACTGGGCAATGATCACTGACGATTCGCTGTCAAACATCAAGTTCTGGATGAGTTCTATTTTTTTCCAGTAAGTGCCAGCAAGATCAAAGCTCTCCTGCTTGGCTCGCATCTGCACGTGCTTACCTCATTGATCTGCATGGTGTGCACCTCACAGAGGGTAAAGCAAAGCAAAGCCATGGAAGGGTTTGAACACATGGACAAGGGTCTAGATTTTAATATGCTGGGGGAAGGGGAGCCAGTGGAGTCAAGCAATGATGGGGTTGAAATTGCGAAACTTAGTGTGGGAGAGGACACAGGTTATAGAATTCTGGATGATCTGCAGCTTGTGTAGGGACAAGGTGGGGAATCCATGAAAAGGGCATTCAAATAAGCATTGGATGTAATGAAGATGCAAATAAGGATTCTAAGTAACTTGGGGAGTAGCGGAGTGGTAGTAGTGGCGGAGGCAGCCGATGTTGAGGAAGTGAGGGAAAGACAACCAAGTGGGAATTTGGTGCCTGGTATCAACTTGTATTGATATTGAGTTTAAAGCAAAGGAGTGAAAATGAGTCAGTGTTGTATAAAAGTCTATTAAGTTTCATTCAAATCCTGCATCTTTTACCCTAACAAATTTATTGATTGTATTTTTATTCATGAAGGTCAAAGGAGAAATTGATTTATAGAGGGAGGTTTCAATTCCAAAATGATTTTCGTAATACCTGATCTAAAGGGAAATATTCAAATTGATAGTCAAATAAAAGTTCACAAATCAATTATTTCTGCAATACATGTCCATATGAGGTGGACACAACTGAATCCAGGAGTGACTCCCATTGTAAGGAATGACTCAGACTACAATTATAATGGGAAGTGGATATGCCTGCAGTTTCTATTGCTTTTCTCTGAAAGGTCTAAAACATGTAGATATGAAAGTAAAGTAAACGGGGAAGCTGATACCCAGGATAGGTTTTGGAGAAGGTACAACAATATAATTACAACTTGAATTTAGTTAGAGCCCTTTATGCAAAATAGGATCTTGGAGTATTGTAAAGTGAATGGTGTTGGATGCCAAGCAAGGGAGAAGGGGGAGGTGGTGGTGACGATAGACCAGGTTAATATATTAGCAAATATGTATTTGATATTTAATGTTTATTAATAATAATTAGTATAAAAACATGCACATCTAAGCTGTGAAGAAAGATTGTAGAAGCTGAGAATGTTTACTATGGAGAAGAGAGAATTGAAGGTTGATATTATCGAACTCTTCTGGATTCTATTGGATCCCAGCTGATAAACTAAACTCTAGTGCCTTATTTAATAAGGTCAAGATGTCCAAAACAAGTGTATTTGATCTCAAACTGTAAAGGTGAAGGGGGAAAAGTTAATGTGTAAAAAATTTGCCCAGGGAGGTGGATAGAATGGTGAGTTTCAAGGGTATTGTTTCGACTGAAAATGATTTGGGGGGAGAAGGTAGTTATAAATGAGACAGGCTAGATGGACAGCAACAGTCTTTTAATGCAACTGCAAATCATTACATTCCTATTCCCAGTTATACTGAAGGATGGATTCTATAGCAGCATTTTCACTGGAGGTTGCAAACCACGACTCTTTTCTGGGCGAGGGAGGCCTCTAGCTTTTTCTAATAGCAATGTATGTGAATATATGTGAAGACCTGAATGGGAATTGTGCTTAACTGATCTGAATGCAACAGAGTTGTTCCCAGGATCCTGACCAACAATCCTCCAAATAAAATTGGTCATTCATTTTATGGCTGTTTGTGAGTCACTGCTAAGCAAAGATCGGCTGTCTCATTCGCTTACAAATACATAGACGCTGCATTACTTTGAGACTTCTCCGTGAGATGACAAGGCACTGTATTAAAGTCAAGGATTATTCATATTATTAATTCCTCTTACTCTTCAGAGATATGGGCAAGTAACAACTGTTATGCTGGATCTAAAAAAAATTGAGAATTTTAGGAATATGAATTATTGTATGGACAAAGGTAAAAATGCCTCTTCTTTTGATTTTCCAGTTTATGTTTAATGCACTCATATCTTCTGCATATTTTGGAAATATCCATATTGAATCTAGGGAGGAAAAGGGAAAGGTGGGGAGAATAGCTTCAAAGCAGCAGTTGCTGGTTCAGAGAAAGGGAAAAAAGTTATGCAAAAAAGTTTAGTACAAAAATAAATCAGGTAAGTGTACAAGAGAGGAGGGTTCCAAGGAGGATAAGTGAGTCAAGGTTGAAGTGTTTATACATGAATGCTCAAAGCATTGGGAATAAAGGCAAGTAACTAGAGGCACTAATTAAAATGGAAATATACAATGTCAGAAGCTTTGACAGAAACTTGGCTTCAGCTGGGGAGGTACTGGGAACAAAATATCCCTGCCTACAGAAATTTCAGGACTGATCAAGCAGGGAAAATGAAAGCACCGATACCTTGTTAATTAAAAACCATAAGACCATAAGATGTTGGAGCAGGCGTAGGCCATTCGACCCCTTGAGCCTGCCCTGCCATTTAATAAGATCATTACCGATCTTCCAACCTAATTCCATTTACCCGCCCTATCCCCATATCCCTTAATCCCTCTATCGTTTAGAAATCTATCGACCTCAGTCTTGAATATGTTCAAGGACTGAGCATTCACAGCCTTCTGGGGTAGAGAATTCCACAAATTTACTACCCTCTGAGTGAGGAAATGTTTCCTTAACTCAGTTCGAAAAGACTGACCCTTAATCTTGAGACTATGACTCCTAGTTTTAGATTCTCAAACCAGGGGAAACAGTTTCTATAAGATCACCTCTAATTCTTATATATTCTAGAAGATCAATAGATCAATAGAAAGGAAGGATATTGGAGTCTAAAATAAAACATTAGCAATGTGGAACTTGTACACTTATTGCAACTTCATGTTTGGGCCTGTCACAATTTGTAGTATCTGGTTTCAGCTTGTCGAATGCCCATTGGTAACCGCTTAATTTCTAAGGGAATTACCTGGCTTGTTGCGATTTCCCAGTTGACGACTCTTTCTTGATTTAGTTTCCAATGTGGTAATTTTCTTGCAGACCTTCTGTTCTGGTTTAGAGATAAGTAGTTCTTAAGCAGCCTGAGGTCTTGAAGCCCAAAATATGTTCTTTCAGAGTTTATTTGGGGATGCTGTTGTAGCCTAATCTGGTTAGGCCTTTATCCTGTGAACATGAGTGCACAGATTTATGTTTGTAAAGGGCAATTTCAGGACGAGACACCAGGAAGTATTTTTTTCCAATTAACGACTGGAACAGAATACCAAGAAAGGTGGACTCATTTAAAAAAACAGCTGGATACTGTGATGGGGGGAGGGTAAATCAGGTACTCCAGAAGGATGAGATCAACAACAACAAGATTACATTTGTATAGCGCTTTTAGCGTTGCGAGGACAGTGGGCCTTCTTCATCCAAACTTACAATAATCCATGCATTTTATTTTATATATATATTATTTTATATAGCTCCTTATCATGTATGCATAGTGTGTGCTCTTGAAATTTTATTGAGAAGGGCAGACATTTTCGAAAGCATTATCCATTCAGTTAAATCAGTATATAATACTAATAATAATCTTTGCATCTGATATAGTGCATTATCATTTTGTTGAGATGTCTCAAAACGCTTTACAAAATATATTGTAAAGTGGATTGACTGTGTATTTGTGGGTGAGACGCAGCACCAATTGCGCATGGAAGTGTCCCAGAAACAGTCATGATTGAAAGACCACTTTTTTTTTGGAGGGATTATACCCCTGGAAAACAATCCGCGAATTGACTAACAACTGGGTTCCAACGTTATACTAGGTAAACAGAAGCATGTGGAGTAATGAAACTTGAGTAAGCTTGTGCCCTGCCTGGGAATCAAACTCAGATCCTCTTGCTTGTGAGGCGAGTGCTCTCACCAATAGGCTGTAGGCAAACGTTCCTTGTGATCTTTGTAAATAAATGCTGAGAGGACGTTTTCCATTGCATAAAAATGATAGTGGAAGCCCTGCTTCAAACTTTAAGCCAAACCTTGTTGTTTACCTTGCGTTTCCAAGTGCAATTGCCTTTGTAGTTGAGGTGAAACTCTATCTCAGAAAGTAGTGATAAACAGCTCCAGTGAGTCTCAGTACAGTTGGTGCAGGCACATACAGAGAGGACTTAATCAAGGCATGAATATAAAAAAAGCCTGGCCTTTGTGTTTAACTTTCACAACTAAATCTATGTTGCTTTGGAACTCTTTTGTGAACTCAAAAAGAAATTTCAGATAAGACTCCCTATTTCTGGTTACATTCCAGCCATTTTAATTTTGGGTCCCAGTTCATTGTGTTGAGCGTGTTTTCATTTTCCTGCTCTGTGGCACTTGTTGCCTACATGGGATCACTCTCACAAAGAAATGCTCTTGATATCTATAATAACTTTCAATTCAATTTGTTCATGTCAGAGGAAAAGTAATAAAAAAATTCAAATGTATATTGAATGAGGATTCACTGTACTCCTGTCATACTTAGTGAAAGTACAATGCATTCTAATTAACCTAACAATACATATTGTTGTTTAAAACTGTATCCATAGCTGAACCTCTTTCCACAAAATTGCAAAAAAGCTTTGTTATCAGTTGTTGCAGTTTAACATAAGAAAAGGTTTCCAAATGTGTAAACGCACAATGGAAAGGGTATTGGACTGTAACATTTTAATATTTCAACACAATAAATACCATTCACTTCATTTCCATTTATCTCTTCCAAATGGATTGAACTGGACCCATTGATGATTCACAGTTTTGCTCATTCAAATAGATAAGAAATATATATTGGATTCACCCACTTAATCCATTGCATAAATCCTCTTTCGTTTAAATGCGCTCGGGAGTGGGCGCAGAAGAGTGAAGCTTTTTTTTGTCAGCTGGGTGTCTGACGCATGCAAAAACCCATCACCATGTTTAAGAATGTACAAACCAAACAGAATTCCATGCATCCCATCTATACATGGAAATTCCAGAGATACTTATTATGCGTACTATCTCCCTGGAGGGATGCATCCTGCTTATCTAATTCTGGAAAGCGTTAGGCCAGGTTTATTTACATTAGGTTATTTACATATAAATAGATTGTAAATGCCCACAACAACCATGAAGTGAATAATGAATTTTATCCAGGGGTTTGTTGGCATTGGGATGCTGGAATCAGCTCTCTTTCCTTTTTGAATAGTGTCACAGGGTCTGGTATGACACTGATTTGATGAAAAAGTTTACTCCATTTAGTTATAATTGAAGCAAAATTAGTTGTCATAAAATCTGTAAAGCTATTTAGATTCAACTCCCAGAGCAGTTACATGCTATAAAAATATCCCATCAAAATGAAATCTTTATGACTGCTCATGTAAAGACTTTGGAGTTGAATTATCATTTTGTTTATTATAAAGTACTTAAAAAAATGCTTGCTTCAACAGAACTAAGTATATTCTCCACACAGCTTACTTACTACAACTTACATTTACAAAGTGCTTTTCACATAGGATAACATCTCATAGTACGTACATTTAATGCTCTTTGCCTTAAAGAACTGTAGGGTGGAAATTTTACCTAGGATTAGACTTACTCCGTTAAAGGGGGGACCTCATAGAGGTATTTAAATTTTAAATGGGATTGAACACAAAACCAGGACAATACTTTAGAGTGCAGCAAGAGAGTAGAAGAGGACAACAACAAATTACATTTGTATAGCTCCTTTCAAGTCAGGAGATGTCCCAAAACGCTGGACAGTCAGGGAATTGGACCTTAGCAGCGGGTTGGGATAGGGAGGGTGGAGGGCAGGAGGGTGACCAAAGGAGCGGTCAAAAAGGAAGATCTTGAGGCGAGTCTTGAAGGAGGCAAGAGAGGGAATAAAGTGCAGGGACTGTGCAATGCAGTTCCAAAGGATGGGGGCAGTGAGGCTAAAGGCCCGACTGTCGATGGCAGGGTGGGTCGGGCAGGGGTTCAGGCTGGAGCCTGGTGAGTAGAGGTAGTGGACAGGTTGATAGGGGATTAGTAAGTAACAGAGGTAGGAGGGAACAAGGCTTTGGAGGGCTTTGAAGGTGAGGATAAGGATTTTGAACTCTATCTTCTGGGGGATGGTGGGACAGTGGAGCCGGGCGAGGATGGGTCAAGGAGTCACGGAGACTGGTGCAGGAGAGGACACGAGCAGTAGAGTTCTGGCAGATCTGCAGCTTGTGGAGGATCTGAACCAATCAAAGACAGAACCATGAAGGTTGAATGACTTGAACAACTTTCCAGGACACAGGACTCAGTTTAAAACAAACTCTTGATGCTGTGATGGGAGGAGAGTTAGGTGGGTAATCGAGAACGTTGAGAACAGATGAGCAGAAGGGTATTCTTCATGTGAAACAACCTCATGATCTTGTGAATGTAACATTTCCAAGTATATAATGTGACAAATTCTTAAATACCGTCTTAACTTTGAAGCCGTTTTTTTCTGGAAATTCTTTTAACTACATAAAACTGCTGTCAAAGTTCAATATAAAAATTGGCCAAGTTATGGATATTCTAAATGTTATGTCAGTAGAATAAATCTAAACCCATCTGAAATTTTACCCCATGTATTTACCCCTTTGCAACAACACATAGGATTTACTGTAAAATGTAGTGACTGGGTATTTTGCAGATCTTCACACAGCTGATGTACGCACAGTAAAGTCCCATAAACAGTCACGCAGTAAACTCACAATTTCATATGGGGCACTGTTGACCAGGTCATTGAGTGAAAACTACCTTTACTTTACAAATAGTGTCAATAGGATCTCAAATACCCACTCGACCTGGCAGATAGGACTTCGGTTTAATTTCTCATCTGAAGGACGGTGTCTCTGGCAATGCAGCGCACTCTTAACACAGTATTGGAGTGTCAGGCGAGATGATGTGAGTTTGAAGTACTTGCTCCTGCCTACTTCTGCAACCTATTAACACCAACATGTCCATTCAGCTTTTCTGCCCCCACCCTCTGGATCTCCATCACAGAATTCCTGCACCTCACCCCCTCCCTTGCATTGTTCAAGATCCATCCCAAGACTTTTCTCTTTGATCGTGCTTTTGCCCACACTCCCACCCACCCCTTACCCTCGATCCTCTTAATAATAATCATTGCATTTGATATAGCACCTTATCATGTCTTTGAGACGTCTTAAAGCGCTTTGCAGAATATACTGTAAAGTGAATTGACTGTATATTTTGTAGGTGATACATGGCAGTCAATTGAGAAGAGCAGTGTCCCACAAATATTTGCAAAGTGAGCAACCAAATTCTTCTTATTATTTTTTGAAGGGATTATTATCCCCGGAAAAACGATCCACCAATCGACTAACAACCGGATTCCATCCCCCAGCTCAGGCGCAAACCATTAACTGTCCAGCATCTTGGGTGTCCTTCCAATGTGAAAGGCACTATGTAAATACAATTTTGTTGTTGTTATTGAAGTCCCACATGGGGCTTGAGCCCATGATCTTCCAACTCAAAGACAAGATGCCACAAACTGAGCCAGGCTGACAGTATTGTAGAAAATATTGAATTTACTTTCAAGAGTTGTGCAGTTCTTTTCTTTCCATCTTCTTTTCACAATTTCTATTCCTTCACTGATAACTGTGCACCTATATCTGAGAGCTGAGGCTGTATTCAGCTGATAAAGACTATTGAATAAAGAGAATCCTTCTCTACAGAAAACTGAAAGGAAAACTGACACCTATCATATCATTTGTTGTACTAATGAGATTAATAATTATTTGGCAGGCTGAATGCTAACTCTTTGAGTACAATGCTGCACTCAAGATAAGAACTTGCAATTTTCCATCCCTGTGATGTCAAAACATCTCAACATTTGTTACTGTCAAGTGTATGACAGGTTTTGTTGGCAAGTCTGGCAGACATTTTGTGCACAGAAGAGTTCCACGAACAACCATCAGGTGAATATTAATTTTTATCTCACTGTTCAAGGTTGTGCAATGTTTGCCACGCTGCTGTAATTTCACAACATGTCAAAACCATTCAAAGTTGTGTTGGATGAAATCTAATGCTTAAAAATAAATCCTTATTCTATTCATTAATTGTGGGTCGTAGAACTGGGTATTAGGATGAAAGGTCACATGACAGATAGTTTCAACAGAAGATTATCATAGCAACGGACAGCATTAGAATAAATTAGGTCATTGAAACAGAATAAGTTTCTAGATCATGGGCCAGCAGCGAGGAATAAGAAGAAATGGACAAGAATGGAGTTGGAGAGAAAGCAAAGTATATGGTCACTTGAGCTCTGTAGTTTGAACTAATGAGATATATCTTCTATTTGCCCACAAAGTACACAGTCAATCCACTTTACAGTGTATCCTGTGAAGTACTTTGAAAAGTTTTGACAATGTAAAAGACATTATATCGAATGCAAGGATTATTATTATATTCATTTGTATAGTTCATATGGCTATGATCCTCATTTATCATGTAAATAAAGATCATTTAGAATTATAGAATTATAGAATGATACAGCACAGAAGGAGGCCATTTGGCTCATCGTGTCTGTGTTGGCTCTTTGAAAAGAGCTATCCAAATCAGTCCCACTCCCTGCTCTCTCCCCATAACCTTGCAAACTTTTACATCCCAAAAGATTATCTCTTAAAAGTTGCTATTGAATCAACTTCCACCACCCTTTCAGGCAATGCATTCCAGATCCGAACTCGCTGTATGAAAACATTTCTCCTCACCTCCCCTCTGTTTCTTTTAACAACTATGATGAATCGGTGCCCTTTGGTTACCGACCCACCCACCCATCAAAATAGATTCTCCTTGTTCACCCTATTCAATCCCTTCATGATGTTGAACTTCTATTAAGTTTCCTCTTATCCTTCTCTGCTCTGAGGAGAATAATCCTAGGTTCTCTAACCTCTCCTCATAACTGAAGTCTCTCATTCCTGGTACCATCCTGGAAAATCTCCTTCGCACCCCTTCCAATGCCTTGACATCCTTCCTGATGTGTAGTGCCGAAAATGATACTCTAGCTTAGGCCTAACTGCTATTTTGTAAAGGTTCATCATAACTTCTTGGCTTTTGTATTCTATGCCCCTTTTTATAAATCTAGTATCCTGTATGCTTTTATTTTTAATAGCTTTATCTGCCTGTCCTGCCACCTTCAAAGATTTACTTATATGAACCCCCAGGTCTCTCTGTTCCTTCACCCCTTTAAGATTGTACCATCAGCTTATATTGCCTCTCCTCATTCTTCCTCCCAAATGCATCACTTCACATTTATTCACATTAAACTTCATCTGCCATGTATCTGCCTATTTTAACAGTCTGTCTATGTCCTCTTGCTGCTATCCTCCTCCTCACGGTTTACTACTTTTCCTAGCTTAGTATCATCTGCAAACATGGAAATTGTACTTCCTATACCCAAATCCAGGTCATTTATATAGATTAAAAACAGCAGTAGTGGCAATATCGACTCCTGGGGGACATCACTGCACACTTGACTCCAGTCAGAAAGATAGCTATTCACCACATCTCTCTGCTTTCTGTCTCCCGGCCAGTTCTGTATCCATGCCGCACTGCATTTGGAAAACTTATTACAAGAGTGAATTTCAGCATAATAATGATGAAAAATTAGCACAACACATATCTAACATCATAATATTGATAGCAGCACTGATGCTTTTAGAATTATTTCAGGAAAGAGTTCCTGTGTATGTTAATACCTCTGTGATAAATGGAAGAGCATGAGAAAGAAAGTCACCCTTTCCCATTCTACAAAAATGCTAGGCACATTTATATATATATAGTACATATATATATTACATATATAACATGTCAAAACACCATATATATACATATACATATATACATTTATCTTTGAAACTAATACAATGCTGGATCCACGTTATTTGAATATCACCCTGTATGAAATTTATTGTGGCAGTGGAAGCTTCTGTGCAGTTAGTGGAAATGTTAAAGCAGAGTGATGTGACTTAAAGCACAACAATATCCCTGAGAGGATAACACATTAATGAGTAAAGTAACCCGAATTACCCAGGGGATCAATGTACTAATGTTTGAAAGTTCATTAGCAAAATTGCCTATGAATTAGTTCATTAGATAATTACAGTTGCTGACATAGAGCAGTTTATTCTGCTGCAAATATGCCTTTGTCTGATTTATAAGCAGCGTTCTACCATATAATTACAATATTCTCCCTCTACATAATATACCCATTTGTTGAAATCCAGGTAGAGTTGAGAAATTAAATATCTGACTTGAGTGTGCTTTGCATTGTTTATCATTTATCCTCCTCCCTGACCTCCACAATAAACAATGCTCCTGCTGTCTCCTTCTGTTGTTGAGATTATGGAATAGTTTGGATATTTCCATGTCTGTCATGATTAGTCCTTCATAACAACTGATATTCATATCAACAATCCTTCTTAAATAAAAAAATCAGTCAACAACAGTTTGTAGGACATTGCTGTGCACAACTGGCTGCCATCTTTCGCCCACAAAATACACAGTCAATCCATTTTTTTTACTATATCCTGTGAAGTGCTTTGGGATGTCTCAAAGACATGAAAAGGCGCCATATCAAATAGAAGGATTATTATTATTATATTGTGGGGTACAATATAAATGTTAGGTGTCAAAGTCAAATGAATCCTCCTTGCTTTTGCACACCAAAACCTCATGTTTCTTCATATCATCTTCACTATTGTACATTACCTCTTCCCATGAATGTCACTACTTAGTGACCTCTTCTCCACTGCCAAGACAATGAGCAGATCCTTTCTTTCAGGGGAACAATGACCGAAAAACATTCTCTGACTGTGCCTCCACTTAAAAGGCTGCCACATCATGGTGTTGCCTTTGAGAAAATGATCCAGGTGTTTGCTTGAGTAAGGCAGTCAGCAATTGAATCACATTATCAATGACATATGTCAGGCCAGCTCTTCCATTTTAGTGACACAAGTAATCGTGTTAACTTCAGTCTCCATTAATCACTACTTTACATGTTAAGGATTCTTCAAATGACCTGGGTTAGAGATGAGCTAAGTGTTTAGATTACACTTGATCTTTCCTTTGAGGTTGTTTAACATCAGTGGTATCCCCCCTCCCCCAGTAATTGGAGGTGAAAGCATTCCAGCATTCCTACTTTATGAATGTCAGGCCATTAGATATCCATTCATGAGTCAATGATGGGCAATGACAAATCTGGTCAGTCTCATAATACTGTATAAAGTAAAACGGTGTCTTGGAAACGCTAAGCTGAAACATTTGTTCAGTGAATAAAGAAACAAATTGATCTACTGAAGAAATGGGAAAAACTACCCCTGATCCATAACACTTTTGTCATTTTAATGACTGTTTCATTTTTACTTTATCTGGAAGTGTAGCAGGTGAGAGTTTGCCAAGCAGAGGGGGCGAGCAGAAGAGTGAGGCAGGGGGAAACCATAGAGGTAGGGAGGTATGAGGGTGTGGATGGAAGGATTTGTAGGTCAGGATAATGATCTTGAAGTCAATCCATTGAGCAACAGGGACTCAATGGATTCTGGTGAGAATGAGAGTTGTAGTAATGCAAATTTTAAGCATATACTAGTTGCAGATATAATAGAAAAAACAGGCATAATGGGTTATCGACAATAAGAGAAACAAAGTTAGAAGATGTGTTTTTATTGCATTAAAAGATGTGATAACTGAGAAATTTCACTTTACAGTGTGTTCTGTGAAGCGCTTTGGGATGTCCTCCTGACATGAAAAGCGCTATATCAAATGCAAGGATTATTATTATTATTATATTATTATTATTCCATAGACGTCAGCCCACAGCTGGAAAGTGCCTTTCAATGAAGAGCACACTCCTTAACCTCCCATGTTGCATGTGGTTTGAAACCACCTGGTTGGAATTTAACCAGCAATATAATTATTTTGTCAGTCAGAGCTGGGTGGCATCTGCTGCCTTCACAGACAGAGTATCAGGTTCAATAAAGAGAATGTCAGATGGATTTCCTTTGTCAAAATGTTTCCCATGCTCCCCTGTTGGCTCAGAATGAAGGCCTGTTGAGAAACAACATCTTGCATTCAAGACCATATGCAAGCCACGTATGGCATAACATTTATAAATATAACTGAGGAATCCCTCTTTCCTAACACTTTATTACACTGTTAACTACCACCCACAATAATGTTCATTTCACAGAGCAATGGCTTCACACAGTGATCATTTCAGCATATCCTGCCTTAAGAAATGCTACTTTAAGGTACCATGCTGCAATAGTTTCAGAACCCATTTTAAAATATTAAACAAAGTTTATATATAATAATCCTTGCATTTGATATAGCACTTTTCACATCTTCTAGACGTCTCAAAGTGCTTCACAGAATGTACTGTAAAGTGAATTGACTGTATATTTATGGGCAAATTGCAGCAGCCAATTGGGCACAGCAATGTCCCACAAACAGTCATGGATTGATTAACTAAATTATTATTATTATTTTTAGAATATTAACTACTACAACTGCTACTTATAAATGATCCTAGCGTTTGATTTTGCTCTAATTACATCAGGAGGACATCTCAAAGCGCTTCACATATTCTACTGCAAGGTGTAGGGAATATGTATTTTGTAGGCAAAAGTGACAATCAATTTGAACACATTAATGTCCCACAACCAGCCATGACATGAATGAGCAAATTTCTCTGGTGGATTGTTGGCCAGGTTAAGTCCTGCACTAGACTAAAGTACCGTAACCATATTAAACTATCCAGACAAATTGAAGATACAATGATCGTTAGCCAGTTGTCTATTCAGGTAAATACTGCATAAACCTTCCACGTTTTTACTGAAATAAATAATTGTTCTGTCTCATGCCTTCAAATGTCCTGCTTTCTTGTGTCATATTGCATTGATCCTTTCTTTCTGCAAATGCTGCTAATTGCCATCATTTGTTAAACTCAGCTATTATCATAAAATATAATTGACACATTTTCACTTGAATGCATTATCAGTGGAAAAATAACATCCCTGTGTAAAAATGAACCCAGAGCTATTTCTGTGACCCTCTCTGTGTTTCCTTTCCTATTAAATGCTTAACAATTGTCTCACTTTTCCTTAAACTCTACAATTAAACTGTACACTATTTCTTAACTATACTGTTGATTCACTTACATTTTTGGAATAAAAAATCGCCTTGCATGAAATCTGTGCAACAATTGCACAAGTATGGTGATGGGATTCCGCGTGTTTCAGGCACCCAGCTGACCAAAGTAAAAATCATGCATTGCAATATATCTGTATTTATTTCGCAAAAGAATTACAGAATTTATGACTTGGTTTACAATACAGTTCTGACAATGTAAAGAAGCTGCAGTGTGAAGAAAACTGAGTGAGTCACTCCTTTCTGTGGATCTTCATCTTATATCTAGAGGCAACACCTTGGGTCAGGACCTAAGCAGGGGGGAAATGGACAGGGGGAGGGAAGGGAGGAAGCAAGGAGGGGGTAGAGAGTCGAGTGGGGAGCTGAAGGCACGGTCAAAGAGAAAGGTCTTGAGACCGGCCTTGAAGGAGGAAAGGGAGGAGGCAGCAAAGGCACTGGGTGATAGAGTTCCAGAGCCTAGGGGCTGAGAGGCTGAAGGCCCGGCCACCGATGGTAGGATGGTTGGGGCGGTCTACCTGCAAAAGACTGATCTGCAGATTGGATGAATCTCCAGACAGGGCGAAATCTTGGGCAAGTTTCCTTACTCCACACGCCTAATAATAATCCCTCCAAAACCCAAAACAATAATAAATTGGTCATTTTCAATCTACGACTGTTTGTGGGACATTGCTGTGCGCAATTGTCTGCCGTGTTCGCCCACAAATATACAGTCAATTCACTTTACAGTGTGTTCTGTGAAGCACTTTGGGACGTCCGCCCGACGTGAAAAGTGCTATATCAAATGCAAGGATTACTATTATTATGAAGCATCATGACTAAAATACTGTATTAGCCAATATTTCTCTTTCAAGTGTCGATCAATCAAATATTGCAGGATTTTCTGTTCTTATTGCAGATTTCCAACATCAAAGATGCTTTTCCTCACTCTTTCACCTTCCCTGAAAGTCTGGGAATCGTAAATCTGACTGTTCATTAATTATTTATTAGTTTAAGTGGAAGCAAAGCATTTGGGATTTTTCATGTTTGTATTTATAGCTAATATTCAGATAGGGTAACATGTTAACACTTGAAACACCACCAATATATATTTACAGCAGGCACTATCTTTACTTGAGTGTTGCTGAATGCTTGTTTTCATTTGAAGTATTCGCAAGCTCCCCACCCAATGCTGTCTTCTTTTTCTGGGTCAGAAATTGCAGATTTGCTTCTGTGTTTCTTGTGGCTTGTCAACCTTCTAATTTTTTTAAGCTTTCAATTAAAAGTGACTTCTAAAAAATACATCCTTCAGCACAACTTCCAAAAAAGCATAACTTATTAATAGTTCTTGCTTTTGATATTGCGTAGTTTGTGTCAAGAGAACATCTCCAATGCTTGAACAGGATTTACTATGAAGTATGAGCAAATGTATTTTGATGTTGGGACCTGAAAGCAAGAAAGTTCGTAAAAAAAGCTAACAAGAGAGAAATGGTGAGAACAAGTAGAAAATAATGCAACCAATGTTAAAATAACAAAATCTAACAGAGAGATTAAAGAGAGGAAAATATAATGGTTTTAAATATTTTATTATTAATTGTATTTTCAGCATTTATTTAGTGGGTTGAGATCAACCTTAAGAATAGTGAAGCTATTTTGATGTCTGAGTAGATTTATTATTGTGGAGTTTTTAAGTCACAATGATTGAGTTTGGAAAGATACAAAATCGGTCCTTATTCAGGATCTTCATCATTCCCCCAGTACTCGAAGAGTTAATGTTATAAATTAGAACATTAACATGTTAGGCAAGTTTCCTTACTCCACACGCCTCTGTTTACCCAGCAGTAAGTAGGAGCTCGGTTGTTAGTCAATTGGAGAATCGCTTTTCCCGGGGTAACAGTCCTTCCAAAAAAAAATAATTTGGTCACTCAATTCACAACTAATTGTAGGACACTGCTGTGTGACAATTGGCTGCTGTATTTAGCCCACAAAATATACAGTCATTTCAATTTACAGTATATTCTGTGAAACGCTTTGAGAGGCCTCAAAGATGTAATAAGGCTCTATATTAAATGTAAGGATTAGTATTACATAATTGAGCTTTGCTATTTGTTGGTGGGGACCGCTATTTTGAAGACAATCTTGTGTTGAAGATTAACATTCAGTGCTGTTAGACGTTTAAATTTATATATATCTCTGGAGGGCAGGGATCTATGTTTTTGTGTTATGTATTAACAGGATTCCTTAAAATGGTATCCCAAGTGCAAAGGTCGTAATCTCCTTTTGGTAATTGGAATATATCTTGCAGATCCATAGGAACTCCACCATAGTCTACTGAGACTGAGTCTCCTACGATTACTTCTTACAGGCAAGTAATCATCATAATAATATTCCTTGTATGTGATAGTATCTTATCATATAGTTGAGACATCTCAAAGCGCTTCATAGAAATACATTGTAAAGTGGATTGACTGTATTTTGTGTGTGAAGTGAGAATCCAAACCATATTCCTTATTGAGAGATCCCACTAAAAAAACAGCTTGCATTCATATAGTGCACTTCATGTAGGATAAAGCCTCACAGCAGTGGGGACTGAATGCCAAGCAAGACAGAAAGGGAGGGGAAGGTAACCATAGGCATGGTCGAGGAGATAGGTTGAAAGGGATTTAAAGACATAACAAAGGCAAAGCAGAACAATAGAGGCAAGGAGTTCCAGAGGCTAGCGATGTTATGATTGAATAACTGCAAAAATACTGGAAACTAGAGTCCTCTTTTGCACTGGCATGCCAAACTTTATGATTTTGCAAAATATAATCCTGCCATTGCTTCTTTAAAAATAAATGTTGTTTTGCCCTTGGCACGTAAGAGCTTGTTCATAATAATTCATTAAAACATTAATACATGGATCCCTCCATCGAAAGCCCCCTTGATGCAATTCAGATCACTGAAGCACAAATTAGTATGGAATGCCTCACTCTATATATATATATATATATATATTACTGTCCTTACTTCCCCTATTCTCTGAATATTTAACAATCCGCTCCTTGGAAAAAAGACACTGTTCTTTAAAAGATTGTGCAACGGAGAAAGAATTTGACGTTATGCTAGTATGCATTTAATCTGAAAAAAATCTTTTTTTGCTGAGGTATGTGTAATTGTACTACAGGATACAGTGATTGTTCCACTTGAAAGCCCATAATAACCTATGCATAAGTTATAAGGTCATGGATTATACAGCTAATAAGAACTGATAAGTAGTAATAATCATGGAAGAACTTTCTAAATGCACATAAATCATGGAAATAGTGTCAACTTTTCTCTTTTGAGCTTTAATGTAATCGTTTAGAAATACCAATGCTGCCAGGATTTTTTATTGTGGTTGAAACATCTTGTTTTGCCAGCAGTCTTCTAATATTGGAAACTTGGGCAGTACTTAACTGGATCTGATTGTATATTGTATGCAGGGCGCTAGACAAATTGTGCCATTAAATGGGATTGAAAAAGTAAACCCAGAACAATACTTTAGGAAGGACCAAGACAGTAGAATACAAGGACAATGTTTAAAGTTGCAAAGGGCAATTTCAGGATAAAAATAAAAGGAATATAAAACCACTGATCCAGCTAACACAATTCATGGCCTGCGCTACTGAAATGTTCATTCCCCAAACACAAACAAGCACACAAACATATTATCCAGTAACTGTGCTCAAATGTGTCTGTGTGTGTGTGGAAGTTATAACAAGAGAGTTTTCTTTTTTGAAAACTCAGTTGTAGGGGTGACTCTCATCAGATAACAACAAAAAAAAGTTTAAATTCCAGTCTTTTGAATTCCTCTGAACAAAGGAACAACAATACTGTAACAATAATTCTGTCCTTGAGTGGTTCAGATCCTAGCTCTCATACCGTCTCCACTTTGTCTCCACAAATGGCTTCTCCTCCAGCCCCCACACAGTCTCACGCACTTTTACTCATGGTCCTCTCCTCTTCAACATGTACTTGCTCCCTCTTGGTGACATCATCCGCAGACATGGGGTCAACCTCTACATGTTTGACACTCAACTCTATCTCTCTGCTTCCATCTTTAACTCCAGGACCACTGCTGTTCTGTCTTGGATGAGAGCTAAGTTTCTACAATTGAACGACAACAAGACCGAGGCTCTCCTGATTGGCTCCCGTCAGCGCCTCCAAACCTCAGGCATTGACAGCATCACCATCCATTATTTCATCTCAACTATGCATTCTACCCTCACATCCATGCTATGACCTGTTCTGCCTTCCCCCACCTTCTCAGCATTGCCCAGATCTACCACTGTCTCACCCCTCAGGCCACCAAAACCATCATCCACACGTTCATCCCAACCAGGCTCGACTACGTCAATGTGCTACTTATCAGCCTTCCCAACTCTTTCCTCCACAAGCTGCAGATCATTGAGAACTCTGCAGCTAATGTCCTCTCCCACACCAGGCTCCATGACCTCCTCACCCCCACCCTCACCCGGCACCACTGGCTCCCCATCTCTCAGAGGATAGAGTTCAAAATACTCATCCTTGCCTTCAAAGCCCTCCATGGCTTTGTTCTTTCCTACCTCTGCGACTTGCTGACCCCATATGAACCTGTCTGCTCCCTCCACGATTGGCAGTCGGGCTTTCAGCCTCTCTATCCCCACTCTTTGGAACTCCATCCCAGATTCCCCTCGTCTCACTCCCTCCCTTGCCTCCTTCAAGGCACATCTGAAGATCTTCCACTTCGACCGCACCTTCAGCCAACCTCCTACCCTCCACCCTCCCTTATCCCAATCGCCCCCTCACTCGGGTCCAAAACCCTGACTGTCCAGCTTCTTGGGACATCCTCCTGACGTAAAAAGCGCTTTACAAATGTAATTGATTCATCTGAACATTTTAAGAACAGTAACGTAATAATATTTGCATTTGATACAGTGCTTTATCATGTTGTTGAGATGTCTCAAAGTGCTACACTTCTACTGTAAAATATAGTGAATGAATATTTTGTTGGTGAACGTGGCAGCCAATTTGTGCAATATATCCCACTGACAACTATGGAGCGAGTAATCAATTTTGTATTTGGGATCATTGGCCAGGACACCAGGAGAAACACCTTTCTCTTTTTAAATAATACTATGGGATATTTAACGTCCATCTGACCAGGTTGACAAGATCTTTGTTTAAAGTCTCATCGAAAGGATGGCATCTCTGACAATGCAGCACCTCCAAGCACTGCACTGGAATGTCAGTCTGGAATCCAGACTGTGAGAGTTCAAAATCCTGGCATTGGACCCACAACTCTCTGACTCAAAGGCAAGAGTGCTACTAACTAAACCAGGCTGACACCTGTAACAATATGGATTCGTCTGAACAGCTTGCATTTATATTTATGTTCTATTTATATTCTATTCTAGAGACTAGAAAGAAAGAATCACGTCTGCACTATGGGGGCTCAAAAATCAGTGACTTATTGAATATGCATCAGTGATTTTAGCCTGGAGATTTACCTCTTTCCCTCACACACTCAGCTAACTACCTTAAGCTTTAATTAATAAATCATAAACATCCAAAATTATATTTAGAAAACTTCATTTTTCACGCTCTTTTCTCCAACAATATACACAACAGTTGATGCTCTCAATTGTTTATCTGGATGGTAACAATTCAGGGCTTATCTGGAATATTCAATGCAAAAGCAGTTTGCATTCATATAGTGTGTTAAGGCATATAGCATCTCAGATTGCTGCACACTGTCTGTTGGACACTGAGCAAAGGACAGGGAGGAGGGAGAGAGGGAGGTAACACACAAGATAAACTAAACTTTTTTTTAACCACAATCAGCAAAAAAAATCACTTACTTTGGTACAATACCATTGTCTTGGGTGATTAAATGGGTACTGATTATGTAGGATTTTATAGGGTTTAGAATTCCAATTAAAAAAAATCTATACAGGACCTGCAAGCTTGCTGATGCCACTATGACAGTCTGAAAAGTGAGATTGGTGAGCTTCTTTTCATTTTTCTCTGGTGTATAGTTCTGTCTATAGAGAACAAGTGGCGCAATGGTCTTTTCTGGTCATGTACATTTCTATGTTCTTATTCTGCATCACAGGCTTTCATTTTAAAGCATTAAAGTGCCTTCACAAATTTCCTAGCTGCACATTACCTTCACATAGGCCATTACATCGGGGTCCCATTTTACCTGTTCAGGTGGATGTTAAAGATCCCAGTGTAACTCTTCAAAAACAGAAGGAAGTTTCTCCTGATGTTCTAGCCAACAGTTGCCCAGATATTATAGATCATTCACTGTTTCGGGGACATTGTTGCTTGCAAATTAGCTGCTATGTTTGTCACCAAAAGACACAACCACTCCACTTTACACATATCCTGTAAAGTACTTTGAGACATTCTCCCAACAAATGCAAGGATTATTTATCATAACAATTATAATAATTATCATGCTATTTCAGTATAGATCACTCTGTAAAGGTAGTTTCCAAGTAGTTTTCAGTGATGGGTCAGCCAGACTAATAACACTGCCATGTTACACTTGAATGTATGTTACTTTTCTTACTTAATTTGAACTTCCCCAAATAATTACTGTCTGCAGAAGGTAAACCTGTCACTGTCCATTTCTGAATCGTCATATTAACAATCCTAGTTGCACCATGATTATAGGAGCTCTGCTTGTCTTGTATTAATATTATTGAACTCCCCAACCCATCTCCTTACAACAGAAAGAGTAATGACTTGCATTTTATAGCACCTTTCACGTTTGACTGTGTATGATCATGCGAGGGCAGAAGGAGAAGCCACTTAAGGAGCCAGTGGGTTTATATGTCAGCCTGGCTCAGTTGATAGCGTTCTCTTCTCTGAGTCAGAAAGTTTTGGGCTAGCCCCAGGTCAAGACTTGAAATTCAAAGTCTAGGCTGACACCCCTATGCAATACTGAGGGTGTGCTTTATTGTTAAAGGTGCTATCCTTTGGATCCTTTTCTTCTGCCTTTTCAGATGGATGTTGAAGATGCTGTGTTATTACACAGGATACACATAAATTGGTTGCCGCGTTCATCTTACAAAAAAAGTCATTACACTTTACGATAAATCCTGAAAGACTTTGAGACGTGAAAGGCACAATATCAAATGCAAAGATTATCATTATTATCATAAATGACTATGGACTTTAAATTTTGGTATCTCTTAATAAGGCATCAGAGTGCCTCTAAATACTCATTCCAGGAACAGGAAATAGCCATGCTAACCTGATCAAAGATTCCCTTTAAAATATACAGTAAATTAGATGCCAGTGGGATCCAGAAACTGAAAATGTATTGATGTTTTCTCAGCCACGCTTTGAATGTCTCCTGCCATATACTATTAGCTTCTGTACAGCTCACTGACTCCAGGTCTGGCCTAGAGTAAACAACCTACTGTTGCAATTGCATTTACATGTGCATAGCATTGTCTTTGATCCTTTCAAATGGTATTCAACAAGGCCTTAAACAAGCTCAATCGACATTTTCATCAATCATTTCACTGGCTTCAAGAGACTTTATTTTATAGAGAAGAACTTGGATTTTTATAGCACCTTATAATGTCAAAACATCTCAGTGGTTCACAAGTAACTGATGTCAGGTTTAGCGACCATGTATGTAAGGAAATATGGCAGCTTGGTCCGATAAATAGCTATGAGGTGAATGATCAATTTATCTGGAGGATTGTTGGTCAGGGTAGGGAAGAAACTTCATTTTCTTTTTTGACTATGTCATGGGATCTTTAATATTTACAAGAGGAACAATCCATTACAGTGCTGGGATGTTCTGCCTTGTTGGAGTTGCCATTCTTTGAGTGAGACATTAAGCTGAGGTCCCATCTGACTGTTCAATTGGAATTTAAAGATCCTAAGGCACTAATTGAAAAGAGAAGGGAGTTTCTCCTCATGTTCTGGCCAACAGAAAAAAATGGTCGTTCAAATAACTTCAAGGTTATTTGTGGGACTTTGTTGTGTCCAAAGCAGCTGTCATGTTTGCCTACAAAATGCACTACACCTTATAATAAAATCCTATGAAGCACTTTTAGGCATCCTCCAGACCTGAAAGGCACTACATCAAATGGTTTTGAACCTATAGCTTTCTGATTCAAAGGCAAGATTGCCACCAACTGAGCCAGGCAGACAACTGATTGATAAAGATGTTTTTTGACAAGGTTACTTATTGGTTTGAAGTGAGAATATTGGTTTCACTGAGTGTTAACTTACAGACAGTAATAAGTTAACCTAACAGAATCATTGCAATTTTGTACATATTGATACTGATCTACCTGCCATATGCAAATGAAGCAACTTATTACTTTGTTGGCAATAAAAGAGACAAGATGCAGAGCACCAGATTCCAGTGTGACGGAGTTTATCTTCTGATTACACATTGTAAAATCAAAGCAGACACCCTAAGCACTGAAATATCGCTTGCTACAGAGAACAACTGGGCTGTCATTGTCAAACCAATTTAATAAAAATGCCAAATTCCCTAGAACTGTAGAGGAATAAAAAAAACAAACTAATGATCTGCAAGTGAAAATCTGCAGCACAGCAAGAAACACAAATGAAATATACAGGATAACAAACCACTTTGAAGGCACTGATCCTGACTTGAAAAGGTGATTGCCCAACTGCTGAAGCTGAAATAATAGCAGCCTCTTACATAGAGTGCCTGTCACTATGAATGATAAATAAACTCGGCTTTAGTTGGAATAAATAATATTAGCACAACATTGCTCATAAAATCTTCTTTAATATGGCCTCATTATTTATTTAAGGTTTATAATAAATCCTCAAGTATAATGTCCTGTTCCCAGAACTACTTCCTTTGCCTGGAGTAAATTAATATCTGACTCTGTCTTCTGAAATAGTTTCATTGTGAAAATGATGCATTCGTGGATTGTTCAAGTTATTGTACAAAACAAAATCTCACATCAGGTAACAACTGCAACAGTAACTTAGATGTATATAGTGTCTTTCACATAGATTAGAGTTTTGGACAGTTTATGTTAATGATAAACTGTGCACTCCTCTCTTGATCAGGATCTTCACATATGAAGGATTTGACAATATCTGTAGAATAAGTTTTCATTTTTCTGATTCTGTCTACAAAATACAGTCTATACATTTTACAGAGAATTCTGTGAAGCGCTTTGAGACATCCTCCTGATATAAAGGCACTATATCAAACGCAAGTTTTCTTTCCAGGATGTTGAGCTCCAATCAGCACATATAGATTAGACAGTTTTATGTAGATCAAGAGGATCATATAATTCTAATTTGCTGACCACTGATTATAAAAGGTTTGTATTTATTGAGGTTTTTTTGACTGACCGTGACGTTGCAAGGTCACAAGCTTATAAATCCTAAGGTCTACTCATTTAATGACCTACCTACCATCCTCCCTTATATTCTGAAAAGGTACAAGCATTGAGCTCCTTCATGACTGCTGAGCAGCCTCCTGCTGTTGGCTCATATGACTGGTCTGTCCAGATGGTCTATACTCCAAAGGATGATGATGAAAACGTCTCTCAGGGTTAGGGAATAGCTTTTGCTGAACTTTCCTAAGAGATTGACTCCACAGCAAAGCATAAAAATTGGGTGTGACAATAGAGCAGCCCTCTGGAGGTGTATCATAACCATGGTTGTTTTTATAATTCCCACACCAATCCAAACAAGAAATTGACTGAACACAATACAACAAACTCATACATTGATTGATAAGAAGAGTACACTTAAATAGAGGAAACACAATGCCCAAGTAGTTTATGGTATACAAAGAATGAGACAAACTGAGAGCATAGTTTTGGAGTTGATGGCATTTAATTCCCAAATGGTGGAAGTATAAATCATTGGTGAGAATCATTCTTACATATTATTCATAATGGGAGTCTTGCCTCTCTTATTACAGACATAACTCAGATGCAATCACACTGTATCCTGATGCAGGTATTCAGTTTTCCATCAGCAATGTTCGTTCTGTGTGTTTGAACACCTTTAAGGGCAGGAGAGGTGGAAAGTAAAACAAATGTTGCTTTTTTAGAACAGCTGTTGTTTGATTTGTGCTAATTTTACATAATTTAGCTATTGTTACAATATTGTTATGTGGAGCGATTTATATAACTAGGTAATTTATAGGGATATAGGGTAATTTTTATGGGTATAGAGAAAAGGCAGGTAAATGGGACTGAATGGATCGCTCTTTCAAAGTACCAGCACAGACAATTAACTAAATTGCCTTTTCCTGTGCTGTAAGTTTCAAAGGTCTTACAAGTGATTGAACTAGACTGAAACATTTTTACATATTGGGGTGAAGTCCTTCTTAATAGGTTGAATGTAAACATTGATATACATTAAGTCAATAACTAAAGGCTATACACTGAAGAAGTCAAAAGAGAAATTGTTGGATTGCTATAAAATCAATGGAAATGGATGAAAAAAAACACGATTTAGAGAACCAAACAGTGGTAGATACAGTGGGTCAAAAGTTTCTCTTCTGTACATGCATTTTCAGTTTCCTCCTCACCCTGTTATCTATTACAGTTTGTTGAGTGTGAACGACTTCCACGCAGGATAATTAAATTCCACACATTCATCCAGGAGCTGAATTTCTCACAAAATAAAATACCTGATTGAAGCTCCAAGGTCTGTAAATCCCGAAAGGATCCCAACAACACATCCCTAGAGAAAATTAAGCAAAGGATCCCAAAAAAAGATTCTTGGATGATGAAACTCCAGCTCCTGCTCTCAATTTTACTTGTACATCAGAGTATTGAACTGTGGCTAAACCAAGCAAGAAATTAAGTCCAATATTTAAATTGCCTCATTAATAATGAGTAATATGCAATACTCGAGAGGCAAAATTTCTGTACATAGCAATGTATTGAATGCTATGTGCACATTTATGCCTCTGAATATGTGATATCATCCCTGCACTTAACTACTTAGTTGTAAAAGTAATTAATTTGATTTTTATTATGGGAAGACATACACTTATATACTTAGTGTTGCATTATTTCACGTGTATGTCTTTTTAATGGTCTGAATCAATATTTTCCTTCTTTTAATTTCTATCCAGCCACTGTCTCCGCAGTAAACTTTAAATCATCCTTATTCTTTGAAGCAATCTTAATGCAATTTCATTGCAGTCAGTACCTGGGTGGAGCCAGGCTAGAGCTGAGCTCTAAATCAGTTCAGACGAGTAGTTTCACACATCTTCATGTTTTGAATATGAAAGCAAGGACAAGTCTGAAAGCGGTGGCCGTGCTTTCAGCCACTTTGCTCCGAAACTCTGAATACTCTTTGTCTATCTGTCCATCTTGCCCCTCATTTGCCATCTTCAGATTGCACCTGAAGAACTTCCTCTTCGATCATGCCTACAGTCACTTCCCCACTCCTCCAGGCTCGGCGTCATGTTCTACCACTCTCAACTGCTCTGCACCACCACCCTGTGTGAGGTGTGCTATATAAATACTCGTTGTTGTTATTTGAACTTGTACTGACTGATGTGACTCTTGAGATGATGTTAACATTAGACTGAGAGCAAGATGGAGGAATCTTTGCTTGAGAAATTGCTTCTACCATTGAAACCAGTCATTAACTCTGTAGAACAATACTGTTTGACAGAGATACAAGTGATCACAATTGCAACCCACTATGGAGTTAAGACAGAGTCAACAACAACAAGCATTTATATAGCACTTTTCATGCAGGGTAGCTTTCCAGAGCGAATGATATTCAGAGTCATCCATGATATCAGTTAAAGTGGTGGGGCAGCCAGATGAAAGTGTCTAGTAACAGGATTTTAATATATCTTAAGCAACTTAATGGTGCAGTAATCCATCTAAAAGCTCTAAAGACCTCAATATTGATGTTGATGCGAGACCGTTGACACAGAGAAGCGGATCAACCATAAACTGAAATCTCATAAGGTTTTACAGCCATCGTCTTCAAATTAAAGACAGTGTGGAATTTAAAACAAATTGAGTTCCAAGCTAATTTGGAAGCTGGTTGGTTTTGGAACCGTGGAAAAATTAATATTAATCCTTGCATTTGATATAATACCTTATCATGTCATTGAGATGTCTCAATGCGCTTCACAGGATATCCTTTGAAATGAATTGACTGTATATTTTGTAGGTGCAACTTGTCAGCCAATTGTGCACAGCAGTGTCCCATAAACAGTCGTGGATTGAGTGACCAAATTATTTTTATTTATTTTGAAGGAATGGTTACCCCCAGAAAAGCGATTGACTAAAAATCGGGTTCTTACTTACTACTATGTAAATAAAAGTGCGGAGTAAGGAAACTTGCCCAGGCTGGGCTACAACAGCAGAAACAACAACAGCAGCAGCAACAGCAGTAATAATAATAATAATCCTTGCATTTGATATAGCACTTCTCACTTCAATCTGTTTAAGAAATATTGGTTCCAAACTAACAACAAAATGATATTTGTATAGCACTTTTCACATTGGGAGGACGTCCCAAGGTGCTGGACAGACAGCGTTTCGGACTCGAGCTAGGGAAGCAGGGAGATCAAAAGCACGGTCGAAGGGGAAGGTCTTGAGATGGGTCATGAAGGAGGCAAGGGAGGGATTGAGATGGAGAGACAGCGGGATGGAGTTCCAGAAGGTGGGGGCAGAGTGGCTGAAGGCCTGCCCGACAATAGTGGGACAAGCAAGGTGGTAGACATGAAGCAGGCTGGAGCCCGCTGAGCAGAGGGAGCAAGCAGGATGGTAGGCAGTTAGGAGGTCACAGAAGTAGGGGTGAGCAAGACCATGGCAGGTTTGAAGGTGAGGACCAGGATCTTGAACTGTATCCTCAGTGTGATGGGAAGCAGTGGAGACAGCCCAGGATGGGGTCACAGAGTCTGGTGTGGGAGAGGACACGGGTTGCAGAGTAATGGATGATCTGCAGCCTGTGGAGGAAGGAATTGGGGAAGCCGATAAGCAATGAGTTTGCATAATCAAGCCTCGATGGAATGAAAGCATGTAAGAGGATTTTGGTGGCCTGCGGTGTGAGTCATTGGCGGAGCCAGATGATGTTGCGGAGGTGGGGGAAGGCAGGGTGGGTCATGGCGCAGATGTGTGTTAGAAAAGATAGTTGAGGGTCAAACAAGATGCCAAGGTTCCAGACTAGCGTAGCTAGGTGGAGTGTGCAACCATGGATGGTGATGCTGTCGGTGTCTGAGGTGAGGAGGTGCTGATGGGAGCCAATCATGAGAGCCTTGGTCTTGTTAACCTTCAACTGAATAAAATCACCTCTCAGCCAGGGTGGAGGCAGAGATGTATAGTTGGGTGTCATCCGCATACATGTACATAAAATTGAATTTAAGAATTTTACACACTTTTGGTGACATTAAATTTTAAGATGGTTTCACAAGGTAACACTGGCTGGAATCCCAGTTTCCTGGTTCGCTCACTTCATCCTTGTTCTCAGCATCTCAGCTCTCTCCCTTGATTTGAAATCTCACTTTTGTTCTGGTCTGCATTTGTGTTGCTTTCTAAACAAAACCTCTCCCAGATGCAATCCAATTATTAGTGCCAGCAGTAGGAAAAAGAATTGATCGACACATCTTGCAGATATAGGCCTTTTAATCAGGCAGCATTCTACTCTACAATTTGAGAAGGGAAGAGAGTAGGTTTAGATTTCCTTTGCTTTCTTTAATCTCCTGCTATTTTCTGCCTGTGGCAGCTATGATTTATATATTTCATGACTTTATTTTCAAGCCCATCAGCAAACTGTTTGGTGTGGGCTCTTTGACGTGCGCTGACAGCAAATCTCTAGGGGAGAAATAGTGATGTTCAGTTTCAAGCCAAATGCTACCTAACTTCATTCATCCTGCAGCTCGGAAGCTTACAGAATATGTAGTAAGTCACAGCTTTCACTACTGTATGCAGAAATAGATTTGGGGGCATTTAACTCTGCCTTTTCATTACCCCAAATATTGTGGAGTGCATCATACAGTGTGGTTCTTAGTGTGTACTATACAGTGTGGGCCTAACACCAAAACAACATGCACTTACTTAGCACTCTCCATGCAGGGTAGCGTCTCAGAGCCCTTAAGAGTGGTGGAGCCTGACTCTGAGCCATGTTTGGGGGGAAGATGACTGTAAGCATGGTTGAAGAGGAGGGTTTTCAGGTTTGCCTTGAAAAGGGGGAGAGAGCGAGCAAGGCAGATGGATTGAGGGAGCGTGTTCCAGATTTTCGGGACGTAGTGGCTGAAAGCGCGATCGCCGATGGTGGGGCGGAGGGTACGAGGGACAAGCAGGAGGCCAGTGCCAGTCAAGCAGAGGCACTGAGGAGTGGATTGGGAGGAGGTCAAATAGGTAGAGAGGTGCCAGAGAGTGAAGGAATTTGAACAGGAGTGTGAGGATCTTGAAGTCATTCCATTGGGTGATGGGGAGCCACTGGAGCCTGGCCAGAACTGGTGAGATGGGGGTACAGAGCTTGGTCTGTCAGTACGCAAGTAGCAAAGCTCTGAATGAGCTGGATTTTTTGATCAGTGGAGCTGGGGAGACTGATGAGGAGTGCATTTGAGCAATCCAAGCGGGAGGTGACAAAAGCACGGACAAGGGTTTCAGCTGAATTTGGGGTAAGGAACAGTCAGAGGCAGACAATGTGGCAGAGGTGGAAGAAGGCAGTCCTAGATTGTACACTCGTTTGGTGAGTCTGAGGGAGAGCCCAGGGAGGTTGAGAATAGATTCGCAGGAGTGAAGACATTGATGGGAGCCAAGGAGAATGGCTTCCATCTTGTCCATATTCAGCTGCTGGAAGTTTACATTCATTCAGGCCCTAATGTCTACCAGACAAGCTGATAGAACATCGGTAGATCTGGAGGAGGCAAAGTTGATTTGTGTGTCATCCGTATATATGTGGTAGTTCACCCTGGGTCTGTGCATGACATCACCCAGAGGGAGCATATAGATAAGGAAAAGAAAAGGGCCAAGGATTGAAGCCTGGGGTACGCCACACGTGACCGGGCGGGAGCGGGAGGAGAAACCATTTGCCGAGATGAAATGGAATCAGTTGGTTAAGTAAAACTCGAACCATGCGAGTGGATGAGGGAGGAGGCAGTGGAGGAGGATGGCATGGTCGACTGTGTCAAACGCGGCAGAGAGATCCAGGAGGACATACTATGCAGTGTGTACTATACAGTGCGGCCACATTGTGTGCTATACAGAAAAGAGGGAGTGAGGAAAAATAAACAAACTTACATTATGAGTAGCTCATAAGCAACAGATTGAACAATTCACCTTTAACTAGAGGAAGAATACTAAAGAAAGCAAATTCTAATTTCAATAGCCATTTGAGCAAATTTGCTCACAAATCATTCGGAAATAAGAACCAAGGAACAATAAAAGTCTTTTATTAGGTTAATAAAATCCCATTCCATCCACAGTCCTACGAAACATAACCTACACTTAACTTTGTCACCTATCCGAGCATAATATGAATAGAATCTCCCTGGACTCTCAGGTAAATCAAGAAAAAAATATACCTCCAGTGGATCAGGCTCAATGGGCTGAATGGCCTCCCATTCCCATAGTCTTATATGTATTTTAAATCAAATTTGCTTTCCCCTCATCTGAACAGAAATGTCTTCCATCTCACCCCAATACAGATATGATTGGATTCCATGAAATATTTCAATCTCCACCTATGCAAAACCAAACATAGCTTCTCCATTGCTTCCCAATGGGATGAGCAACGTTCACTAATTCATCAGACATCTTTAAATTTAAAATCTCACTGTTGGAGAAGTTCAAGCATGAAAACCTAGTTTATCTCATTACACCATACAGCAATGAAAATAACTCCTTCACTCTTTGGAGCCACAACAAAGATTATTATTTTAGTGTTGTTAATTCTTGCTTTATTCTCTATAAAATTTCATTAAAAGCCAAAGGAAATCAAACTAAATGCAGCACGAATTATCCCACAGCTCAGTTGTTTTAGATCAGGTGTCTTTGCCTTAAACAAATTAGACATTTCAGAGAAAGCTCAGTTATAATAATTCTTGCATTTGGGATGACATCTCAAAGCACTTCATTTAATTTATTGTAAAATGTTGTGATTACATGTTTTATAGATGAATGCAGCAACCAATTTGATCACTGCGATGTCTCACAAAAGAGACTACCTGCTTTTCTGAATAGTACCATTGGATCTTAATGTCCAATTGAACAAGTGGTTTAATATCTCATCTGAAGGATGGCACCTCCAACAATGCCATGCACCCCCAGTACTGCATCAGAGTGGCATCCTAGACTACAAGATCAAAGTTTTGTCACAACCTTCTGTCTCAGAGGCAACAGTCAACACATCTTTGACCAAAGTAGTTATTTGTTTATCTTAATTAAGCTATGCTATCACTGATAATTCCTTTGTTGAGTGGGAAGGAATATGAAGGTGTATACAGACCTTAATAATCACCAGTTTGAAAATAACATCCATTGGACAATTGCCATTTTTGTCTCAGCATCTGCCTGTTCAGGTGGGCATTAAAGATCTCATGGTACCATTAAAAATAATTTCTCCTCGTGTTCAGGTCAACAATCCCCAAGATAAAAAATGATCATTCACTTCATGGATGTTTGTAAAACATTGCTGTGTGCAAATGATTTGGGTTCCTACTTACTGCTAGGTAAATGGATACAGAACTCCATGCGTATTTGGTTATTTGTGAAACATTGCTGTGTGCACATGGCTGCCATGTTTGCCTACAAATATACATTTGTGACACTTCATAAATCTGGCTATTGGGAATTTAGTATTTCTGTCTATATACATGTATTTACTATAACACAGGGACAGATCAAAATTTTAAACCAAATGCACCATATTAAAAACTTGATCATTGACAATGTCTATCATGTGAGCTGTGTAATCCATATATGCCCGTATTTAAATGCATGCGTATCATTTGAGTCTTTTAAACAATATGCAAAAGCATATTTAACAGAAGCAATTACAAGCATCTTTAATTTAGTAATTAACAACCAATGAAAAGGATTATAGATTCACCTATAATTCTTTTGTTGCTTGTTAAATACTTAATTAAGAGCACAAGCTATTCCCTCTGTACGCATGAATTTAGACATGGTTTACATAACTTGTAATAATAGACCCCAATATTGGCAAGATTTATTAACAATGAATACACTTTAAATCTTTATTCAACTGTAAAAGCCACCGAATTACAATAGAGGTATTGAATTGCACAAAGAGAAACTAAATACATCAGATATCTAATTGCTACACAAACAGCGAGCAGTTACTGTGATGCACCATATGTCTGTTACATCTCAATGATCCATGGTCTGGTGTAGAAAAGTACAGTAGTGCATTTGTTTGCAAGGACTCTTTGTACAACAACAACTTGCATTTATATAGTTCCCCTCACGCAGGGTAGTATCCCAGAGCGCTTGAAAGTGGCGGAGCATGACTCCGAGCCAGGGGGAGGGGTAGGTGATTGTAGGCCTGAATACAGCAACAAAAGGATTGGCACAATTCCTATATAGGGATTGGATATTAGGAAAGCTAGGAACATTTCTACTTGAATATTCAAGATGTTTCACTTGCCAATTAATCTTCATTGAGGATCCTATGAAGATTTTGTTTTAATAATATCCAGAATGTATCTGCCAGTTCTACTAGTACTGTATTACAAGTATCTTCACTGGAGATTTTTTTGATGAGCTGATAAATGTGGAAACCCATCACCATGCTTAAGAGTATCCAAACCAAACAGAGCTCCATGCATTCCATCTACACTTAGAAGTTTCACACATTGGAATGAAATGCGCACTGTCCCTGGAGGATGTATCCCACTTACCTATTTCTGGACATTATGAGGTGTAGATTGGTAAGAGCCAAGACTTGGGGACCCACAGTGGGCATTGAGGTACTGCTGGAATCCAATCAGCTAAACCTCATAGCTTGCCATTGAAAGCACTGCCTGGTAAGCTTTCCCACTGCTTATCCAGCTAGGACCACCCTACCTGTTAGGACTTTGGGTTGTAGGGTTAACAGGAGCTGAGTAGAAATAGTCCCAATCCAGAGACTGGGCTGCCTTTCCAAGTCCTGCTATACTCCAGGGAACTGCTGTCATCAGCACGTGGCAGAACATCAAACTCAAGATGTTTTAACATTATTAAAGAGCTGGTCGGATGACATAGTACAAAAATGGGCAGAAGGACAAAGCTGGGAACTGCAGGCCAGTCAGCCCAACATCAGTAGTGGGGAAACTCCTGGAGACTATAATCCGGGACAGAATAAATCTTCACTTAGAAGAATATGGGTTAATTAGGGACAGCCAGCACAAATTTGTTGAAGGCAAATCTTGTCTAACAAATCTAATAGAATTTTTCGATGAGGTAACGGAAAGGGTGGATAAAGATAGTGCAGTTGATGTAGTTTATATGAACTTTCAAAAGGCATTTAACAAAGTGCCACATGAAAGACTTGTAAGAAAGATAGAAGCCCATGGTATAAAAGGGATAGTGGCAGCATGGATCTAGAACTGACTGGGAGACAGAAAGCAGAGAGTTGTGGTGAACGGCTGCTTTTCTGACTGGAGGGAAGTGTACATTGGTGTCCCCCAGGGTTCGGTATGAGGACCACTGCTCTTAATATACATAAATGATCTGGACTTGGGTATAGCAAGTACCATTTCCAAGTTTGCAGATGACACAAAGTTAGGTAGTGTGGTAAACAGTGAGAAGGATAGCAGCCAACTGCAGGAAGACATAGACAGAATGGTAAAATGGGCAGACGAATTTCAATGTGGAGAAATGTGAGGTAATGCATTTTGGTAGAAAGAATGAGGGGAGGCAATACAGGCTGGTAATACAATCTTAAGGGGGGTAAAAGAACAGAGCGATCTGGGAGTTCAGGTAAATGAATGCTTGAAGGTGGCAGGACAGGTAGATAAAACTGTAAAAAGGGCATATGGGATACTAGGCTTTATAAATAGGGGCATAGAGTACAAGAGTCAGGAGGTTATGATTAACCTATATAAAACACTGGTTAGGCCTCAGTTAGAATACTGCATCCAGTTCTGGGCACCACATTATAGGAAGGATGTTAAGGCATTGGAAAGGGTGCAGAGGAGATTTACGAGGATGGTACCAGGAATGAGGGACCTTGATTATAATGAAAGACTAGAGAGGTTAGGATTATTCTCATTGGAGCAGAGAAGGTTACGAGGAGACCTAATAGAGGTCTTCAAAATCATGAGGGGATTTGATAGGTTAGAAAGGGAAAAACTGTTTCCACTGGTGGGTGTGTCGGTGACTCGAGGTCACAGATCTAAAATAATCTCTAAAAGAAGCAGAGGGGAGGTGAGAAGAAATTTTTTCATACAGCAAGTTGCTCAAATCTGGAACGCATTGCCTGAAAGGGTGGTCGAGGCCGATTCGATAATAACTTTTAAAAACGCGGTGGACAGGTATTTGAGGAGGACGGGTCTGCAGGGTTATGGGGAAAGGGCTGGGGAGTGGGATTGACATTCCATTGCTCTTCTCAAAGAGCCGGCACAGACCCGATGACCGAATGGCCTCTTTTTGTGCTGTATGATTCTATGATTAATAATGTTGAAATACCCTTTAAAGCAAACTCAGGAATGGATCCAATGCATTCTACACCTGACAATTAGGTTGCGCTGGATTGCATTGCACTGCTCTGAAAACCAACTCCTCCAAGCAATGAATGGAGTGTGCCACCTGGCTTCAGGCTGTCTGCATCTCCATAATATGCATGATTTGCAGTTCTACACTCTGATTTGCCACAACATGTAAAGTATAGATACAATATAAGAAAACATGGCGAAAACAGGATTTATTCAGTATATCCCAAACCAGCATTTTCCAGACACTATTCTGGACAAAATTGACAGCATTAATATCAGTGTGAAAAACATTTTCTTTTTTCAAGCATTAAAAGATGATAAAATATATAGTGCTGTATATATTGCTTCACAGTTGAAGAGTCTGACACCGAGCCAGTAGAAGAGGGAGGTGACCGTCAACATGATCAAAAAGGAAGATCTTTAGGTGGGAATTGCACATTCTGTTTATTTAATATCTCCTTTGGTAAGGCTGAACACCCAACTCCCAATTTGAGTGACTCCAGGGCAAGTATCAAAAGTTGGGAAACAAACTCAAGGCCAGAACATCCAAGGTGGTGATCTCTGGGTTACTCCCGGTGCATCAGGCAACGGGGGACCATAATGAAAGGATTTGGCGTATGAACGACTGGCTGGAAAAATGGTCCAGAAAAGAAAGTTTCAGTTTTGTGGACAATTGGGACCACTAGTGGGGGAGGTGGGATCATTACCTTGCGGATGGGCGGCACTTAAGCAAGGCAGGGGTTAGCTTCCTGGCCAAGAGATTATCGAATGCTGGGGGGGCTAATTTAAACAAGTGGCGAGGGGGGATGGGTATCCCAGGATAAACAATAGATTAGGGAATAGAGGAAAAAGACAAGTGGGAAATATAGAGCAGGTACATGTGGACAATTTCCACGAATGCATGTACCTAAATACACGTAGCTTAGGGAATACGGTTGATGAGCTGCAGGTTCAACTGGCCGTAGGGGGTTACAACGTGGTAGCAGTAACTGAGACATAGCTCAAGCCAGGACAGGAATGGGAGATAAATATTCCAGGGTATAATGTGTTCAGGAAGGATAGAGAAGGAAGAAAGGGTGGAGGGGTGGCAATATTAGTTAAGGATACAATTGTAGCTGTAGAAAGGGACGAGACTCTAGAGGGCCCGACAACAGAATCGATCTGGTTAGAGGTCAGAAATAGGAAAGGAGTGGTTACACTGATAGGGGTTTACTATAGACCACCAGATAGCGGGAAGGAGATAGAAGAGCAGATCTGCAACCAGATCACGGACAGATGTAGGGCGAACAGAGTTGTCATAATGGGGGATTTCAATTATCCCAATATAGATTGGCAAAATAGCAGCGTTAAGGGCAAGGCAGGAGAAAGATTCATCAACTGTGTACAGGAAAATTTTCTTGAGCAGTATGTCTCCAGTCCTACAAGGAAGGAAGCATTGCTGGATCTTGTCCTAGGGAATTAAATAGGTCAGGTTGAACAAGTTTCGGTAGGGAAGCATCTAGGTAACAGTGACCATAATATTATTAGATTTCAATTACTCATGAACAAGGACAAAGTACAGTCAAGGGTGAAAATGCTTGACTGGAAAAGAGCTAATTTTGATGGGCTAAAGAGGGACCTAGAGTTGGTGGACTGGCAAGTAAGAATGGCAGGTAAAACGACTCATGAGCAATGGGAAATCTTCAAAGATACGATAGCTCAGGGTCTAAATAGATATATTCCCACAAAAGGGAAATGTGCGAGAACCAAGCCTGCTTGGATGACCAGGGATATTCTGTCTAGGATGAAAAAGAAGAAGATGGCGTACGACAATTGGCGGATGCAAGACACTGAGGATAGCAAAGCGCATTATAGAGAATGCAGGAGTGATCTTAAAAGAGCGATAAGACAGGCTAAAAGATCGCATGAGAAGAGGTTAGCGGGTAACATAAAGGGGAATCCTAAAATATTTTATAAGCACATAAAGGAAAAAAGGTTAGTTAAAGGTAGGGTGGGGCCAATCAAAGACAATGACGGCAATCTTGTTGTGGAGGCAGAGGGCATGGCTGATGTACTGAACGAGTACTTTGCATCTGTCTTCACAACGGAAACGGATGCCCCAAATGCCACAGTATTGGATGACAGGGTAGAGGACATAGATCAGATTACTATAGACAGAGAGGAAGTTCTGAAAAGATTGACTGGGCTCAAAATTGATAAGTCACCAGGACCAGATGGGTTTCACCCAAGGTTGCTGTGGGAGATACGGGTTCAAATAGCGGAGGCTTTGGCCATTATATTTCAATCGTCATTGGACACAGGAGTGGTGCCAAGAGACTGGAGAGTGGCTAATGTTACCCACTCTACAAAAAGGGGCAGAAAGACAAGCCGGAAATTACAGGCCAGTCAGCCTAACTTCGGTAATAGGAAAGCTACTGGGGACCGTAATCCGGGACAAAATAAATCTCTACTTAGAGGAACATGAGGTAATTAGAGACAGCCAACATGGATTTGTTAAAGGCAAATCTTGCCTAACAAATCTAATAGAATTTTTTGAAGAGGTGACTGCGAGGGTTGATGAGGGAAATGCAGGTTGACATTATTTTCATGGATTTTAAAAAGGCTTTTGATACAGTACCGCATAAGAGGTTAATAAAAAAACTGGAGGCCCACGGTATTAAGGGAACAGCAGCCGTTTGGATTAGGAACTGGCTGAGTGACAGAATGCAGAGGGTGGTGGTTAATGGGTGTTTCTCGCAATGGAAGGAGGTGTGCAGCGGTGTCCCCCAGGGATCGGTATTGGGACCACTGCTCTTTCTAATATATATTAATGATCTGGACTTGGGCATAGGGAGCACTATTTCCAAGTTTGCAGATGATACCAAGTTAGGTAGGGTAGTAAATAGTGAAGAAGATTGTGACGGACTGCAGGCAGACATACACAGAATGGTGGAATGGGCTGACATGTGGCAGATGGATTTCAATGTAGATAAGTGCGAGGTGATACACTTAGGTAGGAAAATTGATAGGAGGCAATATAGGCTTGGTAGCTCAATCTTAAGGGGGGTGAATGTACAGAGAGATCTGGGCATTCAAGTAAGCGATTCATTGAAGGTGGCAGAGCAGGTAGATAGGGCAGTAAAAAGGGCATTTGGTGTACTGAGCTTCATTAGTAGGGCATAGAGTATAAGAGTAGGGAGGTTATGCTTAATCTGTACAAAACACTGGTTAGGCCTCAGCTGGAGTACTGCGTCCAGTTCTGGGCACCTTACCTCAGGAAGGATATTAAGGCACTGGAAAGGGTGCAGAGGAGATTCACGAGAATGATACCAGGAATGGGGAAGCTTAGCTATGAGGACAGGCTGGAAAAGTTAGGACTTTTCCCATTAGAGCAGAGAAGGTTACGCGGGGACCTGATAGAGGTCTTCAAGATCATGAAAGATTTCGACAGGTTAGATAGGGAAAAGCTGTTTCCGCTGGTAGGTGTGTCTGTGACCCGTGGTCACAGTCTTAAGATATCTACCAAAAGAAGCAGAGGGGAGGTTAGAAGAAATGTTTTCACTCAGCGAGTTGTTAGAATTTGGAATGATCTGCCTGAAAGGGCAGTGAAGTCCAATTCGATAACAGCTTTTAAGAGAACTGGATAGGTATCTGGAGAAGACAGGTTTGCAGGGTTATGGGGAGAAAGCTGGTGAGTGGGGTTAATAAAAGTCAGTTGCTCTGTCAAAGAGCCGGCACAGACTCGATGGGCCGAATGGCCTCCTTCTGTGCCGTAACATTCTACGATTCTATGAAATAAAAGTACCNAAAAAAATCCTCCCTTGTTGAAATGACCTGTTCCATGATTGACTGATAGAAGCTGGTACATTAATCAATAAGTTTCAACATTCATATTCTGGTAGTTTTTAATTTGACCCAATTGGAGGTTAAAGAGCAATCAAAATGTAAAAGGTATGATCTGTTCTATCATGCATTATTATTTGAAAGAATGATTAAATTTCACAAAAAAGTGGATGATCCTATAATTAAACAAGAAATTACAGATACCAACAGCTTTACTCTGTGGCACAGTTCAGCTGATGTATAGCACGTACAGCAACTGGACTTTTTGGGTCTGGAATATCAATTTCGAACTGAGCAGATTTGAATGCTATTGAAAGACATTGGAATGCTTTCAAAAATGTATAAGAAAGGGAAGTAGTCCCTTTCTTATCTCTTTTATTCCATCCATCATCACCCAATGATGGATGAAATAAAAGAGATAGCAAATGAAGAAAGATTTACCATATACAACATGAATGATATTCCAAACTTGTTGAAACAAACTTAGAACAAGATTAGTGAATTTATTGGAAGCAATGCTAAAGAAAATTATATGATTGCTTTATCCATAATGCACAATGCTTATGGATCATGTGTTATGCAAATGCTTGAAAATATGTTGCATGATGTTAAGATAGGCCCAGTGGCAGATTTGCTTAAAGATAAGTTTTTTCAAGTGTGGTATTGCAAAGATTTGAAGGGCAAGGAATCTATAGAATACAAACAAAATATGCCAAGATCCTTAGTATTACATAATGTTGGCTATGTCATATTGCATCCTGGTGAACACAAATTCTATAATAATGACAATCCTAATGTACTTCTAAATATTCTGAAGTATTTTATGTATATTTTACATTATCAGTTTCTGTGTTTTTAGCAAAATGAAGTATACACAAATCAAATAAGAATACATTCACTAGGTGTGAATGAGAAGGGAATTTTCAAAGAAAGGAAGAATCTCCCAAAGATAATGATAAGACGACAAATGGATAGTTCCAATCTTGTGTACAGACAGGACATAGACAAATCTGCAGATGTGATGTATTTGAAATAAAATAAGGAATGTCTGAAGAAGGTAGTAATCAGTAAAAAATATTAAATGTCCAGTTGAGTTAACATGGAAAGGGAATCATATTAAAATTGTGTACAACGCAAATGGACAATATTGTATCATAACCACTGAAAAACATTTTATCAATAATCTATGGGTTGACATGTCCCATCAGTGCTCCAAACTTTTGCACAAATCCCAAAACATATGATGCAGGCTGGTAGATATCAGATGGCACCCATAACATTTTTTACAGAAATATAAAATTTGCAAGCAAAAATGCCAGATATCAAAATCAATAAATATTTACCAAATTTTACAATTCCAATCAGTCGACTGACTTTGAATTTGATTAACTTAATTTGATGGAAATTTCCAATAATATGGATCGGGTTCAAAGCCAAATTGCTCTCTGCTGGTGACTGTTAACTGTTGATGGATGAGTCATTTGGGGAATTAATCTTTAAAATCTTTATAGTAGTACAAATTATACTAGTTATGATGATTTGTTGCAGATGTCAGAGAATGCATCAGATAAAAAGGAGATTTACGAAAGTTGATATTAAACAAACACTTTTATGTATAATTAAAAATAATAAAAATGTTAAAGTAAGCTGGAGATCAAATAAATACGCATAAAAGTAAAAAAAAGAATATTTGTATGCTTGAAATAGCAACTGTGCTAATGGATACAATAGGATAACCCCAACATTTATAGATTTGCGTATTTGCATCAATCCACCAATATTAGAATCTAGCAGAATCAAAGCTCTTCAGTTAATGTCAATGAAAAAATAATTATTATTTAACTGTGTCTCAAACATCTGCCTTTAATAAGCCACACAGCATACTTAGGGAAACAAATATAACAAGTTGCATTTATATAGCAGTGTTCATGCGGTGTAGAGTCCTGGATCGCTTAGTAATACACAATTTAGTAATACAGCACTTGGTAATACGCAGAGTTCAGTGGTAATATACAATTAGTAGTAATACGCAATTACCACTGAAGAATTCATTGAATGACATGAATCTTACATTATTTAAGTGATGTAACTGCAAAGAATGACACTATCAAAGCTATTTATATTAAGAACATAAGAAATGCTAGACGAAAAAAGACAAGTTCCATCTAGTTTGCCTTCTGTCGTCCTGGCAGTCGCATGCACATATATCTCGAACTACCTCTGTACTATATCCCATAATGTTACTTTCTAAAATAAATCTATCTAATCTGTGTTTGAAAGAATCATCACTTCCGGCTTCAACTGTCTCCCTATTCTACAGGTTCACTATTCGCTCACTGAAATAGTGTTTGTGGACATTCATTCTGAATTTACACACCTTCAATCGCAGGCCGTGTCCTCTGCTTTTACTATTCTGGACAAGTTGAATCAGCCTGTCATGATCTATATTGTCTTGCCACTTTAGAATCTTAAAGAAAGCAATCATGTTGCCTCTCAATCATTTTTCCAGCATGAACATGCCCAATTTACTTCGTCGCTCCTCATAGTCCAGTCCTTCCATTCCCTCAATCATTTTGGTTGCTATTCTCTGTATCTTCTCGATTTTCTTCAATATCTTTTTTGTACTGCAGCGACCAAAACTGTACACAATACTTTAAGTATAATCTCGCCAATAATTTACATAGTAGCAGGATTACCCCATTATTTCAGCTTACTATTGATCTTTTGATATATCCCAACTTCTGGTTTGGGATGTATATTGTTGGTTATACAATTGATATGTATATTGATGTAAAGTGATGCAGTCAGTAAGCAGTGTAACAAACATGCATTCAAGTCAACACCTTACTTTACAAAGCCTAATTTTAAACAAGTATTAGAGCAACATTTTATTTATGCATCCAGTTTTGAGAAGCAGATAACATTCCATTAATTAGGAATTACATATTGTTATCTGGAGGACCCAGTTGCCTATTACTTTGCTGTACATGATCAGACCTAACTGATAGTCTCTGACCTCAAATTCATCTTTGCCTCATAGAATCCTCTTAAGCCATTTCTCTTTTCACAGTACCATCTCAGCCAGAAAATCTAAAATGGTATCTACAAAACATGGTACTTGACTAGTTTGGGCTACAGTACACATCAGAGCTTTGACTAACAGCATTGAGGACTTGTATTTATCTCCAAGTCTCAATGATGAGCCAGACATGCTGGTCAACCATTGATCATACCTTGGATTACCACAGACCCTCCTCTGAGCTTATTCATTCCTTGGGAAACAGTGCTTGCCATCTCCCCCATTGATCTTTTACTTACCAAAGTACCTACCCTTTAGCCTTCACAATCCAATATCAAGCAGTCCCTTAAAGAACTCAAGTATTAAAATCATCTGGATTCCAAGTTCTCATGGCTGTCTGTAGGAGGACATGGGTCTCACCCAAAAACATTTTTAACACACAAAGGTTTATTTTGACAAGAACACCCTATCTCTATACATCCACCTTCTCCAAACAAAAACACACACAAGCCCCCGGCTTTATACTTGTGCTCAATTATCCCTAAGGTCGGGTGCCCGATTATCACAAACTCCAATCAAGTCTGATTGTAGTGCAGCCCTTGTTTGCTCCCTTTAACATAGGTTGATCACCAATAACAATCAAAGGCAGTGACAGCCTTTATCCCCCATTACACAGTTATTTATTGGGCTATTTTCATACAGATAATCTTCCAGTTTTCTTTAATGAGTTTTCCATTTATTAAAATCAGACCAATGTGTCTATAGTTGACACATATATTGTTTTTACCTCTATCGGAACATAAGATCCACATTTGCTTGTTTCCAGTCTATTGGTTGAAATTCCAGTGGATAAATATTAAAATAATTAATGTCATTTAGTTTTTGTTTCCCGACAGATCAGCTGCATTCACATCATCCGTAGAACCATCTAGTAAGTGGTAAGTAGTGCAACGAATCACAGCCTGGCATATTCAAGCCCATTCACAACAACAACTTGCATTTATGTAATACCCTTCAGGTGAGATAGTACCTTGGAGAGCTTAACACTTTTGTGGAGTTTATTGCCGAATTGAGAAGAGAGGGGAGATGACCGTAGATATGGTCAAAGAGAAAGGTCTTCAAGGTAGTTAGGAAACTCAACAATGTCAACAATTTCAAAGAATTGTTTTTGATGAGATGAGATCACTTTGACTGTAAGCATTTAAGCTGATCTTGACTCAAAGCAGATTTTCTTAAAAATAGCTTGCACAAACACTAGTCAGCTATAAATCAGTGTTGATCTTAACGTAGCGTAAATGAATGGAATTTACAGAATAAACTAACTCTCGTCTTTATCTCATCCTTTAATAAGAGCCAATTGAGGCCTCGTTGAGGCCACACAAACACACACACTTTGCAAGGCTTTAGCTAGGCACATTGCTGCAACTTCACCATTTGACACAAATGTCTTTTATTTGGAGAGTAATATTGAAAGGAAGAAAACGTCTCTTATTTTGTGCAATCGCCTGAACTTCCAACCCTTTTATGTTCCCTGACAAGGCTATAAACATGAGCAATTGGAATAATTTTACCTACAAAAATATAGTCACTACACTTTTCAGTACATTCTGTGAAGCACTTTTGAGATATCCTCCTTATGTGTAAGATGCTATATCATTTGCAAGGATTATTATTATTGTTATGATTTTTAAATAGTAGTCTAGGCTAACATATTTACCGTACTATTGAACAGGTTATACAATGTAATGGAAGGCTTCATCTTCTATTACCTGTGGAGTGGCAGGATATATTAATTTGTAGCTTCAGTTTAATGAGTTATTTGATGCCTGACCAGAGATGTAGTGTTGGTTTAATGGAGGCAAATGACTTGTTAGGATTTAAAGGGATTATAGCCTTGTAGGGTTAAAGTTACAGATGATTCTAGTTGAAAACATTACTGTATTTTATATACTGTATCATATATTTTTGCACAAGGACAATCAATTGCAAGATTGGCACAATAAGGTAGTAAGATTGCTATTACTATGTAATCTGCTTCATATAATTATGAAGATTGTCAAATGTCAAAATCCTACTCTCTCAACTTCCTCTCTCTTTTTTAATAAAATAATAATAATCATTGCATTTGATATAAAATCTTTCACATCAAGAGAACATGTTTAACTCCTTCACTGAGTATACTGTACATTGTGGTGGCTGTAATATGTAAATGAACACAGCAGAAATTAATTAAAGATAGATTAAGTTTTCATTCATCTCATTGTTTATTGTGGGATGTTGCTGGTTCAGATTATCTGATGTGTTTGCCTGCAGGCATCAAACTTTGAAGTAATTTTCCCCCCGCCCCCTGTTTGGAGAAACTATAACTAAGGGTCACAGTCTTAAAATTAGGGGAAAGCCCTTTCGCACTGAGTTGAGGAAAAACTTCTTCACTCAGAGGGTAGTGAATTTATGGAATTCTGTACCCCAAAGGGCTGTCGATGCTCCTCGAACATATTCAAGACTGAGACTGATAGATTTCTTGTGGATAAAGGGATTAAGGGATATGGGGATAAGGCGGGTAGGTGGAGTTAGAATAGATCAGCCATGATCTTATTGAATGGCGGGGCAGGCTAGAGGGACCGAATGGCCTACTCCTGCTCCTAATTCTTATGTTCTTGTGTTCTTAACTCATTGTGCAACATTTTGGAACTGTTTGAAGAGAGCAAGTGGGATATTAATAATCCTTACATTTGGTATAGAGCCATTCAGATTGAGAGGAGGTCTCAGAGGGCTTCACAGGATATATTGCAAAGTGCAGTGACGGTGTGCTTTTTGAGTGAATGCAGCAGCCAATTTGCAGTCATGAAGTGAATAGTCAATTTTATTTAGGGGATTGTTGGCCAGGACATTAGGACCACAGGAGAAATTTCCCTTTTCTTTCCAATATCAGGTGTAAGTATTATTTTGTTAATACAATAATGGGGTCACGGAAGTTTTCCGATTCTTGTAATAGTCAATGATAGAAGTCATATTTTGGCATGAAAAATGCAATATTTTATTACCAACTTGATAATTATTACACCAAATCCAAAACTGCAGTAGAAAACAAAAGGTTAAATGATGCTGATACAGAAATAACATACCAATCATTTGAAATGCTTTTTTTAATTATACTGTTTCCTTCATTTTACCACTTCAGTAAGAAATGTTAAAGAACAATGAGTTCCTGTTTTGCACTTCAGAGGATGCCAAACGTTTAATAATGCAAACTGCAAATTATAAAACAACACTGTTCTTGAACCCCAGCAGGTGACAACATTTTAATTATATGGATGAATTAATAAAGAAATGATTAATATCTATATTATGATTACTTTAAAACAATTCTTGTGATAAGCTAGTTGAACATCCTCCCACCTTAATTGGTTTGTGTTTTCTTGTAACAGTGTGTTTTGTTTCAAAGATCTACATTGAGTTATTGTAAATGGGAACATAATCTGCAATCAGCAGTCATCTCTGATCTCCATTTCTTGAGAAGCATCATTGTGGGTGGGTTTGGAAAGTTGGAAATTAAATTTATGTTCCAATGCATAGAGGAGCATCTGATCTATTGTAATATGAAGCATGCTGGAGTCTAGTTACATATTGTACATAATTCTCTATGTTGAGCAACTTAATTGCCAATGTCTGTGGCATCCAAATTCAAAAGCCAGGACTGGTTCCTTATAATTGTCCATTTGAGACACTTGAAGGTAGTGTAATGTTTTGGTTACTAGTAATATAACTAATCCATTACTGTGTTTACTAGGGTTTATAGTGGCATCTCTCTGTAACATTATCATTAGATGCTGTTAAGAGAAATCTATGACACATCAGAAGGCCATTCGCCCATTGTATTAATATGGGTGTTCACTTTTCAGTGAAGTCATCCATCTTAATTTGAAATCCCTGTTCCTTTTCTAATATTCTTCCACTGCATGTGACTTATCTATCTCCTTTTAAATATTCAAATTGACTCGGAGCTAACGACCACCTCTGGATGTTTGTGATTTTGTTACATATTTCTCTATTTTGTGAATTGATACATGAAAGATTATATGATACAGGTTTTAATTTTTCCGGTTGTGCTAATCATGTGTAAAAGCATGTGTACAGAGACAATTACACATACATTTATTCATGTAACAGCCAACAAAACACACAATCACTACCCATTATACTGAAGCCTGTTAAGTGCTTTGAGATGTGTTCCTGGCATAAAGGGTGCTATAGAAGATATTAAGGATTATTAGTCTATTATTATGGAACCCACCCCAGTTTGGATGCCGATCTAATATTGTTAAGTACCTTAGGACTTCCTCCCAAAATGAAATGCTCTATGTAAATATAAATTTGTATTGTATTATTATAAATAATAATCCTTGCATTTGATATAGAGACTTTCATATCAGAAGGATGTTTAAAACTCTTCTGTGAAAAGTAATTTTAGGCAAATATGGCAGCCATTTGCACACAGTAGCGTCCCACAAACAGCCAAGAAGTGAATGATCAATTTTGTTTTGGGGGATTGTTGGCCAGGACACCGGGAGAAACTCCCTTCCATTTTCAAATAGTGCTGTGGGATCTTTATTATTCAATTGAATAAGAAGATTGGATTTTGTTTTAATAATAATCCTATAATCCCTGTATTTGATATAGCACCTTTCACGTATTCTAGACGTCTCAAAGCGCTTCACAGTATTTACTGTCGAGTGAATTGACTGTATATTTTGTGGGAGAAATGCGGCAGTCAAATGTGCACAGCAGTGTCTCACGAATATGAATTGAGTGACCAAATTATTATTGTTTTTTTTCTTGAAGATTTATTATCAGGCTTGTGGAGTAAGGAAACTTGCCCAAGGTTTTGCCCTGCCAGGAATTGAACCCAAGTCCCTCGCTTGTGAGGTGAGTGCTCTAATCATGAGCAACAGGACTCCAAGATAACATTTACAACAACAACTTGCATTTATATAGCGCCCTTCACGTGGGGTAGCATCACCAAATGCTTAAACATATCATCTGAAGGATGGCACATCCAACAATGTAGTGCACTCCTAGCAGTGCCTTGGAGGGTCAGCATAGACTAAAGTGATTTCTAAGTCTTAACATAAGGTTTGAACCCACAACCTCTTACCAATAAGCTGCAGAATTCTGCACACATTCAACGACAATAACTTGCATTTATATAGTGCTCCTCACCAGGGTAGTGTCCCAGAGTGCTTGACAGTGGCGGAGCACAACTCCAAGCCGGGGGGAGGGGGAGGTGACCATAGGCACGGTTGAATAGGAAGGTCTTCAGGCGCGACCTGAAAATGGGGAAGGAAGGGGAAAGGTGGAGGAATAGAGGAAGGGTTACCCAGAGTTTTGGGCGTAGTGGCTGAATGATGGAACAGATGGCACAAGGGACATGCAGGAGGCTGGAGCCAGTTAAGTGGAGGGTAAACAGGTCGGAGAAGTAGGATTTAAATATGAAGGTCTTGAAATCGACCTGTTTGGAGATGGGGAGCCAGTGGAGCTTGGCTAGAACTGGTGTGATGAGGGTATGGAGTTTAATATGGGTGAGTATATGGGTGACAAAGTTTTGGATGAGCTGTCCTGTGCATGGTGGAGCTAGGGCAACCGGTAAAGAGGGCATTTGAGAAGTCCAGTTGGGAAGTGATGAATGCTTGGACAAGTGTTTCATCTGCGTCCGGAGTAAGGTATAGTCAGAGGCAGGCAATGTGGTGGAGGTGGAGGAAAGCAGTGCCTCCTCAATGGCCTTCAAGAGTAAATCAATTTCTCTTTGGCTATATTTGTACAATGTAATGGGAAATAATTTATATAGAGCCTTCCAAATTGGGAGGACGCCTCAAAGTGCTGGCTAAGAGGGTGGGAGGGTCGTTGAAGAGGTTGGGGGCAGAGGAAGAAAAAAGTTAACCGACGGCTTGGTCAAAGAGGTAAGCCTTGAGGCAGGCTTTGAAAATGGGCAGGGTGGGCTAAATTGAAGGGACTCTGGGATGGAGTTCCTGGGAGTGGGACAGAATAAGGCAGACACAGCAGAGGTGACATGAAGCAAGCTGATGCTCATTGATTGAAGGGAGCGGCTGGGTCTGTAAGGAATACAGGTCACAGAGGGAGGGCAGGGCAAGGCCAAGGAGTGATTTGAATGAGGATATGGTTTCACTAACAGTAGTGAACGGAGGAACATTGGCCCCAAGGAGTTCTAGAAAAGTCCACTAAGGGGAGCTCTCAGCCTGGGGCAATAGCTTAAGAATAGTGCAATTTTGCCTTTTGGTGCTGTTTTCTAATGCAGTCGTTCAGAAATAATATCTATCTGTCATTGTTCCATGTGTGGCTGCTAATGTTTCCATCAGTAAATGAGGGATAATTACCTACAATTATCAACTAAGTGCAAATGTGTGAGTTAACGTTCTAAAGCCTTTAGGAAGTTAAACCATCCAATGGATTCTCGATATAACCATGCACATTAAACCACTTAACAACTGGAATTGCACCTCTTGAGCTTTGGGAGTGTCAGGTTTCATTTCTGCCGAGAATAGCAAAGTTATTATTATTGAATTGGCAGTTGCAATGATGGCAGCTTGCACAGGAAGGTATTGGGACAGTTACAAGGAATCTGTCTGTGGGCTGCTGAGGCTGATTTGACCAGGGGTACAGGGTATGAAAGCTTCAGCCCGCTGGTGTGAATGATGTTGACTGGCGACTGCTTCACTTGAACTGACAGCATACCTGAGGGCATGAACATCATTGATGATGCCTTTCAACTCCTGACTTCTCTTGGTGGCATTTATCTCTCACATTCTTACGCATTTGGATGCTGTTTTACAGAGTGTCCTTGAAGCTCTTTTGTTGACTGTCAATGGACAATTTGCCTTATTCCAGCTGGCAGTAGACTGCATCCATTTGGTAAACTGTCTCCAGGCATTCTGGCAATCTGACAACAATGTGCCTTAATGTTCATGGTCTCAATGTTAGTGTTCTTTTCTCTGAACACAACTTCAGTGTTGGATGACGTAATCTTGCCAATAGTCATTATGGGATTGGAGTTTGCATTGTGGTATTTCTCTAGCTCCTCTATCAAACGCAGTCCTATTTCCCCACTGTGTCAAGATCAAAATGACTGGATAATAGTTGTTCACTTTGAATGCCATTCAGTGATTGTGACGCTAGTGTAGTAACTGTGATTTAGACAATGAACAATAATTTTGCACTAGCAGGTCCCTCAAATTAACATGAAGTGAAAGATCAGTTAATCTGGAAGACTGTGGGCTAGGACTCTTTTGGAATAGTATCAAGGGATCTCTTATGTCCACCTAAACAGACAGTTTGGATTTTGGTTTAATATGTTAACTAAATTATTAGCATTAACAGCTGAATCTTCAACCATTTTGCCCCCATCCACTGAAACTCCCTCCCTCAAACTCCGTCTGACTCGCTCTCTCTTTTGTCTGCAAAAGTAACCTAAATTCCTACAACTTTGATCGTGCCTATGGTCACCTACTTCCTGTCCCTTTTCCACTCTCTACTTGGTATTGGCATTGCCTCTTTTAAGCGCTCTGAGAAGCTATTCAATGCAAGGGTACTATCTAAATGTTATTGCTGTTAATGTTATAGTAATTATTGAATAATGTTGTTCAGCTGATGAAATCCGGTACAACTTTACGTGCTGTGCCATTGATAGTGATCATGGGATTCACATAAAAATGTCTATAGATCACTTCTCTTTATTTGAAGCTGAAGGCTGAGGCCAAAACAGCTGGCTGCCTCTGTACTTCTGCTGGAAGTCTTCTTGTCAGTGAAGAGCAATTCTGACAATCCCACCTTTCACCTTGATCCTGGCTTACGGTCATCACAGAGTCAACAGTTTGCATTCTGTTCTGAATTGAATGTAAGCCCTTTCTCTATGTAGTATATGGCATTCAAAGGTGAAAAAAAAAACATGTTGACTTATATTGTGCCTTATCGCACTGGAACATCTCAAAGTACTGACAGCACTGAAACTCCATTTTAAGAACACAAATCCTCTCCACATAGCCAGCAAGAATAATTTCACCCCCAGTATTTGTTATCATTCTTTATCTGATTTCTACAAAGATCTGCAGGAAACATAGTTTGATATAATAAGATAAGTCTATATGGAAGTCTTTCTCAGATGATGCTGAGCCCAAAAGCAGACAAATGTAAATCATACTTCCTTATCCACACAAATAATTTATCAAAATGATACATTTGAACACTGTACTGACGGTGTAAACTGGCTCAATTGGTAGTACTCTCATCTTCGAGTCAGAAGTTGTGGGTTCATGGGGGCGGGGGGGAGAGTGCAGTGGATTGCTGTGCAGACTCCAGAGCTCCAAGACATGGGAGGGGAATGGGAGAAGAAGGCAACCCAAGGAGGACCCTGGATTAAATGGAGACCATTGGAGACCTGCAGCAGTGGGATAGTCCCGTTTATTCTGTGAAAGAAAAGTGTGTGGGCTGCCCTGGGAGAGGAGCCTAGCTATATAAAGTTCCCTACTGTGGGACCACTAAGTCTGGAGAGGATATGGTACAAGTAATAATAATAATAATCCTTGCATTTGATATAGTGCATTTCACGTCTTCTAGACGTCTGAAAACGCTTCACAGAATATACTGTAAAGTGAATTGACTGTATATTTGTGGGCGAAACGCGGCAAGCTCGAGGGGCCAAATGGCAGTGTCCCACAAACAGTCGTGGATTGAAAATGACCAATTTATTATCGTTTTGTTTTGGAGGGATTATTATTAGGCGTATGGAGTAAGGAAACTTGCCCAAGGTTTTGCCCTGCCTGGAATTGAACCTAGGTGTCTCGCTTGCAAGGCGAGTGCTCTAACCACTGAGCTACAGGACTCCACAAGTACAATTGATAACACATACTGGAAATGAAATTCTTCTTGCTGGCTATGTGGAGGGGATTTGTGTTCTTATAATAGAGTTTCAGTGCTGCCAGTACTTTGAGATGTTCCAGTGAGTTAAGACACTATATAAGTGCAACTTGTTTCTTTTTGTTACTTTTACAGCTATGATGATTAACTCCATCAAAATAACTGGGTCATATCTGGCTGGGGACAGTAATAAACGTTATAGAGTTAGTTACAGACTAAGAAGAACAAATGTTCCAAAGCTCCTCATCATCTGTCATAGGTAAATATTCTGGCTATTTTAGACTGAGAATGTTTGTAGATGTAGTGTTTATGCAAACCCTTTTTCCTATAGCTGATGGTGGTCAGGATCCATGATTGAATTGGCTTTGCGGCCTGAGGAAAAAGCAGACTTGACAAATAAAAAAGGTTGATGTTTCCTGTTTATTGCTTTCTTATGTTCTTATCCAAACCTCTGTCCAAGCCTTTGTTGAAATCACCATATGTTGCTTCAGAAAAGGAATGAAGCCAAGAAAGCAAGGGCCATAAAACAGATATATTTTCTCTATGTTTTTTGGTCTGATACACATAGAAACCCATCACCATCTTAAGAATACTCAAATTAGACTGAGACTTCTGCGTATATATGCCATCTACATATGGAAATTTCCTTTTCCATGTGTTGGAATGGAGTGTGCACTCCCTCCTTGAAGGGATGTGCCTTGCTTTCCTGTTCCCAGAAAGTAGTGGGCAAAGGTTGGCACAGTATTAGGCTTGGGGAGCCTAGGTTGTGCGTTGGGGTACTTCTGGAGTTTAACCAATGAAAACTGCCGAGCTTGCGATTGAGAGCACTCTCTGGCAAGCCTCCAGCTGCTTGCCCAGCTAGCACCACCCAACCATTATGGTTTTGGCTTGCAAGGTTAATAGAGCTGAGTAGGAAAAATCCCCCCCCCCCCCACCTCCCTCCCCTCAATTCCAAGTAAATTCTCAAGTAAATTATGGAATCAAAATATTTTAGTGTATTGGAATAAAGTAGTTGTTGATAACTTTTTTTGCAATGTGTGAAATGTTATATTTGTCACTAAGGACAGCATCTATAATCTTTTGATTAGACTAAATCATCTTACTAATATTTCAAATCTTGAAGCATCTGTGACAAAATGGTTACACATTTAGAATCTGATACCAATCACTGTCTGCGGCAATGGTTAGTTTTTATACAATATTCTCTCTTCAGACATTTGGATGGAGGAGAGTGATATTGTCAGCTTTGCCCAATCAACAAAGTTAACTCAAAGACAGGAGTTAATAGATGCACTGTTGCAGAAGGCTGGCAGATTCATTAATTTCCTGGCTGTGTGGGGAAAGCATGCCACACAGAATGGTGCTTGGTCAACACTGTCAACCTTCAAACAGGAGGTCACAGATCAACTGATCTAGAGCCCCAACAGGGTCATCCATCTTCCTGACTGTGTGAACACAAAAAATCGACAAATCTTCTTGTGCTTTTACTAGTTTTCCCAATGTTAGTGGTGTGATGGATTGTAACCACTTTGAGATATGGTACTGTCAACCAATCCGATGGAGTACATCAACAGAAAATTGTTTATTCAATATGTGTGTGGTCCACAGTGAGATATCTGGAGTTGGCATCTTTACCATTGCTGGTCTTTTGTTTCTTGTTGATTCCAATGGGATGGCAGGTTATTAAACATCTGTTGCCAATAAACGGCTTTGGTGTATACTCTTGGCTCCTGATTCACTGTGCAGTGTAGGGGTTGCAGCTGCGTCTGATCCTATCCTTGCCCAACATCCACACATCCACAACTCAATCAGGAATTGCTGGATAGCGAATGAAAGTAATATGAAATTCCTTATTGTTGCTCAACACAGACCGGGCTTGATAGATCAGCTATGTACTTGATAAACTTTATCTTGTAGAAACATTGGACAGGAAAAACTCTTGCAGCTTTGCTCAGTTGAGAAGCTACATCAAAATCTCAACTGTCAGGCCTAGAGCTAGTGAATGCATTGAAGTGGAATATTTAAAATTATAATTATGGAAATACAGAGGTAAACATTTTTTGCCAAAGATGATTGTTGTAGCGGCATTGGTGGGTATATTGTAGTGAAGAAAGAAGACAGGGCGGTCTGGGAGCACAACTAGCATTGGAAGTACATCACTTGCACCAGATACTACATGAGGCAATTGGTCTACAACAATTGAATGCATTATGTGGGTGTAAACAAAGTTGAGAGACCTGAAATAGGGCTTGAACACATAACCTATTGACTCAGAAGAGAGAATACTGCCTACTGAGCTGGTCTGATTGTGCCTTGTTAAAAGAAAGGGTTGAGATTTTATGGATCCCAATTATTGCATATTCATGGGCCTGCACTAAATCACCCATAATTTTGAAATTTTTCAAAGTGCTTCATGAGTAATTGCTGAAATGTGGACTGACTGTGTATTTGTCAGCAAATTAGTTTGCGCACAAGAATATTCCACAACCTTGTTGTGAATGACAAATTAATCTGGGGGAATGTTGACCAGAACAAATGGTATCTTTTATCTAAATAAGCAGAGAACGAGGTCAGTGTCTCTGCCACATCCACACTTCCCCATCACTGCACTGGAGCATCAACCTAGCCTGTGAACCTCAAGCCCCAACATATGGTTTAATCCCACAAATGTGGGATAAATCGGTGGAAGTATCAACTGAGCCAGGCTGACACTACTAAACACTACGTCAGTGCCGTAGGAAGTTCTCCCGACATGAAAGGCCCTATATAAATACAATTTGTTGTTGTAGTTCTCACCGGAAACATTTAGAATACTGTGCACTCAAACAATATTGTTAGTGTTCCATAAAAAAAATCCTTAAACATGTTTTCCTCTTGTTTGTTTTATGAATGTAGAATCATGTAGTATCATTGAATGCCTTATTATTCATTTTAGTGTCACACGTCCCTCTTCATTAGCATTTCATGACAATCTTGCCTCCTTCAAGGGACGTCTCAAGACCCTACTCTTTGAATGCGCCTTTGGCCACTCTCCAACCCTTCCTGCCCTCCACCCTCCCTGATCCTAACCCCTTGCTTCGGACCAAATCCCCGACTGTTCAGTGCCTTGTAACATTCTCCTGATGTAAAAGACCCTATACAAATGTAAGTTTGTATTGTAATGGAATACTTCCTCTTTGGTGTTTCAACAACAACAACTTGCATTTATATGGCAGTTTTCATGTGGTGTATTGTTACTGAGTGCTTGTAGTGTCAGGTTCAAGCACGTGTCTTATCACGTTTAACACAGGCTAAAGGTAGGAAGAATCTTTATTTAACTCTCCATCAACAACATGCCTAACTATTATAATGTGAGCACTATGTACCACACAAGTACGAATTTTCCCTTTTTCTTCAGTTTACCATTCACTGTTCTCTGAGTGACAGGCAATTTTGTGCAACTTGTTTCCAAATGTGGGCAAATTTGTTCTATTGAATCATGACCGCCTAATAGCTGGATTGAGACTAAGCTTACTTTGAACCCTTCTGACAAGGTTGGGAGATTCGTCACGTTACTGTAGCTCAGTTTAACAACAACAACAGCAACAACAACAAGATTTAATTTACAGAGTGCCTTTCAGATCGGGAGGACGTCCCAAGGTACTGGACAGTTGGGTCAGGACCTGAGCAGGGGGAAATGGTCAGGGTGAGGGAAGGGAGGGAGCGAGGAGGGGGTAGAGAGTCGAGAGGGGAGCTGAAGGCACGGTCAAAGAGAAAGGTCTTGAGACCGGCCTTGAAGGAGGAAAGGGAGGAAGCGGTGAAGGCATTGGGGGATGGAGTTCCAGAGCCTCGGGGCTGAGAGGCTGAAGGCCCGGCCACCGATGGTAGGTGGGTTGGGGCGGGGATGTGGAGCAGACCAGAGCCAGAGGAATGGAGGGTACGGGCGGGTAAGTAGTGGGATAGTAGGTTCGGAGAGGTAGGAGGGAGCAAGGTCGTGAATGGCCTTGTAGGTGAGGATGAGGATCTTGAATTCGATCCTCTGGGGGATGGGGAGCCAGTGGAGGTGAGCGAGGGTGGGAGTGATGTGGTCCTGGTGCGGGACAGTACATGAGCTGCAGAGTTCTGAATGACCTGCAGCTTGTGGAGGGAGGTGCCGGGAAGGCCGGCGAGGAGAGAGTTCCCATAGTCCAGCCTTGAGGTGATAAAGGTGTGGACCAGAGTTTCAGCAGCGTGAGGGGTGAGGTAGTGCCGTAGTCTGGCGATGTTTCGGAGATGATGGAAGACGGTGCCAGTTGTGGCGCAGATATGAGGGAGAAAGGACAGATCAGGGTCGAACAGAACACTGAGGTTCCTGCCTGACTTTGAGTTTAAACCCAAGACCATTTCTTTATAGTACTGTATTATAGAAATTACAGATGTTTTACAGCTTGTGATTCCTCATTAGCTAGAAAGATATGCACACATATGTTACACAGGTTCAAACTCTTCTATCTCTGTGATACATCCTGGCCATCCCAGGTAGCTATTTGCCTGTTCAGGTGAATGTTATAAAACATTGTGATACAATTACAATTTCTAATAAGTTTTAAAGAAATTATGATTTTTTTTAGATAATAAGGTAGTTTCACGACTTTTTGGTGATCCTGTTAGATCCCCTAGTGGCACTATTTGGAAGGAGTATATCCTGCTGTCGTGGCCAACAATCCTCCTGAGAAAAATTGGACATTCACTTTATGGCTATTTGTGGGACTTTGGTGTGTGCCAATTGGCTGCCACACATTTGCCTACAAATGCACGGTCACTGCATTTCAAAGTCATTTCTTTAAAGTTCTTTCAGACATCTTGAAGAAATGATAAAGTGCAATCAGCTTTTTGTAATATCCTCATGTGATGTTCCCCTATATGTCTGTTACACTTTCCCTCGATTCACAAAATTGTAAGGTGAAACAACCAAAGCATATAAAATAAAATATAAACCTCAATTTTAATTTGTTAATATTAGCTACGCACAGTTTACATGCACAGTGGAATGCTTTAATGCAGAATTTTTCCTGTCGATTACCAGATTTGCATTTCATTATATAGCATTATGTTACACTGCACTACACTTCATTATATTGTATTGCTTTCCATTACACCACATTTAATAAGATTTTGTGGGAGGTTATGCTGTTTCCATGAATTCTGGTTGAATAACTTACTCACGTATTAGTTGGAACACCTTAAATCTGTGGAATGTGATCCCCACAATGTAATACTGTAGTTTTATGCCCATGCATATTCGCCATGTGGCTAATTTGTCAGTTTAATCTATAAGTGTCTTAGCAGGTGTCTGCATGAAAGGTACATTGTGTCTTACCAGACATCCTTTTGCTAGACCCCAACAGATGGTCAGTTTTCTTTCTCTATCAACTCTCCATCTGTTCACTAATTTACCCCGCATCTACATTCATTTATTTCTGGTCACACAGTTTCCAATATAGCCACCCTTGGACATTTACACATACCCAGCAATGAATCCTCCATGATCTTGTCCAATTTAAGAAAAAAACAATATTGCTCCTCTACCACTTGACTTAACCCTTATCCTTCAGATTAAAATGAAATCATGTGTTCCCACTGATTTGATTCAAATTTCCAAGAGGAATTTGTGGCAGAGTAAGTTATTTCACTGTGTTTTCAACTCTGTGGACTTGGTACGATCCCTGCCAGCATGATGGGATGGATATCTCCTCTTGGTACTGGTTTTCTCACCATTTTGAAATGAGTTTACAGGATTATTCAAAAAAGAGTTTAACCAAGAGTCCTGGCCAACAATCCAACAAATAAAATTGATCATTCACTCCATGATTGTTTGTGGAACATTGCTGTGCACCAATTGGCTGCTGCGTGCCTACAAAATCCTATCATTACACTTTATGATGAATCATGTGAAGTGCTTGGAGATGTCCTCCCGAATTAAAAGGTGCTATAGGAAATACAAGGATTACTGTTGGTTTTTTGCAAAGAGAGGTGTTTCAGGATTCTTCATGGGATACCAACTTAGCTCAAATTGAATTTGGACTGTCTTCTGTGAAGAGACACTGAAACGCCATTCTTCACCATCAGAAACAACAATAGTGGCTGTCAGCAGAAATAAGGATGGCAGCTTCAGGCCCATCCATTGTACAGCATTCTTGGCTAGTGTGGGATATAGAACAGTCGATAATTAACAAGTCAAATGTCATTGTTTCTTAAAAGATTCTATATGAGGTAATTTACTTTGAATCTTTTATGAAACATCGCCTTTTTCACTCACACTTATTAACCTCTGCCTGAGCAATGCCTTCAGCTCAGGCAGAGGTTAAGAAGGATTAAGCAATAAATTAATGAATAATTATTTGATAATGAATAATTATTTTATTAATAATATGCTGAGGTCAATTTGCACCCAGTAATCTACCACAAACAGGAGTGTACCAAATGATCAATTATTATTTTTCAGTGAATTTGGATAAGAGCTTGATAAAAAAGTTACGATTCAGAAATTTACTATTCAGATCACTAAGCATTTTCTTTTCAATTGTGATTTGGTGTCATTCGGTGCTTTCAGCATTTTGATCCTTGTTCACCTCCAATGGAGCAAAGCGTTGTGGTTTCTAGATGGAGTTCAGTCAGGTGTTTCAACATGAAGGTCCTATTTTATTTATTTTAAGATATGCAGAGGTATTTTTTTCTGCTTTACTTATAATAATATTAATAATCCCTACATTTGATATAACACCTTTATGTTGTGGTCAAACTCACACTTGCTGTACTTACTGTGCTTTAGAGCGAAAACTGTCATATTTATTGTGGGTTTTATTCCTTTTTTGTAGAGTTTATGCATCATTTTCATCCAAGAAAAATTGTAATGAGAAACTGGGAAGCTTGTACAAAATGTTGAAATTTTTTTGACACTTTGACATATTTTGACATTCTTAAATCTGCATCTACATCTAGCAAACGTCATTGTAAGTGGATTGACATCTCAAAAAGACAGCAGAAGCTCTTTAAAAAGCAAAACAGACAACTTTGTAGTTCGGTTTTAACATCAGTATGTTATGGCACTTGGATTTCATTGGAACACAAATTTATAGCTGGAAACCTTCTGCATCTGCAGGTGGCTGGCTCATAAAAAAGCACAAGTAAAATAAATCTGAATGTCATAGTATAGTTGCCAGTGAATACATACCCAATGTGCATAATTGAAATCTAATAATGAATGGTAATCTCATTCAACAACTGGAACAAGTTGCCAGAAAAAGTTGGTAGAGGCCGGGGATTGGAACTCATTACAAAAGCATCTTAATGCTGTGGTGAGGTGGACATTAGGATGGATGTTCTGGAAGAATGAGATTGGATAGGTCGAAGGGCCTTCTTCATCCAAACCAATCTTCTGTTCATGCATGATCTTGTAAGAAATAGAAAATATCACAGCAGTGCATTAAGGGTTGTTCTTCTGAGGTTGAGATACTGTAAAATGCGCTTCACCCACAATATATACAGTCTGTTCACTTCTACAGTATATTCTGTGAAACACTTTGAGACATCTCGAAGATGTGTTAAGGCGCTGTATCAAATGTAAGAATTATTATTATTGTAAAATGCTGGAACAATATAGGCTGAAAAATATAATTCATTATTTGATACAGTGTCTAAATTGTTGAAAAATCTCAAAACTGCTTCACAGCTATTTACTCTCAAGTGTAACAACTGTGTATTTTGTGACAAATCCAACCACCATTTTGCTTCCAGCAAGATCTCACAAACAGCCGCAATGTGAATGATCGATATATCTGGAGGTTTAGTCAGCCAGTATCCTAGACAAAACTACCTCTCTTTTGAGTGCCACAAAATCTTTTACATGCAACTTGTGGCATTTTGGAAGCACTGGAATTTGGGAATTGGCTTTGGGATCAACCAATGTGACAAAATCAGGGGTGGGAAGTGAGTACTCATACCCAATAACTCTCAAAAATTATCAATGGTAATTGTGATATTTCTTAACACTGTGATAACTGTACATGCTAATTAACAAAATTCAATGTGATAATCACATAAAATTTTGTTCAGGAACTGTGTTTTCACTCAATAAGCTGCCAATTCACATAGAGTTGAAACAATCACATAATTTCACATTACATCTTGTAAAGTGTTTCAGTATGCCCTCCTGACGTGAAGGACACTATACCAAATGTTATAATAAATAAATAATAATCAATAATAATAATCCTTGCATTTGATACAGCGCTTTTCATGTCTTCTAGATGTCTCAAAGTGCTTCACAGAATATACTGTAAGGTGAATTGGTCTCTCGCTTGTGAGGTGAGTGCTCTAACCACTGAGCTATAGAACTCCACAATGTTAGGATTCATATTAATATTAGTAGTATTAGTATTATTTGTATTGTTATCATTAAATCTAAACAGTAAATATTGGAAGCCACCAGCACATCTTGGAGGAGAAATAAGGGTTATTCTATGCACTGTTACATGTATGAAAAGCACCAGCGAATACAAATATCAATTCACTAGCAGTTTCTTTAAAGTTTTAAGTTAATAATTACAAAAGAAGAAATTCTCATTAAAATTGTATGAATTTTATTTTAAATTACGGGAGTGAGATGAGTCAATGGGGTATTTCTTCCTGATCAGGGTGAAATATTAAATGTAACATGGACTCAGTGATGTGGAAATCCATTTAATGAGCCCTTACTGTAATATTTCCAAGTTATCACTTTCAAGTTCCACAATATTTTTGGCAAAGCACTTGGGGTGTTTCACTGCTTGACAGTAAATTTTCCAATGTTACTGTATACTTTTATAATGGGAACGTCTAAAGTCTGTAGATTTAGCAGCAAGCACGGAATATTGGAAGGTCATTGAAGTGGACAGTGTGAAGTGATGCTCTATGCCATGCTATGTTTAGTGAACTTTAATGTGAATTCCCATTATAAGGCACCTTGGGAAAGTATGCTAAATGCATCAGCACATGAAGCATTACTTTTACAAATGAGTTGAAATGGGAAATTGTAGCCTGCAATAATCCTTGCATTCAATATAATGCCTTATTAGCATGCTGTTAATATGTCTCAAAGCCCTTTACAGGATTCACTGTAAAATATATTGACTGTGTATCTTGGCTATTTATAGCTAGGACACAAGGAGAAACTCCCTTCTCTCTTCCAGTAGTGCTATGCAACACCTGCACACGTGGACAGGACCTTGGTTTGATATCTCATACAAATAATGGCACCTCCAACAACAACAACTTGGATTTATATAGCGCCCTCCACACCGGACGGCGTCTCAGAGCGCTTCACAGTAACGGATCCCGGGGCCGAGCCAGGGGGAGAGGGAGGAAGGTGACCTAAGGCGCGGTTGAAAAGAAAAGTCTTCAACAGAGACCTGAAAATAGAAAGGGAGAGAGCGAGGCGAAGGGAGTGAGGAAGGGAGTTCCAGAGCCTCGAGGCATAGTGGCTGAAGGCACGGCCACCGAGGAGGAGGCCAGACCTGGAGGAACAAAAGCAACTGGTACTGTTTTGAGGAGAGAGAAGGTCAGAGAGGTCGGGGGGTGCAGAGGAGTGCAGGGACTTGAATACAAGGGTGAGGATCTTGAAGTCGATCCTCTCTGGGATAGGCAGCCAGTGCAGTCTGGCAAGGACTGGGGTAGTCGACAATGCAGTGCAACCAAGCATTAAGTTGGATTGTCAGCCTGGATTATGAATTCAAAGTTCTGAGGTGGGATTTGAACCCACAATCTGACTCAGAGGCAGGAAATCTACCAATTACGTCAAGTGCATATCTAATTCTCCTTTTTCTCCTATTCTCAGTTTATTTACGTACTTTAGCAGAATGAGGTTTAGATGTCTACAAGTACAGACTCACTCCACTTTGACAACAATTGGATTTTGATGTTATAGGCACTATATCAAATACAAAACTTTTATATTATTCAATGGAAAATCCCATCACACAATGAAGTTTCATAAATTTATGTCAAGCAGAAAATCAAAGATCTGTATGTTTACTAGTGAATTATCCTATAAATCTATTCCAGGCATAGATAGGATAGAGGAATATTGTGAGAAGGTAAGAAGGAGGGTTGTTGAGATCTATCTGATTGAAGCAAGTGAGGGGATTGGGAGATTCTTTTTCACACACAGAAGTGTTAGATATACCCAGGTGGGAGTAATGGTTGAGGTGGAATACATATAAGATTTGAAAAGAGAACTAGATGGATTTACAAAGATTTAAAACTCCCTCGTGTATGTGTTTGTCACCTCTCGCTTAGATTACTCAAAAACACTCCTCGCTCGTTTCCCCAGTTCCACCATTCAAAAAATTGAGCTCATTCAAAACTCTGCAGCCCACATACTGACCTGGACCAAGCTCCGTACCCACATCTCACCAGTTCTGGCCAGGCTCCACTGGCTCCCCATCACCGAACGGATCGACTTCAAGATCCTCACGCTTGTGTTCAAATGCATTCACTCCCTGGTACCTCCCTACCTCTCCAACCTCCTCACTACCCAATCCACCACCCGGTGACTCCGGTCGACTGGCATGGGCCTCCTGCTCATCCCTTGCACCCATTACCCCACCATTGGAGTTCGCGCTTTCAGCCACTATGCCCCCAAACTCTGGAACACTCTACCTCAATCCCTCCACCTTACCCCCTCCCGTTTTTCAAGTCCCACCTGAAAACTATCCTCTTCGACCGTGCTTACGGCCACCTCCACCCCCCACCACTGGCTTAGAGCCAGGCTCCTCCACTGTTAAGCGCTCTGAGACGCTACCCTGCTTGGAGGGCTCTCTATAAGTGCCAGTTGTTGTTGTTGAAAGGAATGTTCAGATTGGAAACAACCACTCGGCCCAAACAGTCTTTGCTGGTGTTTATACTCCACATGAGTCTCCACCAATTCTTTATACCTTCCCATAACCTTCTATTCCCCTCTCCCTCATATGAATGTCTAGTTTCCTCATGAACCCATCTATAAATATACCTCTTTGCCTGTGCTTTTGGTCATCTGTGTGTCAGCTTGGCTCCACAGTGGGACTTGGAACTCATATAGTCTAAGCTGAGACTCTGATGTGATGCAGGGGGTGTGCTGCATTGTTGGAGGTGTCGTCCTTTGGATGAGATATTAAACCAAGGTTTTGTTTGCTTGTTCAGGTGGACACTAAAATCTAATGCACTTTTCAAAAAGAGAAGGGAGATTCTCCTGGTGTCCTCGCCAACAATCCCCCAAATAAAATTGATTATTCACTTCATTGCTGTTTTTGAGACATTGCTGTGCCCCAAATTGGCTGTCTCATTCGCTTTAAAAATACAATCACTACTGACATCCTATGAAGTTCTTTGAGATGTCCTACCAGCGTAAAAGGCGCTTTATCAAATGCAAGGATTATTATTATTGCAAGCACTATGAGGCGATCAGACAATGTGATAAGGCACTATGTCAATTGCAAGAATTATAATTGTTTATTTATTTTGGTGCTGAAGCACCTGGCCCCATTTTTCCTCTCAGCAAAATATTTTCCTGGGAGCTACAGTAAAGTCATGACTAATATGAACTCTCAAAATTCTGCTGCAAGTTTACCCTGAGCACCAATGGTGTTAATACAGGCTGAATATTTTCCCTCAAGCACAATGAAATATATAAATGATTCAGTGAACATTTTTGGTGTGCTTCATAATTGGTTACGTTTTTCTGTAAATGTAACAGCATCACGTTCTATTTAAGAAATCAAGCACAAAAGTGTTTCATTCATGTTTCCAATCACATTCCAACTCTAAGGATAATCACATTTGTACCATGATTTTGAATTGCCGCATTAATAATTCTCTCTGAGCCCTTCTGATTCAAGGAAGTTTCCAATGCGCAAAAATGTTTTCTGTGAATTTAAGGTGCCTCTTAAGGGAATTTGCTTGGAAATCTACATTGGCATATAAAAGGTGTTCTGCCAGTGTCGCTATTTTATGGCTGCCAGAAGAAAAAAATGCATGTAAGATATCGACAAAATTTTCACCAGGCAACCTGTAAATCCATCCTTTGTTGAGACGTTAAACTGAAGTTTCTCTTCTCATCTATTTAGATGAATATTAACCATCCCATGTCGCTATTTGGAAAGAAAAGGGAGTTTCTCCAAATGTCTTGGCCAACAATCTATCTCTGGAATTTCCATGTGTAGACGGGATGAATGGAAATCTCAGCTTGGTCTGGATACTCTTAAGCATGGTATTGGGTTTCTGCATGTGTCAGATACCCTGCTGACCAAAAATCAAATCCTCAAATAGAACTGGTCATTCACTTTATGGTTGTTTGTAGGACATTGTTTTGCGCAAATTGTTCACCAACAAATACACAGCCACTATACTTTGTAGTAATGGACACTATATTGCCTGTCTGCCCCCACACTCTGGAACTCCATCCCACCGTCTCTTTGCATCGCTTCCTGCCTTGCCTCCTTCAAGATCGGTCTCAAGATCTTTCTCTTCAACCGTGCCTTTGGTCTCCCTCACACCTCTCTGCCTTCCCTCACCACTACACCAACCCACCCCTCCCTCCCCCATGCTCGGGGCCCCGACAACTGACTGTTCAGCACTTTGGGACGTCCTCCCGATGTGAAAGGAGCTCTATAAATGTAATTTTGTTGTTGTTGTTGTATACCAAATACAAGTATTATTATAATAATAATAATGCATGCATTTGATAATAATCTTTGCATTTGATATAGAACCTTATCATGTTGGGACATCTCAAAGCAGTTCACAGAATAGACTGTAAAGTGAATTGACATTCCCAACTCCTCCCTCCACAGGCTGCAGATAATCTAGAACTCTGCAGTCCATGTCCTCTCCCGTAGCAAACTCCGTGATCCCATCTCCCCCATTCTCACCAGACTCTATTGGCTCCCTATCCTTCAGAGGATCCAGTTCAAGATCCTGGTCCTCACCTACAATGCTCTCCATGGCCTCGCCCCACCCTACCTCTGTGACCTCCTAACCCCCTACCAACCCACCCGCTCCCTCCGCTCAGCCACCATTGGCGGGAGAGCCTTCAGCCACTCTGCCCCCAACCTCTGGAATTCCATCCCCCAATCACTCCGCCTCGCCCCCTCCTTAGCCTCCTTCGAGTCCTGCCTCAAAACTCTCCTCTTCGACCATGCCATTGGTCAACCTCCTTCCCCTCCCCTCCCTTCTCCCCCTTGACCCCAGCTCGGGTCTGAAATGCTGTACACTATCCAGCGCCTTGGGACATCCTCCCTATGTGAAAGGCGCTATACAATTGTAATCTTGTTGTTGTTGGTGAACTGCAGCAGCCAATCGTGCACAGCAGTGTCCTGTGGATTGAGTGACCACATTTTTTTTGAGGGATTATTACCCCTGGAAAGGAATCCACCAATTGACTAACAACTGGGTTCCTACTTACTGTTAGGTAAACAGAGGCGTGTGGAGTAAGGAAACTTGCCTAAGGTTTGCCTTGCGCAGGAATGGAACCGAGTCCTCTTGCTTGCGAGGCGAGTATTCTGACCACTACGCTCCAGGACTCCACAATTATAATAATTCAGTCAGAGGCATGGGAATTTGGCTCAGTTAAGAGTTCTCATCCGTATTGAAGCTGGTTCTTGCTGGTCTACGTGCTGTGCAGGTCATTTACTGGAGTAACAGTCGTTTACTCTGCGGGTGCTTTCACTAGAGGCAGTAACGCTAGAGTGATTTTTAAGACACCATTTTCCCTGTGAGTGGTTTTAAATATGCATTGATTCCAAAGAAAAGGTGATTAGAAGAGGAGAGAATGTTGTTTTATAAAGGTTTCCTGTCGGAGGCTGACTATGGTAAGTGTATTAATTACAGAATCATAGCAGGTACAGCACACAAAAAGAGACAGCCTCTGCTGGTGTTGATGAAGATGTTAAGCCAAGATCCTGCTTGCTTATTTTCAAGATTCTGTGCAGGACACTACTGAGAAGAGAGAAGAGAGAATTCAAGGGAGAATGAAGTTTCTTCTAAATAGATTGATTGGTCACTTCATGGCTGATTGCAGAAACTTGCTGTGTACAAAATGGCTACTGTGTTTGCCTGCAAAAGCAGTAAAGATGTAAAATATTTGTACATATTTCATACCACTAGAGAACTGTAAAGATAAATTTTCTTCTTGAACACCTCTGCAGGTAATTCTTGGTTTTTCCACTTGAATACTCCCTTCATCAGGGAATATATAGGGCCTTCGCTGGTGAAGACTGAAAGGAAGCACTAGAATGAGAGAGATGAGAGGACCATCCCAGAATCCGTACCCCCTCTCCCCATACATGCATGCACACACACACACACAGACTTTGATTCTTCTATCTAGAATATAATTACATTTATTGAATCCAGAAAGCGATGCTGCATTCTAGATTTTAGCATTGAGACACTTCTGCAGATTGTAGATTGTCTGTAGACCCAACACTGGCTCTTGTGAATCTACTCTTTGGAATTTAGGTAATTAGGATGGGTCCCTCTGGGGAGACGGTGTGCATTTCATTCCAGATGCAGGGAAATTTCTATGCTTTGGGGTTAGGATGACCTGCTAAGAGTTTTTGCTGTAGTCCTATAAACATGTGGTTGAGCTGGAAAAGTTCTCAGGGTAGAGTTGCATAAACAAGGGTTCAAATTGTACACAGCATCCTCAGCATGGAGGCCATGTGTGGCGCACCGACTCACGAGAAGTGACTAAAAGAGCGGGTAAAAAGAAAGGCTTTATAGGTGGGGAGGGATGGGGCAAGGCAGAGGGTCTCCAGGATGAAACACTTTAAGGTAAGTCAAGTGGATGACTTTGGATTTGTGTCTATTAACTAATCATATACATTAGCTAGTCTGTGAATAAGATGGTTGGAAGATACTACTAGTTAAGAATATATTTATTTTCGTGATTGTGGATTCACGACAATCTGTCAAAATACACTCATTGTATTGTAAATATTTCCTGATAATCACGGTGTCTAAACATTGTAAAACATATATTAATACATTAGGGAATTCCCTCCAAACTGATTTAATCTCTTCATTATTATCTTGTCTTTGGTGATTATTCTGGCAAAGATCCTCTGTATTTTCAGGTTGTAATAATAAAACATAATAATCCGTATATTTAATGGCATGCCTTTCATGTCAGGAGGACATCAGAACACATTTTACAGAATAAACTGTAATATGTAGGTGAACAAGGTGGGCAGTTTGTGCACAGCAAAGTTCCACACACAGCCGTGAAGTGAATGATCAGTTCTATCTGGGAGATTGTTTTGCCAGGACATGAGGAGAAACTTTCTTTTGCGAGGAGTGCAATAGGATCTTTAACACCCACTTGAAAAGGCAGACGTGACCTCGGTTGAATCTCTCATCTGAAGGAAGGCATCTACAACAATGCAGTGCTCAATCAATACTGCATTGGAGTGTCAGCCTAGAATATGAGGCTTTGAACTCACAGGAGAGAATACTACCAACTGAGCCAGGCTGACAGATTACACAATTGTATCTATATCATTCTCTAACCAAATGATTTCAGCCAAATCATTACTAAGCACTTCACAATCATTAATGATTTTACCACACGCCATCTGACAACTGTATGGGCCAGACATTTAAGGTGTTCCATCAGTGGCAACAGAATTGAATCCAGTTGTAGATGACATCTGGTGATAGAATGTCAGAGATCTCGGTGATGAACAGCACTGACAATTCGAAGATAATTGCGAAGCGCACTGAGACAGGCAAAAAACAAGGAACGAGCAAGATTAAAAAGCAGAATGTAGAGAATTTACAAATGACCACGCGGATTGGTAAAAGTGATAACATAATTTTATTGAGGCATTATGGTCATTACCAGCCCTGTGGTTCTCATTACTGTCTCTCGCTTCACTCACAATAGTAATAACCACATAAGAGATGGTAATGGCCTTGAAGCTCTTCAAAATGTTATTACTATTTTATTATAAAAAAAGTGATAATAATAAAAGTTAGTTTGCACGGATAAAAGCTTGTGTATCAGCCCCAAAAGGTGGGCTTCCACAGTATAAGTTTTACAATGTATGATTCCATGTTATAGCAATGTGATTAGCTAGTTTCCATGTTATAGCCACAGCTGTGCAGTTAACCTCGGGTTAACAACTTATGTTAAGGATGGCTTCTCCAACAATGCAGCACACCCCCAGCACTGCAATGGAATATCAACCTAATCAATATAAATTCATAGACCTGAAGTGGGAGTTGAACCCACTTTCTTCTGACGCAGAGTTGAGAATACTACCAGCTGAGCCAAGTTGATACATAACCTCTGTAACTAAGTATGGTGCTTTATTCACACACTGTTATATGCTTTGGATGGAATTGAGAAAAAAATCAATGCCATAACTGAACCTATGACAGATTAATTTTGTTCTCTGACTTGGGTCAAAGTCATTCTTAGTTTGTAACCTTGTGTTATAGAGGCGCAATTTGCAAAGAATTTGCAAGTAGTGGATTGAAGCATGAAAACAAAATATTACCATTACCATTTAGATAAACTGAAGCATATAAAAATGCAAAATGTTTCCAAAGTTCAAAGATGTCAAATTTGATATAACTGGGAAGTTTATCCCCAAGCACTACCATAGGTAAACAATAGAGATAAACTAGTGGTACTCATAATGCAACCTCTTTTTTCCATGTGTCATGTTATTTTCTCAGCACCCTACCAATTATCTTCCCTTACCATTACTACATTTGTCATTTTCCTTCATATTTTTCCAATCCCCTGCATCAAGTGTGGTTATGCACCACTTCATCAGCCATCACTGCATCGTTTTCATGTCTCTTTCTTTCTCAATCTATCTTTTAAGGCTCCTCTGACTGCTTCCAATTATTTCAGGTGTTGAAGATATTATAAAGACCTCAGATGCTGCTTTGATACCTCAACATGAATCTGCAGCAATGGCATTTTTTGTATTATAAAGTGAAAAAAAATTATACGAAAGTTTAAGATTATTTATTTCCTTAATAATTTTTCTTTTACTTTGGGATTGGCCAGATGGACTCCAATGACATTTTATTGTCCCTGTCGTTAAAATGTTATGATTTTTTAATTTAATTATAATAAAATGTTATCATCAAGAAATAAATTTGCCAGTAATTACACCTCTTTTTTGATTGTTTTATTAATTGTTTAAGCTCCATCTGGCCTGTGATTCAAGTGGATGTAAAGAAATGCCTTAGCGTTCCAGATTCAAAGAAATGTGTGAGTAGAAATTCCGGTAGACAAATGTTGAAAGGGTTAAAACCAGTTCGCCTTTCCTTTTTTGATTCAGTTCATTTGTGCTCAGATATTCCAACGAGACACAATCTGCCCTAGCACCATCTGGCAAGTGAGAAGCGGAACAGCCAAAAAGCCAAGTAAATGAGTGAGCTGAGCAAGGGTGTGGTATCTAGCAACCACACAAGGGGAAGGAGTTTCCCTTAGGTTGGAGTGCAAGTGATGTCCACCTCACCTGGGAACAATTATTTAATTAACTCATGAATACTCTTCCACTCAGAATTCTTCTTCTCCAACGTTACCTCCTTATACCATGTTATGAGTCACCAAAACTCTACCACCCCTATCAGTCATATGCACTCCCCCAGCTCGGCGTCATGCTATGCCAGTCAAGCGCTACCCTATGTGAGGGGCACTATATAAATTGGACAGCAGTTCTGAACAGTTGATTAAACTCCAATAAACAGTACACACACTTTCATTGAGTCGATAAAGCTTTAAAATCAAAGAATCAAAGAAATTTACAAAGCAGAAGGAAGCCATTCAGCTCATAGGGCCTGCAGAATCTCTAAGAGCAAGCTGTTCATTGAATCCCACTGCCCCTTTCTACCTACATGCCCCATTTTCTATCATGTATCTGTTTACTTCCCTCTTCAAACCCACAAAGGACTCTGATTCAACCATCTTATTTGGATTTATCACACAAAAGGCCAGAGTCCCTGAATTTCTAACTAGAAAATCCTATCTTCAATGCAATAAACAATAGAGAAAAAAATTCAGCAGGTTGGTGGAACTTATATGCATAAAAGTGTACATGAAAGTCTCTTCTTAAGAAAAGCATGGAATATTGATCTATCACAGAGACCTAAAAATGTTGGCAAATTAACAGTAAATAGCAAATAATGCCTATAAAACCATTGTACCTTCACATTTCTTTCTCACTGCAAGTATATCAAGTGAAAATAATAATAATCGTTACATTTGATGCAGTCCTTTTCATATCAAGAGGCCATCTCAAAGTGCTTCACAGGATATATTGTAAAGTGGAGCGACTGAGTATTTTGTGGGCGATATTAGATAAATAAACAGAGATATGAATGTTAATAAGTGACCACAAACATTTTAAGAATAAAAATAATGATAGGCTTCTGACAGTTGGTGTAAGCATTATTGAAATATGAGATTTAAACTGCAACAATTCAGGAGTTTGTTTGATTGTCGTTTGCTATTCTGATCAGCTTTTTCTTCCTAAAGTCTTTTTAAATCACTTTATTTGTATTTTTGCTTTCATGTCATTTGGTCCTTCCATTTATTGTTACAGCAGCTCACATCAGAAACAGGCAAGGAATAAATTGTCACAGTTCACTAAATAAACATTTACAATGACAGTTATCTATTGCAACATACATAATAGTGCTGTTTCATTACATGCATTACAGAAGATTCCTCTACTTCTCAATCATTCATCACAGTGAGTGTCCAATTTCCTTGGACATCTTCATTTGTCCAGAGGTCAAAATGCCAGGTGCACACAGCAAAGTATGTTCTTCTGTTCTTTCCACTACTGAGAACTCTGTTTTTTTATTTATTCATTTGTTTATTTGTTTGTTTGTTTGTTTATTCCATTGTATCTTTGCTTTTGGTTAAGTATTTGTGCATTTCTGTTGAGTACACCTGATGTGAAACCCTAGATTCAATTTCATAAAGTGTCTTTTATTTTTATCCAAAACAGAAAACACACACAGAAATCTATCATTTTGTTAATATTATGATACAATTCTATAATTAATAAAACTAATAATTAATACATTTCCTTATTCCATATGCCTCTGTTTACCCAATAAGAAGTAGGAACCTGGTTATTAGTCGATTTGCAGATTGTTTTCCGAGGATAATAATCCCGAAAAAAAGGGTCCACTCAATCCACGATTGTTTGTGGGTTACTGCTGCGTGCAATTGGCTGCCGTGTTTCGCCTACAAAACACAACAGTTACTTGACTTTACAATATATTTTGTGAAGAGCTTTGAGACATCCCAACAGCATGATAAGGTACTGTATCAAATGTAAGGACTATTATTATTATTATTATTATTATTATTATTATTATATTATTCAAAGTTTCCTACCCAAATTTGAAGAGTTCCACATATATAATGCATGATTTCTTTTTGCATGGCACAGAGTGTGGTCTCTCTGCCTGGAGAGATATACCTTGCTTGCTTAACTCATGGAGAGCTTTCATACAGGTTGGGAAGAGTTTACAACTGTTTGCTAAAATGATTTTTCTTATAAAAATAAAAATTGAAATGATATCGAGTAAGATTCTGTTAAATTGGAGCAGCTGCATATGAACACACTAGGGCAGTGTTTCTCAATGACTTGATTTGAGACTTGCTTTCAGCTGTTCACTACCATTATTTAAATGCTGCAAAAATGAAGTTACATTTAAAGTTAAATTGTTTCTCAAAGGTCTGTCACACTGAATGGAAAAATCAGCAATGCATTGCAGAACACATTGATGCACTTCAGAGGAAACTTGATGCATACATGAAGAAGAGAATAGAGGCGTTTGGAGAGAGAAAGTGAATACCAGGAAATTACATCAACCCCCACCATAGCAATCTGATGACAATGAAGGTGGCCGTTTTTCTTTATAACAACAACAACAACAAGATTCCATTTATAGAGCGCCTTTCACGTCGGGAGGACGTCCCAAGGCGCTGTACAGTTGGGTCAGGGCCCGAGCAGAGGGGAAATGGTCAGGGTGAGGGGAGGGAATGGAGGGAGCGAGGAGGGGGTAGAGAGTCGAGAGGAGAGCTGAAGGCACGGTCAAAGAGAAAGGTCTTGAGACCGGCCTTGAAGGAGGAAAGGGAGGAAGCGGTGAAGGCACTGGGGGATGGAGTTCCAGAGCCTCGGGGCTGAGAGGCTGAAGGCCCGGCCACCGATGGTAGGGCAGTTGGGGCGGGGGATGTGGAGCAGATCGGAGCCAGAGGAATGGAGGGTACGGGCAGGTAGGTAGGGAGATAGTAGGTCGGAGAGATGACATGGAGTCTGCGTTTATAGACATGAAAAACAATTTTGTAGGATAAGAAAGTTGTTTAGACCCAGGTGGCAGGGTCACTGCTGATACATTGTGTTCCCAGCAGATTGAAAAACGCACCTATTCCATTAGGCAATTGGTGCGTGGATCCCATTGGATCATTAAAAAGGCATCAATTACATCAAGTAATTGGTGTAACTAAATTGTCATTGCGTATTCCTTATTATGAAAGGGACTCGATGCCTATAAAAGGAGCAAGCGCATGTTGCTCAAGGTCACTGTTTACTTAATGACACCAAAAATACTTGCCTAATTGTTACTGAGGAGTAATCCTCTAGGCCAGGAATTGGTTTTTCAGTGGATTCTTTCACTAACTCATTGTTGAATGGCTGCTAGCTGGTGTTTAGTTAAACTATTATTTTAGTGTTTGTTATTTTTTACATTGTATTTTTCTCATTTGTTGGGAAGTGTTTAAGTTGCTAATGCTTTGGGTTGTGTGCTTCGTGGAACAACAGTTTTCTTGACCATGCTTTCTCAAGTCTCTGTGATCAGTCTGGAAGTAAAGGACATATAAAATGGTTGAGCCTACGTTAGTCTGCTGGTGTGGTGGACTGCTGACAGAAGTTTCCTAATTAGCTGTAATATAAACGGGAATTGGCAATTCTTGTCGTGGTGGTAAATCTCACGAGTGAAGTACATCTTAAAATTAGAGACTTGACTCATGGAGAGGGATCAGTCACAAAGGCTACCTAGTACACTCTGTGGGGGTGGGTGAGATACACATCATGGGTTTATAAAAGGAGTGATTACTGTCGCAAAGCACAGTTATCACATACTAATAGTCCCCTAATAAAATATTGTACTAAGAAAAGCTGTTTGTCTGCCAGATATTAGAAATTTCTCAGTAGAGAAAAGAACATCCAAATACAGGGAAAACTTCCAGTGAGCCTTGTGCCTTCGGCAATGATCAGCTATAATTGGATATCCCATTGGTGGCCAGAGGCTATGTGCATAACACTCACTGGAAGTCTCCCCAGTAGAAATATTTTAAAGTATGTCAACACACCTTCCTCTTGATCCGTGTAAAATGTGTCACTACACTTCACAGAAATCCTGTGAAATTATTATTAAGGTGTGATATCAAATGCAAGAATTATTATTATTATCCCTAGATACGTAATTGGAACTAAATTCTGCTGAAAACATCCCGTGCATTGAAATGCAATAAAATTTTAAACTCTCATCCAAACCTCATCATGGCTGTTTGCGTGACATTGCTGTGCAAAGAATGGCTTTTGTGTTTTCCTACAAAATACATAGTGACCACACTTTACAGTAAATCCCGTGAATCACTTTGAGACATCTTTCTGGCATGCTATTAAATGCAAAGATTTATTATCTATTATTATCTATAATCATCTGGAGATTCACCTTCAATTGTATTGTGGCAACCTAGCAAATATTGCAGCCTTTCCTCTCTTAGTAATCCATGTTATGCTATAATTTGTTTAACTAATAGATCAAGAGAACAACTTTTAACCATTCAGTAAATTCTGGACTGAATCAAACTAGACTGTTTTAGGATAAATATAACTAACCACACTACTGTGAATACTCTCACCCTGATGCCTACATTTAGAAAGCAGAACAATCTAGGTAGAATTCTTCGATTCATCAGAATCTGAAATCAACCATCTCCAAATCAATTTTTAAATGCAACTAAAATATGCAGATTTTACATGAACCAGTTTTCAAAGTACAAAATACAGTACCTAAGAGAACAATGTGATATTAATATTCATTTAAAAGCAACATTCCTTTGGGATATAAAGTGATAGATATAAGAAATATTCTGTCAGCTTTATGCATTGCTTGCACTGTTAAAATCAGTTAACGAGAAGTGTCAAACATAATATTTTAACATAGACCATAACATTCATAAAGCTTTATTGCTACATTTTGCGTAACAAATAAACCCTACCATGCATTCCTTCCTCATGGGAGGCCTCAGCATCTGCTCATTCACCCCTCCGGCTTCCTGCAAAATAGCAGTAGAAACACTGATTTAATGCATCCTTCACCCAGTACTCCATTAAGGTTAAGCTGTCCTTCAAAATATTATCCACATAATGTTCAAATTCCTGTGAGAAGATATAGACTGTTCCCATGGGAATGGATCTTCACCATGCTAGATACTAGCAAATGTATTACATATGCGTTTTCCTCAAGTGTGCTTTAGAAAGACCTCTTTCCTCACAATGATCCTTCCATTTCATGGAGTGCCTATAATGTACCCTTCTCAAAGATTTTCACAGTTAATCATTGTCAAGTGTAGTGACTCTATTCATTTGCAACCATGCCAGCTAATTTGCACATAACATGGTGCCACAAACAGCCATGAAGTGAATGATCAATCCAGAACTGAGCTGGCTTCAAGGTGACGTGCTTGGCAATGGGATGTTGGAATTGTGGTGAGGGATTTCCGCATGGGACACCTAACTGACTAAAAGAAAAGATCAGTTTATCTGAGGGACTCTTGGTCAGAACACCAAGGGGAAATCTCTTCTCTTTTCAAACAGAATGTCCTTCTGAAAAGGGAGACAGAACCTTGGTTTAACATTTCATCTGAAACGTGCATAGTAACCTGGGACCATAGGAACTGGAGTAGGTCATTCAGCCCTTGAGCCTGTTCCACCATTCTATCAGATTATGGCTGATCTGTACCTCAGCGCCATTTACCTGCCTTTGCATGATATCCTTACCTAACACATATCTTGAAAATCTCAATTGATGCAGCATCCACAGCCTTTTTGGGGAGAGTTCCAGATTTCCACTTCCCTTTGTGTGAAAAAGTACTTCCTGATTTCACTCCTAAATTGCTAGGCTCTAATTTTAAGATGATGGCCTCTTGTTCTGGATCCCGCCACAAGAGGAAATAGTTTCTCTGTATCTATTCTATCAAATCCTTTTAATATTTTAAACACCTCATAATGCAGCAATTACCTTTCGCTTGTCTGCATTAAAAGCCTGTTCCTACTGCTCTGCCCAATTTTTACGAATGCTTTTCTTCTCCATCTCTCCCCGCAAACATCCTTTTATCTGGTACATACTTTCTGTTTCTTGGCTCAATATTTATTGGCTTGCATTTATCTGCACCCCACACTTTTTATTTGCTTCACATCTTTCTGAAGGTAACCTATTCTCCTTTGATTTAATTCAAGATCCTTATTCTCATCTTTCATTCTCGTTCTCATCGCTCCTTCTCATCTCACCTTGTGCCATACTACAAACCTACCATCCAGCAGCTTCCTTTGCTCAGTGAACATTGGTCTGCTTCATGTCCCACATCCAGTAGGAGAGCTGGAACTCTGTCTGGAACTCCTTCTTAGGTTCCCTCCGACTCATCCTCTTCTTCCCCACTTTCAAAGCCTGGCTTAAGACTTACCTCTTTAATGCATTTCCCGTCATCTCCTTGGACTGGTTGCAACAAATAGCCTGTTTACATAATACATAATTCTTTGTAATTCTATGACATTAAGCAAATGCAGTAGAATCTCCGATAAGGTAATGGAACGTAGCCTATAGAGGAAGTTGGCTCAGTGACATTTCTTTCCCCCCGCTTTTTTATATCCCTAATGGTCCTCATTAGGACACACTTTATTATTGCTCCCATAAACTTTGTTCTAAGGGCATAATGGTACACCACATTTTTGTTCTGGAGAAGGCCTTTCAACGCAATTCTATTCAATTCACCCCTTAATTGGCAAGACAGTTGAGCCATTTATTCTCATCTGAAGTTAGCGATACCTGAAAATTGTAATTACTGAGGAAGTCATGACAGGTATAAGGTAATTAAAACAAATCACATGCGGAAACTCAGTTCGGCAAAGTCATTTTGAAATTTATATTTAAAAAAAAGTTATGCTGCCTTAAAACTCAATTTACTTGGAGTTTTAATGTTTATTTTAAAATTAGAGACAAATAAACAAGGGGATCTTTGTATTGCCACTGTCCAGGTTGAAATGCAAACAGACCACTGGTATGAAGAATGGTATGTTTAACAATGAGGCGTTTTAGACAAGGACATCGATAGGTGGCGAATGTGTAATGTCTGTGTAACAATATGGGGAAGACTGTGATTAATCTTAATTTTGTCTCAAATCATATGCTTGCTCTGTATAACAAGTTGAAATTTGAACTGTCCTTGGACGTAAAGCATCAGCTTTGAACTTTGTGAAGAATTTAATCCTGGGCCATCTCAAAACTGGGGCTGACTATATTTTTAGGGATCAGTACCATCATTGTTTTATCTGTTTACTGCAAAGCAGCTAAACTACAGCACTTGGAGTAATTTGATCAATTATAAAGGAAAAATAGAGCTTTCTGTCAAATTAAGTATTTTGTTGACAATTCAACCTTGACAAGTTAAAAAATAAAGACAGGTCTCCCAGCATAAAATGAGCCATTTGGGGCAGAAGGTACCATGAACTGTTGGGGCAGAAGGAAGCCATATCAGGTCTCATTACTGCTACACACAGATACATGCCAATACACAACAGCTACGCAACAACTTGCATTTTTATAACACCTTTCACATAAGATAACGTCTTAGAGTGCTTCATAAATGACGAGGTAACATTCAGAGCAGGAGAGAGGGATGAAATGACCATAGGTATGATTGAAGAGGTAGATTTCAAGGAGGGACTTAAGAGAGAGAGAGTTCGAGACGTTAAGAGGTGTGGAATCTGAAAGCTTGGAGTGTTTTGTCTGATCTATTGTGGAAAAAAATATAAAACAAAAGAAATAATTTGGACCTAGATATAATGTTTAAAATTTGCAACATAGAAATTGCTCAAAGTGTGCTTCCCCTAATGGGTAACAATTTAGCTCAGTGTTAAGTAATGGAAAACATAAACTATGGTTTATGCAGTTATCTTAGACTGTGAGATCAGGTACCAACATAGAGCTGGTCCTCAAAACATTAAAATAAGATTTGAGTTTCATCATGACTTTTCACTATGAATATGGTTAGACTTTGTTATAATAATATAATAACTATAATCCTTGCATTTTATGTAGTAACTTTCCACAGGTACAGGTAAAATGTACAGTTTACAATAATTTGTAGGCAAAATGCAGCAGCCAATTTGCACACAGCAATGTCCTCCAAATAACCAGAGGAAGTGAATGACTAGTTTTATCTCGGAGATTGTTGGCCAGGACACTGAGAGAAACTCCCTTCTGTTTTGAATAGTGGGACTGTCCCATAACATCCCATTAACTTTCATTTGAACAGGCAGAGAGGACTTCAATTCAACATCTCATTTGAAGGATGACACTTCCAACCTATTGGAGCATTAGCCAAGACCATACGAGTTAAGAGTCTCGATATGGGGTTTGAACCCACAAACTTCTGACTCAGAGGTGAGAGTGGTACCAATTGAGCCAGGCTGATATACAAATAGTATTCATGCAAGTCATATGAAGTGCTGTAAGAGGATAGAACAATGTCCAAACTCAAGTTTTTCTATCTTCACTACATGTGAATGTCATCCTTCATCTCCTCTCCATGAAATCTGAACGGAGCCGACAACAATCGCTAGCAAAATCAGGACAGTTTGTTCTATCCGCTCAAAGAGTGTTAGGCTGAAACATCTGCAGAAATCATGTTCATAAAATATATATGCTGCCTTGAAGCAAAATAAATAAACCAAGTGTCTTATAGGAAATATTTAATCATATCATTTACCCCTTGTATTTCTATTTTAACAGATTTATTTTTTAAGAGGGTACGAGGGAAATTACAATTACTTCATCTTTGATAATCATATTTTGCAAATTTTCCAAGAAGAAAAATAAACAGTCATACAGCAGTACTGGTTTAAATTCAGTCCGATAACACGATTGTCGCCTCAACATCCTTTATCTCTCCACTTTCCATTATTACGTCCCAAAGGAATTCTGTGAAACAAATATACTTTCATTAAAGAATTAATAATGAAAATAAACCTTCAGATCAACGTTATGTTGAAGGGAACATAATTATATTGGACTCTCGTATCAGTTGCTCACAATAAATTTGACGGCAGAAACATTGCGTATATAAAAAAAAACATTTTGAGAAGTCTATTATCTTGGTAAACAATTTGCTTCTACAAAAAGCTTGCCAGATTCAATTTTTGTATGTAGTCTATCACAGTGAACATTTTTGTGTTGGTAAATGGATTTTACAGTTGATAAAATGTTTTGTTGCAGGAAAAAAAGGAACTCTGAGATTCAGAAATACTGTCTGGGCAAAAATACATTGGTGTATCCAAAGGTCATGCAGTTACACATTTCCACATTACATTCATTCATGGCTAATACGTAACCTGAACTATTTATTTAAAATATGACGGTTGCCAGGGTTTCTGCTAGAAATTGCAAGAATCTTCTATGAGCAATTTATTCATATTGTTCAGTGGATCATTAGAGTCACAGAAATTTACACCATGGAGGGAGGCCATTCAGCCCATCGCGTCTGTATCAGCTCTCAGAGCAAGGTATTCATTCAATGCCAATGCCTCTCAAAACCCCATACCCCTGCCCATACCCATTATAATAATAATTCTTGCATTTGATATAGCGCTTTTCACGTCTTCTAGATGTCTCAAAGCACTTCACAGAATATACTGCAAAAGTGAATTGACTGTATATTTGTGGGCAAAACGTAGCAGCCAATTGCGCACAGCAGTGTCCCACAAACAGTCGTGGATTGAGTGATAAAATTATTATTGTTTTTTTTAGGGATTAATATCCCCTGAAAAGCGATTCGTCAATCGACTAACAACCAGGTTCCTATGTGCTGCTAGATAAACAGACGCATATGGAGTAAGGAAACTTGCCCAACATTTCGCTCTGCTGGGAATAGAACCCAAGTATCTCGCTTGCGAGGCGAGCGCTCTAACCACTGAGTTACAAGACTCCGTGTAAGCAGAATCTAAAATATTTAATAATTTACAATTATATGAGCAACTTTCACTTATGTCATTCACTTGATGATGCTGGACAGTGAGTCTGGGAGAGGGAGAGAGAATGGAGGTGACTATGGGATTGGATGAAGAAGATTTGTAGGAGGCTTTCAAAGAGCGATAGAGAGGGAGGGGGGTAAGGTGGAGAGATTTACAAGGAGTTCCAGAGAGTTCCAGAGGGTTCCAATGAGTGGGGGCATAGTGGCTGAAGATTCGGCCGCTGATCGTTGGGCAGAGGAAGCCAGTAACGCAAAACAAGCCTGAGTTTGCGGAGTGAACCGGTCAAACAGAGTGCGAGTCTGGAGAAGGTCACAGATGTAGCTTTTTTCATTTACAAAGATATTCATTTCAGCAATATTAATAGCGGGGCATATTGCACCACAATATTAAGTGATCAATTTCTGTTTTAATGCTTTATTAGGTGAAACTTATGACATTTTGTTACACATTGTTATAATTGTCACATCAAGGATTGAGGGAAATCTACATTTTCTAGGATCTGTTTAAAGATTTTCCCAAATATCCCATCATGTATCATCCCACACCACAATATCAGGTTGGGAAACAGCAGAATTTCAGTGATAATTGTTGGTTTTAGCTCTGGATAGCATGTCCCCTACCCTCACCCCCAAACTCCCCACTCTTTCAACTTTGGTGCAATTGTTTGACTGTCTCTTTTGAAATGTTTTACACTAGCATCTGGGATGTCAATTAGTAATTGAAAGTCAAAATTACATTATTTTCAATCCTGGAAATAATATATCCTTTGAGTTAGGCCTTTTATATTTGTTGCAATGTGCATATGGGTTGCCACATTTGCCTACAAGTAAACAGTCACTCCACTTAACAGTATATCCTGTGAAGTTCCTTGAGATGTGCTTCTCATGTGAAAAGCGCTGTCAAATGGAAAGAATATAATTTTTGTTTGTTCGTTTTAAGATGCACATATACTGTACTCTGATCATTATTTGTAAATCTTTTCACTTGAGGATTGCAACTCACAACACTTCACAGCTATTCTTTTGAAGTATGGTGCCTGTGTACTTTGTAGATGGAATTTTAGATTTAATGAAAATCATAATAATCCTTTTTATTTGTTATAGTGCCTTATCATATTGTTGAGCTGTCTCAAAGTGCTTTGCAGGAGATACTGTAAAGTGGATTGACTGTATTTTGTGGGCAAAACATTGTCAATTGTGCACAGCAGTTTCCCAAAATAGTGTGGATTCATCGACAAAATTTTATTTGGGGCATTGTTGGCCAGGATGCAGGGAGAAACTCCCTTTTCTTTTTGAATAGTGCCAAAGAAACTTTAACATCCACCTGAAAAGGAAGATAGGATCTCATTTTTTAACATGTCATCTGAAGGACAACAATGTGTCAGCCTAAACTGTGTGAATTTATGTCCTGACTTGGGGCTTGAACCCACATCCTTCTAACTCAGAGGTGAGAGTGCTATCACTGCACCAGGCTGACCCACAATTTATCAAATTCATGTTGTACTTCTTTGTCCTGTACCCGACAAATTCAACTTGTAATTTCTTTGTTCACTGTATTGCTTTAATAGATTTTCATTAAATACCTGGAATGTTGTGAAAGATTGGCAGAAGATGAAGCAAGAGAGGGCTGATATTTTTCTACTTTTCAAGTTCAGTCAATTTAATGCAGCAAAGGGACGTCTGTTTTTCAAGCCAGAGATCAGTGGAATTTGAAGTTAATATTTTGCAGATTATTGAACCTCATTAAATCCTCTTATTACTGAAATACTTTTTGAACTTTCAAATTATGTATAACTTTCATTCCGTAAAATGCCAGCATTATTTTTGGTAAATTTATAATGTGTGTGGTGTAAAGTGTTATTGGAGAAGTGATTTGGATTAAAGAACAGCTCGCTTTATAATATTCCCAGAAGAAACTAAAAGCAAAAGAGCCTTTTGGTTGCTGTCCATAGAATATTATAAAAAAAATTAATTTTGTGTAAAACTCAATCTTTGCTTTTAATATATTCTTTCATCTATTATTCTCAGTCTTCAGGGAGCTTCAGCAAAATAACTAAAGATTGGCTCAAAGGTGAACTCCAAAGCTGCTCCCCTCCCCACATACACAACAGACGCACGCACACATACTATTTCATCTTAATTGGGGCACAAAGGTGAGAGGCTGAACTTGCATTCAAATCCTGGTTAATGAGACACCTGCTTTGCTCAACTTTACAAGCCTGAATTCCCTAATGCTTCACACCCATTACTGTGACAAAGTCAGGGGTGGGGAGGAGTCACATACTCAACCAGTCTTTAATTATTGACTGGCCGTCTTGTCAGCATTCATCAACAATATTATAATTATCACTGGTGTTAATAAACACATCACTGGGCACAATTGTCAGCACCTTGTTTCGATTAACTCCACAGAACAGATCCGACACCACTCTTATATAGCGAGCTGGATTTCTGTGAACTAATTGAAAACAGCTTTAAAATCAAAGAAATCCTAATTATCATTTGACTTGTTTGCTAATTGCATATACAGTGGAATTCGGTTATGGCGGACGCATCGGGGACAGACATTTTGTCCGAATTAAGAGGTGTCCGATGTTAGTTGAAATACTATTCCCGCCCAGCAGAGGAGCAGTGGCACCTCCTCCCTCCCATTGCTGTTCCCAAGGGGACCAATTAGCAGCTGAGGTGATTGACAGCTACAGCCGCTTTTGAATGGATGGGCTCCATCTGCTCACAAGTGGCTCAGCTGTCAATCAATCATGATTTAACTCCTCCCATTCCCTCCCTTCTTCTTCCCCATTTCTCCATCCCCTCACTGATTGACAGCCCAACTCTAGCCACTTGTGAATGACTGGAGTCCGCTGTCAATTGATTTTAGACTGCTCCCAGCATCCCTCGTAACTGAATGGAACCGTTCAACACATAGAAGGCTTGAGTGATTGCATTCAGCGGCGACCAATGCGGCATTTTGCCTGGATTTTCATCCAAATTAATATGCATATTTATAACGGGTAAGAATACAAATGAATCAGGGCCAGGAGTTTTGTTCGATTTACCCAACGTCCAGGTTTAACCGATGTCCGGCAAAAGTGGATTCCACTGTATGACTTTTGAAATGCTTGTTGCCATGTGTATAAATAATCAGCACCTGTGTCCACAGAGGAGCTAACAGGAATATAGACTCAATGGGAGAAATGGCTTCCTTCCGTACTGTAATTTCTATGTTACAAACAAACATACTTGAATTGGTACATCTTAGCTCACAACAATCAACTAGCTTCAATATACAAACTCAAACAGGAAAATAAAATTTCAGCACATCTGCCAGTCACCTTGCTCTTCCATCAGTGCTGTACCATCTATTAATACCGGCCCATATTGGGACACATCTGTCAATTGGCCTGGCAGGCACCAATTAAAATTGGAAACATGGTCTGGTCCAGAGTGAGCCAATAGAAAGTAGGTCAATGTGATGTCTCCTAGTGTAGCTATAATTGGTGAGACTAGAGGAATAATAAGGTAGTTAAAAGGGCAGAGAAGTCACAATGACAGAATAAGCTCATAATGAGCCTAAAGAGGATGACAATGAGCATAAACTGTATTCAGCAAAAAGAAAAAGGAAACACTCTGTAAGGAGGTTTCAAAAAGAATGTAGAATTAGTCTTTTCTAACAAGGGGAGGGTGAGATTTGTAAAATACATTGTGATTATAGTTCATTTGAGGCACAATCGTAGCTAGTTAGATGCCTAGATTAGTTTTCAGAGTTCGAGTTAAGGAAATAAGGTAGAATATGCTGCAGATGCACAGGCAACATGTGAAACAGAAAGACATTCCGCTTGCCATTTTGTGTCAACTCATAAAATTGTAAACAATGTGACAACCATAGAATCATAGATATTTATACTGCAGAATAAGGCTTGCGCTTTAAAGAGCAAAACTTTTAGATCCATTTATCAACCCTTTTCCCATACATAAGGAATATGTGAATAAAAATGAATTCATATATAACGTGCTGTTAGGTCATTAACAGAGTTTGGACTACATAAAAGTCAACAATAAGATCACATACTAGTAACTCAGTTCAAAAGGGGGTGGAGAGATCCCTTTAAGTGATATGATTATCAATTAACAAAATACACAGTCAATCCACTTTGCAGTATATTCTGTGAAGCGCTTCGACATGTCTCGACAATGTGAAAGGTGCTATATCAAATGCAAGAATTATGGTACGTGTTACAAAAAGGGCAAGTTTTCAGGTTTTATTCCTCCTGCTCTTTGAGAATCTCAAGAATCTTTTAGATCATTTATTAAAGTCCGTAGGGACCGAAAAACCTTGGCTTTTGTCAACCTGTGCCATTTGCTCTCTGGATATAAGTAAGTAGAGTGCATCCCTTCGAGGTGAGAGTGCAGACTCCATTCCAGACACCAGGGAAATGTAAGTGCCATACATGTGTGGAACTCTGTCTGTTTTAGATTCTTTTAAGTATGGTGATGGGTTTCTGATGTGTCAAACACCTAGCTGACTAAATTAAAAACTAAAAGCCTAGCATGATCAAGGAAGGACAATGAGCTCAGAAAAGATTTCTATTTCCAAGGCCTTAAGATGTTGCCTGCAAGGCCACTGTTAATTCTTCCATGACATGTAGCAGGATATGTTTTGCATGATAATTTCTGATTGGAACGGAAAGAGCCTGAGGAGCACTGAATTATGGTTTGGGAAATTTAAAGGTAAAAGGCAAATGATAGTTGCATGTCTACTGCACACAATGGAAGGTTAATGTCATCAGTTAAAAGAGATAAAGTCTAAAATATTATGACTCTTGCATTAATAATAGTGAACAAGTGAGTCCCTAAAATAAAATGTGGACCAAGGCTTCAAATAAATAATAAATAATCCTTACATGTGGTAAAGTGCCTTTCTTATCATGAGAATGTCTCACTTCCCAAATAAAGTTTGTCATTTGTTTCATGGCTGTTTTTGGACATTGATGAGTACAATTGGGCTGTTGTGTTCTACAAACACAGTCAGTCCCCTTCACAGTAAATACTATGAAGCACTTTAAAATATCCTCCCACTATGAAAGACACTGTAGCAAGTATGAGGATTGTTATTATAAAGCACTTCACAGGATATTGAAGGGTGGTTTAAACATAGTTGAATGCTGTCACCCATGCATCTCACTCAGCAGAAGTTAGTTTGCGATCCATAGTTTGCCAAAGGTTCAGACGTTCCTGAATACAATGCACAGTTAATGTTTTGCAGTCTGGAACCCAGTTAGCGCTTGAGGTTGTGTGTATTTTGTTTCAGCTTTATATTATTTAACTACATTTCTGTAGGGTTAAATTAACTCAAGTCAGTATCAGATTATAATACAACAACTGGTCTTCTGATAGAGCTTTGTGATTAAGAGACTGCACAATAATATATTCATTATCAGTGTTGTATACATTCTGCTTGTGAGAATTGCAGGCACGCCTTCATTTAAGAACATATCCTGAAAACCTTTTGAATTATAATTTGACCTTTAGATTAGCAAAGTAATAGAAGATGGGAATAAAGTTTCCACCTGGGAGACAAATATCCTAAATATCTTTCTTTAACCATTTATTTCTGGAATAAGCCCACTGCTTCTATAACATTGTCACTCCTCTTCTCACCTCCTTCGCTCAGCCAACACAGACCTGCTGCGGGTCTCCTGACGCTCTCCATGACACCATCCATGGCTGTGCCTTCAGCCATTGCACCCCTAACCGTTTGGAACTCCCTGCCTTAATCCCTCCACGTCTCCCCCTCTTTATCTTTAAATCCCACCTGAAAAGCTATCCCTTCAACCCTGTGAAGTGCTTTGGGACGTCTAGAAGACGTGAAAAGCGCTATATCAAATGCAAGGATTATTATTATTATTGTTTATGGTCGCCTCCACCTTCTCCGTTGCTCAGTGTCCAACCCTGAGCCACTGTACAGCACTCTGAAGTGCTATCCTGTGTGAATAAATGCAAGTTGTTGTTGATACTCAGTTTTAAACTGTACTGCACCATGGTTGACATGTTTTGGCCTCAGTCACTTTTGCCTAATGCTGCAATATGCCATACAAAACGGAAGGTCATAGATGAATGTGAAAACTAGGATGTATTTGGTATGTGTGGCTTAGATTCACATGAGATACTACCTGAGCGACTAAATGATGGTTGTGTGCTTAGTAGTTACAGAGATATCAGGAGTTTGTTGTGTTTCTTCTTTCTTTTAATATAATTGCATGTTTAGAATTTAAAGAGATAAATAATGGATAACATCAGAGTTTCGGTGTGGTTGGTTGGATCAACAGGTAGAAAGAAAAGTAGTTGAGTCATGACTAGATTCAGACGTTCTCATAAATCTAGTTTCCAGATGACCCCTCACCTCAATCTCTTTATAGATTAAAATGTTTAAGTTGCTTCTGATTTTCTCTTTGAGTTTCTTGCATGCTGATCTCCATATCTCCACATCAGGCCTAAACTGCAGAGCTCCAAAAATATCTTGATCTCTGCATTGCTGCGTGGGCCTTATAGTAATGAAAATGGTTATTGATTATAATTTTGGAAGAAGATAATAGAATAATAATGATAGGGAAAATAAATCATTGGGGGAAAAGAAAGTGAGAAATGCATAGAAGGAAGATAACAATCCCTAATAATAATGCTTATGTTTGGTATAGGCCTTTCACTTTGGGATGATATCTCAAAGAACTTCACAGGATATACTATGAAGTTCAGTGTCTAAATTGTTGGTGAACCTGCCAATTTGCACAGAACAATGTTTTACAAACATCCATGAAGTGAATGACCTTTTTTTTTATTTGGAAGAATTGTTGGTCAGAGCACAAGGAGAAACTCCCTTCTCTCTTTGAACATGTCATGAGTTCTTAACGTGCACCTGAATAGGCAGATATAACCTCGGTTTAATGTCTCATCTGAAGGACAGTACCTCCACCAATGCAGCACAGCAGCAGCACAGAACTGGATGGCCAGCCTACCCTGCATGAGCTCTAAGTCCTAACCTTCTAATTCAGGCGAGAGTGCTACCAACTGAGCCAGAGTGAGCCAGCTGGAAATATATTGAAGGAACAAAATAATAATAATAATCCTTGCATTTCATATAGCGCCTTATCAAGTTGTTGAAACGCCTTGAAGAAATATTTTAAAAAATCCAATTTATCTCCTGCATCTTATTCTCACAAGGTGAACTAAAATAACTTCAATGAATTTCATCGCAGTCGATTCAGGTTAAGCAATACATTTGTATTTGTTCCCCAACACAAAGCTTTGAGTTTCTCAGAAAGAACAATGTGCACCTGGGATCAATTACAATGCAGAAATGTAATTACGTGGTGCAGATGACATATACATTGCAAGGAAAAGTTAGAGCAGTTTATAAATCAGTGTCTCAAGATTAGGTTAATTCCTAAATTTCCTCACCATCTGTCATTTTTCAAAATATAAGTGTATTTTGTTAGGTTTGTTCGGCTAATCCCATTTGTTCCAATATGGTTAGCAAATATAGTGGAGTCCTGTAGCTCAGTGGTTAGAGCACTCGCTTTGTAAGCGAGAGACCTGAGTTCAATTCCAGGCAGGTCAGGGCGAAACCTTGGGCGAGTTTCCTTGCTCCACACGCCTAATAATAATCCCTCCAAAACCAAAAACAATAATAAAAATTGGTCATTTTCAATCTACGACTGTTTGTGGGACATTGCTGTGCGCAATTGGCTGCCGCGTTCGCCCACAAATATACAGTCAATTCACTTTACAGTGTGTTCTGTGAAGCGCTTTGGGACGTCCTCCCGACGTGAAAAGCGCTATATCAAATGCAAGGATTATTATTATTATTATTAAATAATGTAGGGAACATAGAAGGAATGGGATGAGGAAAGTCCATTAAACCCATTTCTTTCACAGACCGTATAAAACGTCCTGCATTGTCGACTTTACCTCACCCACTCGGGGTTAGTTAAACATCCCGTCTGAATACAATATTGTCAACTTGGTTCAGTTGGTGGTTTTCCGGAAAAGCGATCCGCTAATCGATTAAGAACAGGGGTTTTACATACTGCTAGATTAAAAAGGCGTGTGGAGTAAGGAAACTTGCCTAAGATTTTGCCCTGCCTGGGAATCAAACCCAGGTCCTCTCGCTTGTGAGGTGAGAGCACGAACCACTACACTACAAAATTCCATGTGGGACATTATTGTGGGAGTGCTGTGTGGTCAGAGGTGCTGTCATTTGAGTTAAAGGAAAGGACACTCCGCCTGCATTCCTCTTGCTTTAGTGATTCTAGTCTCACTAAGCTAGAATCCAAGATAGAGGCTCACAACATTTTCAGAGGTTTTGAATTTGTGTTGCTTTCTTTATTCAGAAGCTAGTAGAAGGGAGAAGGGTATAAAACATATTTTAATCTTGTTCCTAACTTAGAATGTGCTTAGGAACGCTATAATTGTGACCCCAATATTTTGGATTCATGGTTCACTTGTAAATTCATTCATTCTTGCTGAGGGAATTTTCATAGCAAACTGAAGTCTTAGTAGCTCCCATGTATTCAGAGGACCTACAAATGTGTGTTATGATTTAGCCAGAATTTGTTATTCAGTACTTGGATATTGTAGCTTTGTGCAAAGAGGACATGCATTTTGCTGTGTATATTGACCTTTCACATTTACTTATTCATGTACACCACTGAAAAATGTTGTCAGATTGATACATTACACCGAGTGTGCGAGAATGTGAAATGTATGCAAGAAGAAAGAACTTGCCCAAATAAAAAGCGCATGATATCTCTCATCAATTTCTTTGAAACATCTTTGGTATAGGAGGGATTATTTATAATAGTAAAATCATGGAGAAGAAAGTAATTGGGATGGAAATGTTTGCCCTTGCAATTTGAGATGTTAGTTAGACATTTTCTTTTGCATACTTTCTCATACTTTTTCCATGCGGTCTCTCTCTTGCTCGCTCTCTGTCTCTCTCTCTCTCTCTCTCTCTCTCTCCCTTTCCCTCTCAGATTAGTTTTATGGTTGTTCTGAGATGATCCTTGATAATGTTTGAGAGCCCAATTGAAATCACTAGGAAAAAATAATACATTTGTAGAGAGATCTCTGTTATTATTCCAATGGAAAAAAAATTCTCTTGAGAAGGAAAGATTGTTGACCAAGTTAAATTTGGAGCATTGTGTCTGGCTGTTTATTTATGGTAAATCTCAACTCTCCTGAGAAGTATACCTTTCCAGTTCAATAGTATGATTTTAGCACACCTTAATAATAATAATAATAATCCTTGCATTTGATATAGCGCTTTTCACGTCGGGAGGACGTCCCAAAGCGCCTCACAGAACACATTGTAAAGTGAATTGACTGTATATTTGTGGGCGAACGCGGCAGCCAATTGCGCACAGCAATGTCCCACAAACAGTCGAAGATTGAAAATGACCAATTTATTATTGTTTCTTTTGGAGGGATTATTATTAGGCGTGTGGAGTAAGGAAACTTGCCCAAGGTTTCGCCCTGCCTGGAATTGATCTCAGGTCTCTCACTTGCAAAGTGAGTGCTCTAACCACTGAGCTACAGGACTCCACCTTGAAACCAAACAAAATAAGGACTAGCCAGAACTGTAGAAGCAGGAAGAATTTTGTATTTCATCGAATGCTCCAAGATTGAATAATTTGTCAAATATTTGAAGCATTGTGGTAATCAGACTTCAGGCACTAGAAATGGAAATTTTACCTTTTTGAATGTTACTTCCACCAGTCTTGAGCTATTATGAAGTTGCATTATAACTCTATCACTGGAAGGTGTTGAAAGAGAAGGTTTTAGAAAGCATTGTTATGAAGATCACATTTGGCTCAGGTTCATGCTATGTTCTAAATAATTGTGTATTCCATATGACATTATGGTGTATCAAGTTTATAAATAGAGAACAGTTTCTCCTTGATGTTTGCAAATGTACTCTATTGACATATTTTGTGAGAAGTAAGGAATATCCATTCAGTAAATCGGAATATTAAATTACATTGATTTAACCAATTATTTGAATATCTGGGGATTCAAATTTCCTTAAACTTTGAGCACCTATTAAATTTTCCAAAATTCAAACCTGTAAAATCCTTACTTGCTATTTGAAAAATACTGCTAAATATCTTCAGCAAAGCTACATTAATTAAATCTCTTCACTTCCTGTAATTTTCTACCCACTGACAGCTTTGCCTATTAGACTTCCAAATCACTTTTACAAGTCATTAAACAAATTAATTTTACCTTTATCTGGGGAGGTAATACTGATAGACTCAAAAGAGCATGCATCCGTAATCCGTAATGGGTGGGTTGAAAGTAAGGGCATTGAATTATTTGCTGTCACCAGAAAGTGTTAGCATGTAAAAAGCCATCAGTTTCCAAATGTGTCAAGGAATACACGCTATTCTCCGGTCCTGTTGCCATCTTGTAAATGAAGTAAGAAAAGCTCAACCTTCAAGACCCTTTCCTCTACATTTCATTTATAATTTGCCTGATCACAGATTTTATGTGGCCATTCAATCAGTTGAGGAAGGCAATGAACTAAAGGTAAAACCTTTAAGAAGAGTAAATGCTGTATTTTTTTATCCCAATATTGTTCACGCAATATAACAACTTGCATTTACTTGATACATTTAACATAGGATAAATGTCTCAAAAAGCTTAGCCAATATGCCAGAGGATAAAGAGGATAAAGGATAAAGGATAAAGGATGTTAACCGAAAGTTCCGTCAAAAATATAATAATCATAATCCTTGCATTTGTTATAGCCCTTTTCACATCTTCTAGACATCTCAAAGCATTTCACAGTATATACTGTAAAGTGAATTGACTGTACATTTTGTCACGAAACGCGGCAGCCAATTGCACACAGCAGTGTCTCACAAACAGTCATGGATTGAGTGACAATTATTATTTATTTTTATTTTTTTCTTGAGAGATTATTTTCAGGCATGTGGAGTAAGGAAACTTGCCCAAGGTCGAACCCTGCTGAGAATCGAACCCAGATCTCTTGCTTGCGAGGCGTGTGCTCCAACCACTGAGCTACTGGGCTCTGATATGTAGTTTTAGAAGAGTTTTGAAAGCAGGGACAGAGGATGGTTTTCCATGTCAGGTGATTCAGTACTGGATTAGGACCATAGACATTTACAGGACAGAGGAAGGCCATTCGACCCCTTCATGTGTACATGCATTCAATCCCATTTACCTGCTTTTTCACTATGCACCCAGCAGGGTATTCAACATCCTAATAACTCTGTGTGTGTCTTCCAAATTTGCCCCCCCCCACTCAATTTCAGGCATTATGCATTACAGTTTAAAGAACATCACCAAATAAACCAATAATTAAAGGCTGAAGCAAATTAACAAGCATACTTGCGGTTTTCCAAGTTACAATTACTAAGATACATTTAAAACAGGTTTTAATTCTCACCACAAATTACAGAAATGGAATCACTTACTCCCGCTTATGTAACACAGAAATACTGACTATATTGTGACTATGCTGAGATTTGTTGAATTAATTGTTAATAGGGCCAATTTTAACAATAACATGAAGGGCACTGTACATATGTAAATTCTTATTGTTATACTATCTATTCCTTATAGGCAATATATAATACAGTGAAAGTTTTTCTTCAAGAGTTTAATGAATTTTAGATAGTGGTTGGTAATTGACATTACCTGTTGTGATGCCCGTTTTTACTGTATTTTTCCATACTCTGTACATCGCATAGTCGCACTCTTGGCTCTGAATCCAAAGGTTGACCATTGAAACCCCTTGTTGGGACTTTTAACTCACAGTCTAGGCTGACACTCTAATTCAGTTTTCAGGGAATACTTCATTGCTGGTTGTACCATCCTTTGGATGAAATATTAAACCAAGTTCCCATTTCCTGTTCAGGTGAACACTAAAGATCCCATACCACTATTTGAAAAGGGAAGGGAGTTTCACCTGATGTCTCTAATAATAATCCCCCAGATAAAGTTGATATTTGTGGAACATTGCTGTGGGCAAATTGACTGCTATGCTCGCCTACAAATGCACAGGCATTAAACAATAAAGTAAATCTTCTGAAGAACTTTGAGACATTTGCATAACGTGATTAGATGCTATTTAAAATTCAAAGCTTATTATTATAACATTTAACCAGTAGGAAGATAAGCAGAAGTATAACAGGTGGAACTAAGAAGCAAATTGTAACTTTCCGCTTGGAAAGCTCTCCACTGTCTACCTGAGATGCTGGGATTATGTGAATAGCAGGGCAGAGTATAAGAAAAAATAAACATATCCAAAATTAGAATGCCAAGTGGATGAACTGTCCTCATTTATGAACAGGAGTATATCAGCCACTTTTCAGGTTGCAAAAAAAATCATGTGCGAAGTGACTTCACCTTTGCCCTTATTGTTCAAAAGTTTATTATGGATCACCTTCTCCCTTGCCACCATGGTTTCGACTAATAATGTGTCTTGTATCTCCTAACACTTTGGTGTGTGTTCTGTCTGTCATTTTGCTTCTGTTACCACCCACAGGACTAAAGTTGAACTTGATTCCCAAGGTCATTGGTTCAGCTATAATTAATTTGTATGATTATCTCGAGCATTCCATTAGGCAACTTAACGGGTGGTAAACTAAAATACAGCAATCTAATAAATCACACTTTAGTTCATAGACAGTAATGGTGGGTAATTATTCATTATTTACCTCTCCAGTAAGCTTTAATGGTGCCCGACAAGTAAACACTTTTCAATCTAAATTACACAGTCATAAAGAAATCCTGGCATTTGATATAATGCCTTATTACATCTCAAAGTTCTTCACAGGAATTAATGTAAGGTGTAATTACTGTGGATTTGGTAAGCGAACATGACAGTCAATTGTGCACAGCAATGTCCCCCCCAAAACAGGCACAAAGTGAATGATCAATTATATATGAGGTATTGTTGGGCAGGAGAGGGGAGAACTACCTTTTGTTTTTAAATCGTGCCGTGGGATTTTACCATCCAATTAAACAGGACTATACATGCTCTTCCCCACCCACCACCCCCCCACACCCGTTGGTTGTTTCCTGGCCTCAACTGAGATCCCGCTCTAATGTCCAAGGCCAGGAATTCAGCAGCAGGAGCGAGATCTCAGCGCTCCCCAATCATGAACTGGCCATTCATAACCTTGGCTGGCCTTCCACACTGTTGTGCAGCACAAGTGCATTACAATACATATGATATTTGACAGCTCCTCTGATCTGTTTTTCTCCCCACTGAGCTTGTGAATAATATTATGATTGGTTCACGTGCAATGCCTGAATGTTTAATAAGTTCTCAATGGGTTTTTCTCTTGTTCGTTGTGTGATTACGATGCCTTTAAGCATTTCATATCCTATTAGGCCTGCAGAAATCCATTTATATCACAAGGTCACCTACTTTCAGTCTGATCTAACTTTAAAATCTGTAAAATTGTACAGCAACAAATAGTCCAATAAATCTCAACCATATCAAATAGTATGAGATTTAATTTGAATTTATTTAATTTTCCCTTTTTATGGAAATGTTCTGCTCTTTCTTTTACTTGATTAGAAACTATTATATTTATCATAGGAGACAACAAACCTGATAAATCTATTTCAGCGAGTTGATTGAACACAGAAAATCTAAGTATTTTAGACGTGTCAGATTTAAAGTGTTGCAACTTGTGTGAAGTCACTGTTACTTTAGAATATTGTTGTAAAATTCTTCAGAATGTGAGAATGTATGCACTTCATAACAAATGTAAACTAGAAACAACAGCAACTTAATGTAGTGCCCTTCCTGTAGGATAAGATCTTGGAAGGCTTCACAGGTCGGATTTGTCCCTGAGCTAGGAAGAAGGGGGTCTGTCATAGGTTATGTTTTAAGGTAGGATTTGAAGATAGAAAGGGAGTGAGACAGATAGAGGCATAGTTTACCAGAGGTTGGGGCATAAAGACCTGAAGGCTCTTGAGTTAAATCAGGTTTGAAGTCAGCTGAAGTTGAGCTCGAACACTCAAACATTTTATTCACCTTCAAATCCCTCCAAGGTCATGCTCCACCCTAACTCTGCAATCTCCTCAAACCATACCAACCCAGCCATTCCCTTCACTCAGCCAGCTTCATATCCCCCATCTTCCTCGTTGCACAAATCAGTAGTTGAATGTTGAGCCTTGGAGTAACAAAATGTAACAATTTATGAAGTACAAAGCAAGAGGCAACCATAACATTTCACAGATATCCATCTTTTTTCCCTGGAATGGAGGTATTACCGTACCAAACCAGCCATTCTCTTTGATCAATGCTTGGTTAATGTCCTCTGCCATACCCGCCCCACCATTGGTGGTCGGTCTTTTCACCTATTTGTGGCCACTCTATGGAACCATCTGACTTGCTTCCCTCAACTACTTCAAGGTATGCCTCAAGATCTTCCTCTTCAACCGCATTTTTGGTCTTCTTTCCTCTCCCCACCCATATCGACTCCTACCCTCAGCTTGGGGACCAAGCCAGGACTGTTTAAGCACCTTGGGACATCCTACCAACATGAAAGGCACTACATACAGGTAAAATTGTACTGTATTAGTTTTATCTTATTTAAAATGCTGAATATGAATTCTGATTTTTAGTGGAGGCTACATTTTCACTGCTATTTCACAGTTAGCATTTCTAACAGATCTACGCAGTGCCAATTGTTTTAAATTTACATCTGTGGGTAGTTAAAGTGAAATGTCAAAAGTACTCACTCTTTCGCAAAGAAACAGCTACAGTTATACACTACAATTTACGTTATTTTACTTTTTTTCTGCTCAATTTGATAGTTTTATCCTCGTACACAGAACAATTTGAAGAAAGGTGCAAAAATATGTTCCTGTGGTTGGATTGTTTATATGAGATGCACTATGGTTTTATTAATGAATGTGATAAAAAATTAAGCAAATCTGGAATATATTATTACTTTTCCTATTTGTAGATGAATTGCTGAAAAGGTCAACTGAAGCAATTCTGTGAGCAGGACTGAAAAGATTACATTAATAATAGCAGAAATATTGTGATTAGAAAACACCTCAGAGATGTACAAGACAAAATCAAAGAGGCTAACATTATAACAAGCTCTGAATTGAAGGATGACTAACATTAGATAACTGATGTGTTTTCCACTAAATATGAATTTGAATGGCCTCCAATTTAATGATGAATATATTTATGTTTGCTGGCAGATGTACTTTTCTCTGAAAATTTGATTAGTCAAGATACTGATAGCTGAAATGACATGATGACAAAGTGAGTGAAATGGTTAACCAGTGGATGTTAATCCTGTTATCATTAAAGCAAATCATTGTGGTTTAGTCAATTTGAATAATATGCCCCCTGTGTGCACTTTGAATAATAATCCTTACATTTGGTATAAAGTCGTATCATATTGAAATATCTCAAAACACTTTGCATTAGTTACTCTTAAATATAGTGACTGTGTGCTTGTGGGAGAACTTGACAGCAAAATTGTGCAGCGATGTGCCACGAATAGCCAGAATAATGAATTTACCTGGAGGATTTGGGGATAGTAAACTTGGAAAAAATCCTCTATCTTTGGAACAGATTCTTTGGTTGAGGAATAACACGTAGGGAATGCATACATTAATATATCAACAGCTCCCAGGCCAGATATGTCACAGGATGGATAGTTCAGTGCAGAATCCTGACTTGAATTTTAATGTCAATCCCACCTATGGTGGAGCATCTCTGTTTAGGATTAAAAGATTTGGTAAAATGTAATAAACTGGAGAAACAGGCTATATGGGCTGAATGGCCTCCTTCTGTTATCTTCCTTTATTCCTATGACTTTGTTCCTAGTTGGATTTCTACCAGTTTCTCCATAATTAGTGATAATTGGCAGCTGCTCATTTCCTTTTACATACTCTAGTTAAACCCAGAGAAAGCAAGAGAGCCATTGGGCACTCCGAGTGACCTAGCTGTTTCAACCACTAGCCCTTGCTTGCCACATCAACTTCTTTGTGTGTCAGCCTGGCTCATTGGTAACACTCTCTCCTCTGAATCAGAAGGTTGTCGGTTCAAACCCCACGTCAGGACATGGAATCACACTCCAATAGAGTGTTAGAGATATGTTGCATCATCGGTGGTGATATCCTTCAGATGAGACGTGAAACCAAGGTCCCTTCCGCCTGTTCAGGTGGACATTAGTGATCCCATGGCATTATTCAAAAAGAGAAAGGAGGTTCTCCTGGTGTGCTCGCCAATAAATCCCCCAAAATAAAAATTGGTCACTCGCTCCATGGCTGTCTGTGGGACATTGCTGAACACGAAATACACAGTGAAACCACTTTACAGTATAGCCTTTGAAGTGCTTTGAGATGTCTTGACCAGTTGATAAAACACCATATGAAATGTAAGGAATATTTTATTTAGTTGGCAGAGAAGGTGTAAAGCGAGAAAGAATACAGGAAAGGATACATGAGGAGAAACAATAACACATATTCCATGGTGTTATGATTGAGCTTTTATTAAAAATGACTTGGGGTAAAATTCCACCTGAGTCTAGATTCTAGAGAATCAGAATTCAGCAAATTATTGAATTTAGACTTTGAAGCTGTAAAACGGGAAATATAGACCTCGGTTGAATTTATAATCATAATAATCCTTGCATTTGATATAGCGCATTATCACATCTTCGAGATATCACAAAGCGCTTCACAGAATATACTGTGAAGTGAATTGACTGGATATTTTGTGTGCAAAGCACGGGAGCCAATTGCACACAGCAGTATCCCACAAGTAGCCACAAGAAGCTTGCAAATATTTTGCCCCGCCCAGGAATTGAACCCAGGTCTTCTCACTTACGAGACGAGTGCTCTAACCACTAGGCTATAGAATTGTACAAATTTCTCCCACATAGCACCTTACCACTTTAAGTGGAGTCCTGTAGCTCAGTGGTTAGAGCACTCGTCTCACAAGCAAGAGACCTTGATTTGACTCTCAGCAGCGCTTTTCCCGGCTGTATTAGTTCCTTAAAAAAATAATAATAAATTGGTCCCTTCAATCCATGACTGTTTGTGGGACTCTGCTGTGCGTACTGGCGGCCGCATTTTGCAATATACAATCAATTCACTTCACAGTATATTCTGTGATCTGCTTTGAGACATCTCAAAGACATGATAAGGCCCTGTATCATATTATTATTATTTTTATCACTTGAAATGTTTCAAGTGTAGTGACTGTATTTGTAGGCCAACTTGGCAACAAATTTGTACACAACGTCCCACAAAATGCCTTGAGTGATCTATTTCCAGCCCTCTTGAATCCTATACCCTAGCTTGGATTCAGACCCTGGACTATCCGGGGACCTGGAACACATTCCTGAGGTGAAAGGCACCATTGTTGGCCCAAATGCCGAGAGAAACTCTCTTGTTTTTTCCCGGAGTCATTCATGTGTTATATATTATAGCCTTTATAGTGCCATGTATATTAATTAACATTAAAATGTGGTTCCCTAAAGCTATCATGTTCTCTACCAGGATTCTTTTTTGAAACAATTGGAGTGTTCATAGGGGGATAGAAATGGCTTTAACTTCTAAGAAAGTGGAATGGAGGTGTTGCTAATTGATATCTCTGTGTCTTCTTCCAGTGCATTCTACACAACATAATTCAGTGAATGGCCAATGCAGTGTAAATTATCATGACTGCACTTTACCATTGTTTTCTGCATGTTGGGGCATTTATCTGTGACAATCAACTTCCTGTCAAGTTATTGAGATGGATCCATTCGGTCGAAAAGATCTATAAAAAATGAAGGCTGTTGACAGCTGTGTGTTCACTCTAACAGGGTGATGCTCGACAGTGTCAAATTATGTTAAACAACAAAAGAACAATCAGTCGACTGTGGCTGAATATATGCAGATAGAATCTATGCACTATTTGTTCAGCTGCCGTCTGATATCAAATGAAAACAATCCTCCCTCTATTGATAGAGAAGCAGCCTTATTTCTTGGCTTCAGAGTTTGTACACATTTAGAGTAGCTAAAGGTGAAGATTAAATCTGAAGAAATTATTTAAAATTTGAGGGAGGGGCGTTTAAAACTTTGCACTCGTAGAGCTATCAGATTTGTTGAAATGTTTGACTACGTGAAATATATTATAAATATTATATACCCAAATGCACAGGCACAACACTTTGCAGTGCTTTGTAAAGCACTTTGATACATTCTCAACATTATAGACTCCATAACAAATGCAAGGATTATTATTATTATATTCTCTTTATGAATAGTGTAATGGAATCTTTAACAGCCACCTGAAAACAGATAAATTAGACCTTAGTTTAATTTCTTATCTGAAAGATGGCATCAGCAACAATGCAGTGATCCCCTAGTGCTGCACTTAAATGTTAGCTTAGACTGTGAGCTCAAATCGCAAAGGAGGGCTCGAATCCACGATGCTCACGCTCAACAAATGCTACTGACTGAGCCTGGCTGTCAGACTGGAAACAAGTTACAGTTATAACTGAGACACAGTTTTAAGAGATAGGAAGCAATCCTTTACCATTGTTCCTGTTTTTAGAGTGCACCATATAAAGGCAATATTAGTGCTGAAAGTCGTGGAATTGTCCACAAACTGTTTGCTGCCTACCCTCCAGCTGAATGAAGGATACATGGAACTAAATGGAGAAGGGATAAATAGGGCAGCTGAAAGGTGATATTTAAACTTGTAAAAGTGCTACAAGGAAAACCTATATTTCTGTCCTTGAAATGTTTGTAGTTGCCGAAGACAAGTGCTCTAGAAAATGAGCATTTTTATTTTGTTATTATCTTAGTACAAATGAATGAGATTCCACAAATTATTAATATTTATAAACTAGAAACAAGTACATCCACTTTTAGATTACCTTGTGCTAGCTTTGAATTGAATTGAAAATTGTGTTGTTGAATTATAGCAAAATAAAATATTTAGGGAAAGGTTAGTCTGATATGCCATAAGAATAAAAAAAAGTTATAAAATGGTACTTCCACTGCATTGGTTCCTTAAATTATAGAAGTTGTTTATTTTAAAGAACATCACTAATGTAACTTCTTCAAAATCACTAGCAGAACATGGCAACAGAGTAGATATGCATTTCAAATCAATGTTAAATATTTAATTATATGTTAAATTGAGCAGGGTCCCTAAAGTGATAGAATTAACCAAAACACATGTCATTTCTTCTTTGCTTCTTTGCTGAGGTAAAACTATAAAATTAAAATAGAATTCAATAAAGATCAGAATTAAAATATTTAAATTATGATTCCACAGTCGAGCGACAGTTAAACATTGACTACAGTACACAGTTGTTCATAATAATAATAATAATCCTTGTATTTGATATAGCGCCTTATCTTGTTATTGAGACATCTCTATGCATTACACAGAATATACTATAAAATGAATTGACTATATTTCCACCATTCCAGATTTTAAAAGATTTGTTTTTTGATGCAGCACAACCCAAAAAAAAAAATTGCTGTCATTATAGAAGGGATCGTCGCCATATACATGAAAAATAAACACAATGGGGGATGAAAATTCAGCTTTACTGTAAAGTGTAGTGACAGTGTATTTGCAGGCAGATGCAGCAAACAATTTGCACACAGTAATACTCCACAAAATACTATCAAGTGAATAATCATTTTTACCTGGTGGATTTGGACAGGACCAAGGCAGAAACTCCCTCCTCTTTTCAATTAGTACCAAGGGAACAGGCAGACTTAATGTCTAATCCAAGAGATAGAACCTTCAACAATGCAGCACTCCCTCAATACTGCACTGGAGAGTCAGTCCAGAACCCACGGCCTTCTGACTGAGTGGTGAGAGTCCCACCATTGACGTGGCTTTGCTATCACACAGAATGTGACACACTCCAGACATTTGTAAAAGAACCTCAGTTGCTTTCCAGGAATAGTAATGAATTGGAAATAATCATTGAGGGGACAAATTCTAAGCTTGCTAATTATACCAAATAAGAGACTTTTATATTCGAGTCTTTGATAGTAAATGTCAATGGATGGCAATATGGATCTCAAACTCCAAATAACTTCCTTTCCCTAGCCCAGATTCACTGAGACCACTGGTACTTTATCTGTGATCAACTAACTTATTGTGTCTGGCCGAGAAGAGTGTGTGTTGGAGCCCTTCATTGGCATGCGAGTTCAATGTCTAGATTCGCCAAAGTGCTGTACTGAGTGAATCCAACATTATTCCTGGTTCTATTAGCTGGCTAATGGCACCAGACATTTTGCAGCCATTCTCTGAATCTCCAAACCGGTGTCCCTATGAGTCATTCACTCCCTTCCCTCTTTCAAGGCATGTCTCAAAACATACCTCCTTGACTGCCCTTTTGGTCATCTTTCCCCTCCCCACCTGTCTTGACATCTATCCCCATCTTGGATGTCCTTCCAGCATGGTGAATGCAGTTTGGGATGTCCACCCAATGTGCAAGGTGTTATAATAATAATACTTGCATTTGATATAGCGCCTTATCATGTCTTCTAAAAGTCTCAAAGCATTTCACAGAATAAACTGTAATGTAAATTGACGGTATGTCTTGTAGGCAAAACTCGGCAGCCAATTACGCACAGCTGTGTCCCACAAACAGTCGTGGATTAAGTGACCAAATTATTATTAAAAGCAATTTTTTTTGAGGGATTATTACCCCCAGAAAAGCGATCCACCAATCAACTTGCCTTGCAAGAGAGAGGACCCAGGTTCGATTCCTAGGCAGGGCGAAACCTTAGGCAAGTTTCCTTATTCCACACACCTCTGTTTACCTAGCAGTAAGTAGTAACCCAGTTATTAATTGGTTGGTGATTCAGTTTCTGGGGGTAATAATCCCTCCCACAAAAAAAATTGGTAACTCAATCCACAACTGTTTGTGGGACATTGTTGTATGCAATTGGCTGCTGCATTTTGCTCATAAAAATATATATTCAAATCACTTTACAGTATATTCTGTGAAGCACTTTGAGAAGTTTCAATAACGTGATAAAGCACTATGTAAAATGCAAGGATTAGGATTATTACTAATGTTGGGAAATTGCTGTGGATGACCCAGGGTTTCCAAACTTTTTGATATCCTGCAAGAGAAATAAACTGAGAAGGACAAAACGCACTGTGTTTTGCAGACAGAAAAAAATTCATGTACCTGCATGTGGATGAGTTAAATTAAAATATGATGTCCTGTGATCTCAAGACATGATTTTATTTAAATTATGTATAGATATTATGAACAATATATGGTAGCACATTAATAAACAATGTTACTTCGGGCAGATTTCTAGTTCTGGCTTTGTTTTTGTGACTCTGCAGCAAATAGGCAATGAAAGATCAAACAGCATAATGAATTTTGTTCATCACTGCCTCTGAATGGATTTGAAAAACTGACTTTCAAAACGGAAAGAGGAGATTTACTGTTAAATTGGAAAATGAGCTGGGAAGCAAGAAAACAAAGAACACACTGAGGGAGATTGCTATTATATCTTTTATTGAGCAATGGCTTTTGCTCACGTGAAGCTACTTTACAGTGCACATTTCCAAAGTCTTTTCTTTGAGCATTTTATACTTTGATAGTTCCACAATGGGGACGAGATTGTATTTTGTAGCAGGATTCTTTTTTGAGGGATTTTAATATGCTGTGCATATTATGAGTCTTGCAAATTGTGGGCTCCTTAGGACATCCAGAAGTACACCAGATCGCCCTGCAGAAACTGCCTCAATGCTAGTTGTGCAGTGTTATGAAATGCTGCAAATTGGAACCAAATGTTGGTGATTCGGCAGCAAAGCAGAACATGTCAATCACATCCACGCAACCTTGAACAATAATTTTTATTTATTTATGACATGCTGAATCAAGGTCCCGTCTGCTTATTAAGATGTATGTTAAAAATCCCATGGCACTATTCAAGAAAAGAAGGGAGTTCTTTCCAATGTCTCAGCCAACAATCCCATAGATACAATTAATCATTCACTTCACAGCTATTAGTGGGTGATTGTTGTGTGAAAATTGGCCCATAAATGCAGTCACTCCACTTTACAGTAAAATCTTGTGAAGCGCTTTGAGCTATCTCTTTGTGGAGTCCTGCAGCTTAGCGGTTAGGGCATTTGTCTTGCAAACAAGAGGACTTGGGTTCGATTCCCAGGCAGGCAAAAACTTTGGGCAAGTTTCCTTACTCCACACACCTCTGTTTATCTAGCAGTAAGTAGGAACCCAGTTGTTAGTCAATTGGCGGATCGCTTTTCTGGGGGTAATAATCCCTGAAAAAAAATTTGGTCACTCAATCCAGGACTGTTTGTAGGACACTGCTGTATGCAATTGGCTGCTCTGTTTCGCCCACAAGTATAGTCAATTCACTTTACAGTATATTCTGTGAAGCACTTTGCGACATCTAGAAAACCTGATAAGGCGCAATATCAAATGCAAGGATTATTATTATTATCTCAACAACTTGATAAGGTGCTATAACAAATGGAAGGATCATTGTAATTATTATTATTGCATTCATGTCAGGAAATGGCACTGCATTAAACATTGCACACAGCAAAACAATAACAGTATATCAGACAGCAGGCTTATACAATCTTTCCTTTCTTCCTTTAAATGGTTTCCTACAGATGTCCGCAGCTTTATGTGGACATGAAGCCTTTTTATTTTGTTATATCTGCCAAATTCAGGCTTCCTGAAGGATTGACTTGAAATGAAGATGTGAGTATGAATCTATTATTATTAGGCGCAACAACATCAATTTCTAATGGCATCTCTAGGTGGAGAGATACCAAGAAAATCTTGTAATGAACAGCTAGATATTCATTATGCAAGGATTATTTTTAAGATGTATGTTCAGCCAGTTGTCTATCACTGTACCTCCATTCCACTTGTGATGAGACTCATTCCCTGTTGTCTCTGTCCACTCATGATTCTCCAATATCTTCTGCGTGCTAACCCTCAAGGCTCTTTCATGACAGCTATTTAAAAACAAGCTCAGTGTCTCTGCAAACGGCCAAGATCAGGTTTATCTCGAGTTCCTGTGCCTTACAATGATTGCAGTTGAATGGCTGAGCTAATGGTGTGTTATCCTCAGGTGAGCAGGCATTATCATGTGCTAATTAGCCACATTCATTTTAATGAAAGGATTATTGTCTGTTCTTTAAATGCAGCAAAATGCGGATATGTGACTTTTGATATTCCCACCAGTAATAAATAATTAATAATAAGTAATCCTTAAATTTGGTGTAGCATTTTTTCATGTCAGGAGGACGTCCCAAAATGCTTCACAAGATACACTGTAAAGTGGAGTGACTGTTTGTTTCAATACCATATTATTGCCTCAATAAAGATTTCCTTTCACCCCCATCCGTTGATAGGTATTGTCGACTTTTCAACACATTTTTGATCAATGTGATTATTTCACCCACCAATTTTCACCCCTTTCTCCAGTAGAATATTTATTCTTATTCTCTTCTCAGCCTGGTTAATTGCACCTTCACCTCCGAGTTAGAAGGTTGTGGATTCATGCCTCATGTTGGGAAAGTGCCATATTGTCGAAGGTGCCATTCTTCAGTTAAAACATTGAACTGAGGTCCCGTTCAGATTTTCAGTTAGACAATGTCTTGTGATACTTTTTAAAAAGAGAAGGGAGTTTCTACCCCTTTTCTCAGCTAAAAAAAAACCCAGATGACATTTGTCACTTCATGGCTGTTTATAGGATATTGCTCTTCACAAGTTCACCAACAAAATACAGTCACTATATTTTGCAGAAAATTCTGTGAGGTCCATTGTGACATCTCGATAATGTGATGAGGTGTTATATCAAATGCAAGGATTTTTTTTCACACACGCTGACAATAAGGCCTTAACATGTTCGAGATGAGTCAACAAAACTAAGGTTGCGATGGTGAAAGCTATTGTTCCTAAATAAACCATTAATATGGTTTATTTGACAAGAGCTCACTTCAGACAAAGCTACATCATTACTTATGAGTTTCCAGTCACCTTGTAATTGAATGGTACATTACTGTGTACATAACTGATGTATTTTGGCACATCCCCCAATATTGAGAGAGTGATTGCCTCATTGAAGGATTATTATCTTGATTTAGTAACTGTTGCATATAATGGAAAAGGAGGAACAGAGCAAGGTGTTCTCATACCCAGTTATACCAACAGATCTACAATTATGTTAGAATCCAAAGCCTTCATTAACATTTTATTCAATGTGTGGTGTCCAGTGGGCCAGAGTGCTTCACTATTATACTGTTTTAAGCAAAAACAAAATTGTTGACTAGAAAGCTGGTTTGCCTTACAATCTTGTTCTCTGAAGTATCCTGGTCTTGATGCACAACAAACACCCATCTATGTGTGAGCCTGACACTCACATCTCTAAATAAAGAAGGTTGACAGAGTGCTATGAGTTATTATCGCCCACAAATATACTGTTAATTCACTTTGCAGCGTATTCTGTGAAGCACTTTGAGACATCTAGAAGACGTGAAAAGCGCTATATCAAATGCAAGGATTATTATTATTATCTTAAGTGAAGGATACAGCATAAGTGCAAATTGTTTTTTGTGATTATTTGAAGCCAAGTGGGAAGAAAACAGTTCCTCCCTTCCTGCACCCCCTTCCCCCATGAGAAACTCCTACATTGTTTATGGTTGGTGCAACCTTAATTCAAATGGCGTTGTTGGTCTCTCCAGTTATCTAGCCATGTAGAGTGAAAGAAAGCAGTCAGCTTCCTGCCTCTTTCCTTCTTTTTGCGCAAGAGAGAAGAGTGACAAATTAAATTTAGTAACCTCCGGCAACATCGTCTGTGATTGCCTGTCTGTAGATTGGAGCTCCTTGACACGTTATGTTGAGATAGCCAGGTAATTTCTTTGCCTGAATCCCAACTTGTCTTGCAACATCAAGGTTGCAGCTATCTTTGTCATTGCCACTGGGTGACTGACTGTGTGCTTCAATTGCCCTTTTGTAGTGCTGTCTGGTAATTAGTGGCAGCTCCGGGCACGGCTTAATTGCTGCAGAGACTACGGATCTCACCGGAGGTAAAAAATGGTACATGTTGCATTGTTGTTATATTTCCCATCCATCTTTGTTGACGTAATTTGATATGAGCCTCACAAGGGGACTTCAAGCTCTTAATGTAGGTTGATGCTCCAGTGTGGTGTAGGGGGAATACTGCATTGAGGTGCTCTCTTTCAGACATGAGATATTAAAAGTGCCAGTTCTGACAAAAGGTCATTGACTTGAAATGTTAACTAATTTTCATCTCTCCATGGATGCTGCCTGACCTGCTACTTGTTCCCAGCGACTTCTGTGCTTATATCAGATTTCCAGCATCTGCAGTACTTTGCCTCTTATTTAAAGTGCCTCTTCAGGTGACATTAAATATAACATCGTACTATTTGAAAATAGTATATAAATGGAACAGTAAAGACTTAAAATAATTAACAAACCTTGCATTTGATATAGTGTCTTTCAAATAGGAAAATGTGAATTTGGTAGCAAATTTAAAATAATAATTCTTTTATTTCTCAAAGCACTTCACAGGATATAATGTGTATTTTATGAGTTAACCCAGCAGCCATTTTGCTTGCTGTAATCTTCCACAAAGAGTCATGAAGTAAATGACCAATTTTATTTGACACATCTTGCCGATGTGATAAGCTGCTATATCAAATATAAAGATCATTATCATTATAACATATACATATATTAATTAAAATATCAAATAATTTTAGAAACAATTGTTATCCTTGTAAGCAAAATAGAAGCCCACCATATTAAAGGGACAGTGGCAGCATAGATACAGAACTTCTTGGTAGACAGAAAGCAGAGAGTGTTGGGGAACGGTTGTTTCTCTGACTGGAGGGAAGTGTGCAGTGGTGTCTCCCAGGGGTCAGTATTGCGACCACTGCTGTTTTTGATCTATATAAATGATCTGGTCTTGGGTATAGGGAGTACAATTTCAAACTTTCCCAGATGATACTAAGCTAGGAAAAGTAGTAAACATTGAGGAGGATAGCAGCAGACTGCAAGAGGAAATAGACAGACTGGTAAAATAAGCAGACACGTGGCAGATGAAGTTTAATGTGGAGAGATGCGAAGTGATGTATTTTGGGAGGAAGAATGAGAAGAAGCAATATAAGCTGATGGTAGAATCTTAAAGGGGTGAAGAAACAGAGAGATCGTGGACTCCTGTAGCTCAGTGGTTAGAGCACTCGCTTTGCAAGTGAGAGACCTGAGTTCAATTCCAGGCAGGGCGAAACCTTGGGCAAGTTTCCTTACTCCACACAGAGCCTAATAATAATCCCTCCAAAAAACCAAAAACAATAATTATATTGGTCATTTTCAATCTACGACTGTTTGTGGGACATTGCTGTGTGCAATTGGCTGCCGCGTTCGCCCACAAATATACAGTCAATTCACTTTACAGTGTGTTCTGTGAAGCGCTTTGGGACGTCCTCCTGACGTGAAAAGCGCTATATCAAATGCAAGGATTATTATTATCTGGTTGTGCATATAAGTAAATCTTTGAAGGTGGCAGGACAGGTAGATAAAGCTGTTAAAAAAGCATATGGGATACTAGTCTTTATAAATAGGGGCATAGAATACAAAAGTCATAAAGTTATGATGAACCTTTATATAACACTACATGGCCTCAGCTAGAGACTGTGTTCAGTTCTGGGCACCGCACTTTAGGAAGGATGTCAAGGCATTGGAGAAGGTGCAAAGGAGATTTATCAGGATGATACCAGGAATGAGGGACTTCAGTTATGAGTAGAGGCTAGAGAGGTTAGGATTATTCTCCTGGGAGCTGAGAAGGTTAAGAGGAGACTTAATAGAAGTTTTCAAAATTATGAGGGGATTCGATAGGATGAACAAGGAGAAACTATTTCCACTGGCAGTTGGGTCAGTAACCTGAGGACATCGATTTAAGATAGTTGTTAAAAGAAACAGAGGGAAGGTGAGGAGAATTTTTTTCACACAGCGAGTTGTTCATATCTGGAATGCATTGTCTGAAAGGGTTCTCTCAACTTTTAAGAGAGAAGTAGATATATATTTGGGAAGGACAAGTTTACAGGGTTATGGGGAGAGATCGGGGGAGTGGAATTGAATTGGATAGCACTTTTCAAAGAGCCGGCACAGACATGATGGGCCGAATGACCTCCTTCTGTGCTGTATAATTCTATGATTCTATGATTATGTCCATCATGTCTATGCTGGCTCTTTTAAGAGTAATCCTTTCAGTCCCATTTACTTGTAGTTTCTCCATACCCCTGTAGTTTCCTACTTTTTAGAGATTTATCTAGTTCCCTTTTGAAAGCTAACATGGAGTCTGCCTCAAACATCTCTCCCGGCAGGGCATTCCATATCCTAACTACTATGTGTGTGAAAACATTTCTCCGAATCTCCTCATTTGCTTGCTTGCTTGCTAACTATCTTAAATTGATGACCCCTAGTCCCTGTAAGATTTCTTGACAGATATCCTGAAATCGCTCCCTGATGCCTTCTTTTAAAACTTTGGAAGCAAATACACTGTAATCATATAAATTATCATAATTCACATTGCTTGCTTACGATCAATGTCCAAATAATTCACAGGGACAAAAAAATGTTTGCTCAATATCAAAATAACATCCAAGACCATATAAGTAAATAGCAGAATTTTAATGAAGCCTAATCAATATAAATGTTCTGGCTGCAGATTGACAGAATATGCTGTGGATTATAACAAATCAACCCTTCTCATGGGTGAATATCTTACCACCCACTGAAGAATTGGCAGAATATGACAGGCTACCACCCCCACTATTCTGTTGTTTCACAAATGATCTTCCATCTATCACATCAACTACTGACTGCACTATTAATCTGGAAGTCTGCAGGCAGCAATGCTCTGCTGTTTTCTGAGACTAGTGATGTCCGTTGAGTATACAATCCTATTTCATCTTGGAACTGAAAAAAGATGCTTATTGGATGAGCTAGTATTTGCCTTTGATTCATTCTCACATGGAGTCAGGTCTCCACATGGCTGCTTTGCTCCCTTATTGCTCCTGACTCTTCTCCGGATTGCTCCCAAGTATTGCCACTATTTTTCTCAAGCAATTTTTGTTAAACTTCTTATATTACATGCACAGCAAAGTGATGCAGTAAAAAAATGTACAAAAATAAAAATGTCAACTTTACAAAGTTGTTGGTCCTGTTTTGAGATAAACATACAATTAGCTTCTCTTGCGCATTATATTTCTGAGTTTATATTTGTTTGGAAGATTTTTTTTGTAGAAAGTACACTGAAGTCATGACCTCAAACATTTCTTACTCTTCCAGATAACCACAATATATTGTATCCTCTGCACTGTCCAGAACAATCAGGCTTTACATCACACTTATATTGGTAGGATCAAAGAGGGGGTCTAAGGGTAGCATTCAGGATGATCTGATTTCTTTAGTATAAAGAATTATATTTTGCCCACAAACATACAGTCAATTCACTTCGCAGTATAATCTGTGAAGCACTTTGAGATGGCTAGAAGAAGTGATAAGTCACTTTATCAAATGCAATGATTATTATTATTATATGGCATGGAAACAGGCTGTTCAGTCAGTGCCAGTCTTTCAACTCCACATGAGTCTCTACACCATTTATTCCTTTCTCCCTCCAAATATTTGTGGATGAACAGATTTTTCTCTTCGATCGTGCCAATGGTCACCTCTCCCTCACCCTTCTCCCTTGTTGTCATCAAAACAACTCCACTATACAGCGCTCTAAGATGCTATTCTGGGTGAAGGCTGCTATGTTTTCTAGTATGTGCTGTATTTTGTGGCCCTGGACAGATTTCATTATTTAAATGGATTGTAATTTGCTCAGTGATGTTATATAGTGACAGAGTTTCACAACACCCTAGACTAGTGACGTGATGTAAAATGTAACAAAACGTGGCCTTATAGATTCAAGTAAATCAAGTATAACAGTAGAGGATACCAATTTAATTATTAAGGAAAAGAAACCCTTTTACTGACAAACAACAAGCCAAATTAATTCACACGGAATGGTTCCATAAATGAAAATGATGTTTAATGTGTGAAAGGAAATGTGTTATGAAGGCTCACTGGACTTTTACAAGCTAGTATAAGCAATTTCACCAAATTATTTCAGAGCCTTATGAGAAGAATCTGAATTTGCCACCAATGTTAATTTGTGCTGGCTGGAGTTATCTCAGCATCACAGGGGGCAGGAAGAAAATCTGTCCACCTTTGCTGGTAACTTTCATCGGCTCAGGAAACATACATATTCTGATCTATTTGAAGAAATGCAACAGATTTTGCAAAGTGAGTAGTTTGCTGAGGGTGAACTGAATAAAACAGATTTTGCCATCTGATGTTGCATCAAGCAAAACTGCAGTTCATTAACGCTTTCCTGCAGACCTCATCCAGGAAACCATGCTGAAAGCTCAGCAGGTTTTATTGAAGACAGTTCATAGTGTTTGTCCTGGACAGACCTCAGTTGAATATGTGGCTACTAGAATGTGCCAGTCAGTTCTAGATGAAATTTCCAATGCTTCTGAAGTGTAACAATGAATAGTTTATATGAACAGTGAAGGTCTGTATGAAATGGAAATACAGTAATTTACTATAATGGAGAGATTTTTGGCTAAAAGCACATCTAGATGAAAAGAGCACAATAATTTTGCATTGCTAAACCATGTTAAGACGGAAGCATGGCATCATTAATTGTTTATATCCCCAGGCTTAAAACAATTGTCCTGAATTTATAAAACAAGCCAGAATTTTTCCTTAAATATTGCCTTAAATTCTGTTCTTAAAATTGGATGCTGATTCAACTGTGGAAAGCAGGTTTTAAGTTAAGATGCAATTTAAGACTGATTTCCAAAATTCAACTGTTAACATTTAAGGCAATAGATTTAAGCTTAAGAACATAAAAAGTCAGGGTTGCAAAAGGCAATTTCAGGACAGACTCCAGGAAGTGTTTCTTTACTAGAGGTTAATTAACTGGAACAGCTTACCAATACAGCAATTGGATGTTTGACTCTTTTAAGAAACAACTTGGGGTAGTGAAAGGAAGATGGCTGGTTGGGTATTCTGGAAAGGTGAGATCAAATGAGCTGAAAGGCTTACTTCATCTAAATTTTCAACTTCCCTACATCTCCCATCTGCTCATACCTTTCTGCATTACCTGCCAACTTTGCTCAGCTGGCTCCGGTCTTTATCCCCCTTCACAATTGACAGCCGTGCTTTCAGCCTCTATGCCCCAAATCACTGGAACCTTTAGCCTCAATCTTGCTCCTCTTTGCACTTCTTCAAGAGCTTTTTCTTCAAGTGACCCTTTTGGCATCAAGCCATGCCATTGTTATGCATTCCTAGACACTATCCAAGTGAAGGGCGCAATATAAATGCAAGTTGTTGTTGAATTTCTTGTGATTTTGTAAGATCTTAATCAGGAAGAAGGAAGCAGATTTTTCAGCTCCTATGGTTGATTTGTTACCTCAATCCACTCAGCACTGGAGCTTGTGGGATACATGATACTTGATAATGCTGGTTTCTTATTAAGACACATAAGATTACTCCTATTAAAATGGGAGCAGACAATATGATAAGGAATTGGAACCTTATGTGCATAGACCTGAAAGGATCGGCAAGACTGGATAGACGACTAATTGTTAAATCAACTCACAAGTACCATTTCATTTGGAAAATTGTAACTGTGGTCCATTCAGGCTTAATCATCACAGGATTTATACATTATCTGCTGCGTACAGACATTTTTTTAGACCAATAATGCCGTGAAATTGATTTTCACTCGCAATTTATTTTAAATTGGAAAAAAAAACGCAAATCCTTTTGTAGACGAACATAACGTATTCTATGGTGCTCAATATAACAGTGGCCAGAATACTCTCAACTGACCTGGAAATTCAGAGATTCATTTATTAGGTGAAGTAATGGGGACAGGAACTGACATTATAGAAACTTAACATGAGCTTCCCAGATTGTTATTACTTATTCATGGTTCAAGTATTAGTTAAACCTTCTGGAAGAGGAATAGCTGTGTATTTAATAGATTTGTCATCAGGACCAATTGAACTGTTTAATGGGGCAACTGTGGGTGAAATGCATCCAGCTGCTAAATCTGTTGTTGCCACTTCAACAGCTAAATCTGATATCTGTCATGTGCTGCAAAAGCTAACATGGACCACATCATATTCTTTGTTTGAAAAGTTTGTTTCTGCAGCTATCATGAAAATGTAAATGTGAGCATTGTGCATTTTACAAAATAAGCAGGAGCCTAGAGCCAGCCACAAGATTTTCAATAATAATTTATATTTATACAGCACCTTTCACATCAAGGAGTTTGTTTCAAAGCACTTTACACAGCTGACTGGGCACCTGAGTTGGGGGGAGGGATGAGCTGTGGAAAAGGGTGGAGCAATGGTAAGGTAAGCAAAAGTGCCGTACACAACATTTGCCATATCCAGGAGGAAAGTCCAGCCTAGGCGAAAGTTGACAAAGGCATGGATGAAGGTTTCAACAACATTTGGGATAAGGTAGAGTGGGAGATAGGCAATATAGCAGATATTAATATATGTTATATATTTGGTGAGTCTACAGTATATGCTCACAATCATAATGAGAATCAGATTAATGTATACACAGTGATAAAATGCATTCTCTTTTCCCACATTTAACTTTGAATATAATAGAGCCTTATATTTTTGTCTCAAAAGATCACAGGTTCAGAATCCGACTCCAAACATGTGCACTACTCATTTGCAGCGGCTTGAGTTTGACACAGATTTAGGCACATTCTTTCCACAACAGTTCTTCCATGGAAATTACATTTTGATGCAGCGTAATGTGAAGGTGGATTTGGGAACAGATTGTTAGGTTAATGTAAAAAGATCCCTGAATGTATCTGACCCATGACAAGTAGTGCTTGGTGCTGACATTGAGTAGTGCAAAAAGCTAATCTTTCCCATATCACTAACATCCTTTATCTTGACAACAGGATATATGAAATGCAACACTTAATGAAAATAAAAAAAGTGAAGATCACGGGAATTGGAATAGGATTGGAATAAAAAAAAAGCACAAAATGCTAAACCCCTGCCAATTCTGAATTACATCCAGTTTTAATGAGATAAACTGTTGGCACCTTTAATCTTACAAACTGGAGAATACAAGAGAATATTATTCTGATGTCAAAATGACTTGAAGGAGGTGTCGGTACTTGCAAACTAAATTTTGAGTTTAAATTCATGCCAGAGGGATTGCATTCAAGAGAATGTTGTTTGGGAGGAATTCTAACAGTTGCATCAATGAGAAGATTGCTTAATGCACTAATGGAAGAAAAACAAACCCTCAAGGTGAAAATATTATGTGAACCACCGTTAGTGATTAAATTGCTTATATAAGTTGAAAATTCTCAGTCGAGGGGACACTCCAGCAATAAGCACAAGCACATGAGTGAACTATGTCAGCTCTTATTTATGTGACACAGCTCAGTGCATCATGTAATCAAATCCTTTGTCTGATGATCCTGCCAGATATTCAGATCTAGCTTGATTGTCAGCGGCAATTTTTTAGGTATTTATTTTCATCTAAAGGCTTAGTAAACCTGTCAAGTTGTACAATGCGTGAACCGTCATTGCATGGTAAATTTTCATTTTTGAGGTAATTGCATTTTTTGTTAATTCAGAAGTGAAAGTGGATTGGTGACTTAATAATAATAACCTTTGCATTTGATATAGCATCCTATCACATCGTTGAGATGTTTCAAAGCGCTTCACAGATGATATTGAAAAGACTGTATATTTTGTAGGCAAACTCAACAGCCTTTTTGCACACATCAATGCCCCACAAACGGCTAAAAAGTGAATGACTCTTTTTCCGGAGGGCATTGGAATTTGAACCAATGGACATGGTATAGATCAAGAATAGATGAACTCTCGTATCATAAATGTAGGTGAAATAAATATGTTAAAAGTATGAAGGATGCTCTAACACGATCTGTAATTAGTTCAAATGTCTCATCATAAATGCAACACTGTGGCTATTTTACTGGAAGCCAAGAACCAAGAAACCATTCTGACAAGATTGAGTGTCGTATCCTGGATGGGTTTGGCTCTGGCGCCAATTGATTTCAGGGCCAATATTCTTCCTTCCTGGCATCATTTAAATTTAAAGGCACCATTCATCAATATCCTGGGTAGGCAAGAGGAAAGTAAGATTGAACTTTTCTTCTACAATTCATGGTATTACTGGACCTTATAATCACAAGGATAGATGCCAATAACCACATTTTAATATCAAAAATATCTTTTCCAATAAAATGAAATAAAATATTAAAAATTTTGATGTTTTCTTGTTCTTTAACTTCAGACTCCAGTACCTGCTCAGACCAAAAGATGAATATCCTTGAACAAAAGGTGCATTAACAAACCCCTTGATGCTTTTTCTATTTATATGGTCCCTTAATGAAATCATTCATCTCAGCATCCTTCTGGTTCTAGCTCACACAAATTGCTGGAGCTTAAACCGGGAAAAGTAATTACCAGATTTAAAACAAGCAAAACAGATGGGAAGCATTCGTTTTCAACCTAAATTGTGAACGGCACAATGAAGATGAACATCAGCCCAGATCAAATTGTGTCTTTTGATGTTACCCATTTAAACACAGGAGAATGTATACGATACTCCAAAAATTCCTTTGGAATGAAAAAATTGGATTTTAGTCTGAAAATTTATTGAGCAATGTCTAAGCCCTGGGTTCCTTCTCACTAACAAACATAAATGGGGTAAATTTTACAGTAAGAAATTATGATGGGATAATTGTGGTATGTGGTATGATAATTATCACCAGCGTTAATTAAGTCCTACACAGAAAATGTGGTTACTTGCTACCCTTGCGATGTTTGATATACCGTAGCTTTTTTAACATCCAAACCAACTCATGCATGTCAGCTTCCATCTACAGTGATTATATTCGAAGGCTAACGCATAAGCATATTTATATATTGTAAGATCATTAAGTGAATGATTAAGGTATCTGGAAGATTGTTGGCCAGAACATTGGGAAAACTTACCTTCACTTTTCCGATAGCATCATGGGTTCTTAAACGTCCACCTGAAGAATTTCACAGTTTAACAAGGGCAGGAACTCTGACAATGCAGATCTCTTCAGTCCTGCAGTGAAGTGCCAAGCTGGACTGTGAGTTCAAAGTTCTGGTGTGGGATTTGAACCCAAAGGCTTCTGATTTAAAAGTGAGAGTTCTACCAGGTTGACACCTGAACATTACCCAATCCCAGAGAATGCTTTCTCCTACCAGCTCAGGCAGAATTTAAAGTCCATATTATTTTTTGGTCAGTGAGATTACAAAAGCCTTTATTACTGGCTTGTTTTTAACTTAATTTGAAAGTTGTACAGTAGAACCTCACTAATCTGGTCACTCAAGGGACTGGGCAAAAGTGACCTACTCAGTGAGGTGATTACTGAAACAGGTCGAGTGATTCAGGTCACTGATGTAATGTTAAAGACATTGGTAATGGGGAGGGTGATGAACATTCAACAACTATACTTTGCAATATCATAAAAATAAAGGCATCGTCACATTTAAAACGAAAGCTGTCATGTATCCAGCCTACCTTTTGAGAATGCATTCAACTTGTGCTCTGCCAATGCCATAGATCACAGTTAACTGTCTCTGACCTTTGTTCTCACTATTTTTGATCAAGTCCACTCTCTCACATATGGACGACTCATTCCATGGTGGCATACTTACAGCACTTACCACAAATTGGTGGCAGGAGCTCAGGTTAGGGCGCGGGCGCCAGGCGAAGTCGTTTGTCTGCTCGTGCCGATTCTGTGATCCCAACACTCCCCGCATCGCGCATGTGCGACTGGAGCCCACTCCGCCCCCGCAGCATCCACGAAACAGCGTAAGAAGCCCGCGACCTGGCCACAGCTTAGTCACAAAGGGGGATGTGTGTACCTCGTTTGAAGCGAAGGAGGGCACTGTAGCGGCTGCAATCAATGACCGTTGTCCTGAATAGTGAGGTGCCGAGTTACTGAAGCAGACAGACAGCTTATCTTATAGCATTGACAATGAAAGAGACTATGAAAATGTGCTCGGAATTGTGAGGTGGCTGGATTATAATAATATAATAATCCTTGCATTTGATATAGCGCTTTTCACGTCTCAAAGCGCTTCACAGAATAACTAGTAAGTGAATTGACTGTATATTCGTGGGTGAAACTCAGCAGCCAATTGCGCACAGCAGTGTCCCACAAACAGTCGTGGATTGAAAATGACCACTTTATTATTGTTTTGTTTTGGAGGGATTATTATTAGGTGTGTGGAGTAAGGAAACTTGCCCAAGGTTTCGCCCTGCCTGGAATTGAACCCAGGTGTCTCACTTGCAAGGCGAGTACTCTAACCACTGAGCTACAGGACTCCATTTAACCATCCGAGGAGTGGACTGCAAGGTGACTGCAAACCGGGTTTCTATTGTATATGGTGGAAACAATAATGTCATAGCTCCCATTACAGGAATAACTTTGGGTCCTGATGCCCCCAATACTAGGCCTGCTTTAAAAAAATTCCATAGCATATTATTCAAAATTATTGCAAACTGTAAGATCAGATTTTGTTTTTTGATCAGCTAGGTGTCTGCCACATGCAGAAACCCATTGCCATGCATTGGAGCATCCAAACTAATTGAGAGTTTCATTTACGTCAACTACACAAGGAAATCCCCATGGTAAAAGCAGAAATGCAATCCTGTTTCCCCATGTTCTACTATGAGATTTAGGTTACAAATTAAAAGTTGAAAGGTCACACTCGACCAGGAATGAAATTCACTGACTCAAAGATGTCGTTTAAAATTTAGGAAAGACCGAAGGGAGAAACTATTCTCTTTAAAAATCACAGGAGAGGTGAAAATGGATTGAACCTCAAATCCTCCAAATGTCTCAGTACCATATTAAAGGTTTGAAAGTAAACTTAGCTCATCAGGTCAAATCTCTTCAAAGAAATATCCTGATTTATTTATAAACAGAAACCTGCCAATTGCAAAGAATGAGCATGCAAAGGCACTGGAAGGCTGGACAATTTAACAAATTTTATACATCTTCAGTTTAGTAATGTGATAGGAAAAAGAATATCCTTCCCACTTTTCAGGACTGACAGTGAGTTGTAAACATATTTGTGAGTCGATGAAACACCATTTAGTTTCTAAAGCATATAACAGATCCAATGATTGTATCACTGCACCTGCAAAGCAGCGGGAGACAATTTACTTCCTTCCCTGGTTAAATATCAGATTTAATGCATTTACAGTACGATATAGTATCAAATAACTAGAATAAGATTAACACTAATACTGTAAATAACTGCAATTGACTTCATATTAAATCCATCTCAAAAAAAGGGCAAATTGGAATAGGTTTGTTTCCAAAAATCATATCATTAGCATAATAAGTATCTTTTATGCCTACCTATAATAATGACCAATTTTCATTGCTATTTTATTGCATCGACTGGAAATTGACAGATGGCTTATTCTGTAACACTTGTGTTTGTATTTAAATGTAATATGGGGTAGAAAATGGATATGAGATAATCACAAATAAATGTTCACCGAGTATTATAAGCATTTAGCTTCATGAATGGATTGATAAAGAATATTGGGGGAATGTGATATGTGCAGTAAGTGGTAACATCGGTAATAATTATCACAAGGGTGGAAAGTGTGGTTACTTTGTGTCCTATCCTTGATGGCAGATTTGGTACTGAATCCCCCAACTTCCAGCGAATGGTTTTCTCACAGGCTTTTCAGAAGTGAATGTCATCGCTGGTATTAGTACAGCAAAGGCTTCTTGTTATTTGATTCCAAGCGGCTGCAACTGATTTTTAACAACAGATTTTTATATTTACTGCTGGATGTTTTAATAATAATAATGCGCCTGATCATGTCTTCTAGATGTCTCAAAGCGCTTCACTGAATATATTGTAAAGTGAATTGACTGTATGTTTTGTTGGAGAAATGCGGCAGCCAATTGCGCATAGCAGTGTCCCACAAACAGTCGTGGATTAAGTGACTAAATTATTTAAAAAATTAAAGGGATTATTACGCCCGGAAAAGTGATCTGCCATTTGGCCAACAACCAAGTTCCTACTTACTGCTAGGTAAAAAGATGTGTGTGTGGAGTAAGGACACTTGCTCAATATTTCACCCTGCCCGGGAATCAAATTGAGGTCCTTTTGCTTGCGAGGCAAGTGCTTTAACCACTGAGCTACAGGAATCCACCTTCAGGTTGTAACCTTGGCTCAATTGGTAGCACTATCACATCTGAAACAGAAGCTTGTAGATTCAAGCCCCGTGTTGCTGGGGGTACACTAATTGTTTGAGGTGCATCCTTTAGATGAGCGATTAAACCGAGGTCCTTTCTGCCTGTTCGGGTGGGAGTTAAAGTTGCTATGCCATGGCCAACAATCCCTAAGGTAAAATTGGTCATTCACTTTGTAAGACATGGCTGTGTGCAAATTGGCTGGCAATTTGCCTACAAATTACACAGTCAATGCACTTAAAATAAAATTCTTTGAGACGTCTTGACAATGTGATAATGCGAAATATCAAATATAAGAATTAACGATTATTATATTGTGTTAAATGCATTACTTGCCATCTTCTTGAAAAACAATCATCTACATTTTAATCTGAACTGCATTATTCTTTTCGGGGAAGACGTTAAAGCATGTCAACAAAGTAAACAAAGTTTTTCTCGCTGCCCACCTCTTCCCATTGACTTTCACGGTACAAGAAAAGGGAATTTTAGTAATTAGTTCTCTTAGATCTTTCTTATCAATTAAATTGAATTTTGATACTTGAATGGAAATTTTGGCCTCAGTGATCTTATTGCTTTTTTTTTGGCTGGTCTCACAACTGTCATTTCACACTTCTTCCACCAAAACATAGCTCAGCCAATATGGCATATTGAAAAACTTCATTACTTTCTACCACTGAGCTTTTCTCTCCACAACCAATTTGCCTTTTTGTGAGATTTTCATCAGTTTACAGCATATGTTTGGCTCCACCATCTGAAAACTGGCATTTAATTCTGGCAGCAATGGATTTAACACAGGTTTACGTTTTCCCCTGTGTTATAAACACAAGCATGTGTTCTGCCCACCAGATTGAGAGCCAATATAATAAAATAATCTTAGCATTTAATATGGAGCCTTTCATGGTGAAAGGACATCTCAAAGTGTTTCACAGGATTTACTGTAAAGTGCAGTGACTATTTATTTTATAAGCGAATGTGGCAGCTAATATGTAGACAGCATTACAACAACAACAACAACAAGATTCCATTTATAAAGCGCCTTTCACGTCAGGAGGACGTCCCAAGGCGCTGCACAGTTGGGTCATGACCCGAGCAGGGGTTAAATGGTCAGGGTGAGGGGAGGGAAGGGAGGGAGCGAGGAGGGGGGATTAATTCCCCAATAAAGTTATGATAAATCTTGGTGTTATCTGGTGCCTTGTATTTATTAAAAATCAACATAGGATCACAGTAAATTTTGTAGAGTAAAGATGGCAGGTTTGAATTGATGGAGGGATAAGGGGAATTGTAGGATGTCTGGTGGGTTAGATCCTCAGTTAACACTGTTCTTCAGTGAAGAAATGTTTAGCCACTTGTCAAAAATTGCAAAAAAAATCTGTTTTTAACAATTGAGAGATTTGGAAGTGAAAAACACCACCCTTGCCCCTCTCCAAATTAAGAAATATCACAAAATTGCCCCCCTGTGCTTTAAGTATGGAGTATCAACCATGCTCAGCTGGTGGAGCACTGGAATCATTTGTATGTTCGTACCATTTTTTTTGGGGGGGTCAGCCGGGTGTCTGACACATGCAGAAACTCATCACCATGCTTAAGAGTATCCAAACCAAACTGAGATTTCCATACATCTCACCTACACATGGAAATCCCAGAGTTAGATTGTTGGAATGGAATGTATACTCTCTCCCTGGAGTGACATATCCTGCTTACCTAATTCCTGAAAGCATTAGGTGCAGGTTGGCAAGAATTAACTCTTGGGGACCCCAGAGTGTGTGTTGAGGTACTGCTGAAGTCTAACTAGCTAAAACCACATAGCATGCCATTGATGTTGCTTTCCAGCAAGCTTTCCCACTACTTGTTCTGCTAGGACCACCCTACCCGTTAGGGCTTTGGATTGAAGGGTTAACAGGAGCTGAGTGTACAAGATGGGGTTAGTTGGAACTGGGACAATTATAAAAGAGCTGATAGTTCTCCTGGCTTCGGTCACATTATTCTATCAGCAGGTAAGTGCTGTTACTTTAAAATTCAAAAGGTGTCCAATGTTGATTCTGTGACCAGAAGTCATAAAAATGTATCATGACAATTGACTCTTGTCATACTGTATAATATACTTAGGAATGCAAAGCAAGTAATAATCCTTCAGCTAATTTAGTGGAATTGAATATATATCACGATGATAAGGCAAGCTGCTCACTAACCACTGCTTAATGCTAAGGCTTGAAAGTTTCCTGAAGAAATTAGCTTCTTACCTGCCCTCCCCCCTACCCCCTTCTCTCCTTAATGGATGTTTGGTCTCTTTCCAAAAGCCATTTACTTCTGATGTTATATTTGATATTGGAATGACAATGTGAAGAATTTTAGGCTTGAATCTGTGTAACACTGCAGTACATTACACTGTATTACTGTACTATGTTCCTCTCCTGTACTATATTCTGTGGGAAAAAATCATTGGTGTCAGCCTGGCTGAGTTAGTAGCACTCACACCTCTGAATCAAAAGATTATGGGTCTGAGCCCCACGTCGGGACTTTGAACTCGCAGTCCAGACTGACATTCCAGTGCAATGCTGGGGGTGCGCTGTATTGCTGAAGTAGTTTATCAGATGAGAGGTTAAACCGAGGTCCCATCTTCCTGTTCAGGCAGACCCTAAGGATGCCACTGCACTATTCATAAAGAGGAGGAGTTTATATCAATGTCCTGGCCAATAATTCCCCAAATAAAATTGGTTATTCACTTCATGGTTGTTTGTGGGCTATTGCTGTGCACAAATTAGCTGCTGCAGTCAACTACAAAAATGCAGTCATCGTGTGAAGCGCTTTGAAACATCCTCCTGACATGAAAGGCACCATATCAAAATCAAGAATTATAATTATAAAATGATTAGGATTAAAGCCAACTCAATGATTTTTCACGGTTACCATTTCTGTTCACATTGGAAACCGTGATTGCTGTTGCTGCAACCCTGAAGTGCAGTGTGAACTTTGGTAAGGACCCAACTACAACCTTGCACACAGCCAATCTCAACATAACCTACTTCACATCAACTGACAGCAACATGACACAAATCTGTCAGTGAATCTTTACTTACAAAGCTGGGTAGTGCAGCTCTTGGAAAGGATGACACCAGATCGTTCTTCCTAAACCATAAACTATGACCATCAGAATCAGAACATCTGTAAAGGACAGCCATGTATTTTTGGGGGTGATCGACATTGTTTGGATGCACAGATCAGTTGCATTCTCTGAAACATTTGATTAATAATACAAAGACCACAAGTGTTTTCTGCTTTAATGTTCACTGCAAGTGTATAGGCCACTTGACATTGAATTGAATATTCCCAGCCTTGTTAATTGTACAGCAATATTGGCCTTGGCTCTTCAACTAAGTTCTCACATCTCGAAGGGGGAAACATTCATATAAGACACACAATTCCTGGCAGTTCAGGAGAGAAGATACTTTGAGTTTAGAAAATCATCATATCAAAATTAGGCTATTGCTGTATTTAAGAAATGGTGTTAAAATGTATTTTTAAATCCCCCTCCCCACCGGCCCCAATTTTTAAGAATTTGTGGCACACAAAACTGAATGAAAATATTGCTAGCTATTATAATATTTTGCCACTTCTCAAGTGACTGTTTCAGGAAGGAGGTGGGAACTTTCAGTGGCGGTTTTAAAGAGAATACCATTTTAGTCGCTATTCTGAAAAGCGATATCGAAAGAATGATATCAGGGATGAAAGGCTATAGTCATGAGGAGAGACTGGAGAAGCTATGGCTGTTTTCTTTGCTTCATTGCAGAGAAGGTTCCACTATTCTGTTTAATTATGGCTGATCTGTACCTCCACGCCAATGACCCCACTTTGCTCCTTTTCCCTAACAAAAATCTATCCACTACTGTCTTGAAAATTTGAATGGATCCAGCATCCACAACCTTTGGGGGGAGAGATATGAAATATATACATTATAAAAGTATATAAAACAGTCAAAAGAAGAGGAAAAGCAAAGTTTTGGGGAATTCTTTTCACACAGAGAGTTGTTAGGCTGTGAGATTCAATACAAAACAAAATTACATTTGTAAAGCGCCTTTCACATTGGGAGGTCATCCCAAGATGTTGAACAGTCAGGGATTAGGACTCGAGTGAGGGGGGGGGGGAATCAGGGAGACTGGAGGGTAGAGAGGGTAGTAGGTTGGCCGAAGACATGGTCAAAGAGGAGGGTCTTGAAGCGCATAGCTTGAAGGAGGCAAGGGAAGGAGCAAGGCAAAGTGAATGTGGGATGGAGTTCCAGTGGTTTGGACTGCTTATGGTGGAGCCGAGCGGAGGACATGGAGCAGGCCGGAGCCTACTGAGCCGAGGGAGCAGACAGGTTGATAAGGGGTTAACAGGTCAGAGAGGTAGGAAGGGGCAAGGCCATGGAGGGCCTAGAAGGTGAGGACGAGAATTTTGAACTCAATCCTCTGAGGGATGGGGAACCAGTGGAGCTGGTCGAAGGTATCTATAATGCGGTCATGGAGCCTGGTGTGGGAGAGGACAAGAGCTGCAGAGTTCTGGATGACCTGCAGCTTGTGAAGAGAAGAGTTGGGAAGGCCAACAAGCAGGGCGTTGTCATAGTGGAGCCTGGTTGTAATGAAGCTGTGTATGAGGGTTTCAGCAGTCTGAGGAGTGAGGTAGTAGCAGAGCCGGACAATGTTGCGGAGGTGGGTGAAGGCAGAGCAGGTCATGGCACAGATGTGGGGGAGAAAGAACAGTTGAGGGTAAACAAGAAGCCTAGGTTTTTGACTGGCTTGGTGAGGTGGAGTGTGCATCCTTGGACGCTGATGCTGTCAGTGCCTGAAGTGCGGAGACGCTGGTGCGAGCCAATCATCTCGGTCTTGCTGACATTCAACTGACCTTCATCCAGGACTTGTTGTCATCCAAGGCTGCTCTGTCTGGTAAGTTAGTAGAAGCGAGCCTGTTGTGGGTTTCAAAAGGCAAGTAATTGCTGGGATATTTTTGTTATTATATATTTTACAAGTGTTTTTTTGGCCTTGTGTCTGAAACACATCACCATGCTTAAGTCTATTCAAACCAGATTGAGAGTTTCATTTATGTATGGTACCTACCCATGGGAATTTTCCTTATGTCTGGAATGGAGTGTACACTCTCTCCCTGGAGGGATGCAACCTATTTACCTGTTCACAAGTGCCTGCATCTGAAAAGTAAATCAATTCCATTATTGTTCAATATATTTATCTTAGTTTTCTCCAAGAAACCAGTTCAAGTGAGTCAATTGTATCACATTAGCACCCCCATGATCATTTCTTAATGATGAGCTGCACATGTTAATGGTCCCATTATGTAAATACTATTAACTGCACTGTGATTCACATTCACATGCCTTACCAATGCTGAAAAGAATGATATAAATTGCCAATTTTGGCTTATGCCACAGTGTAGTACTAACTATATACATATGTTAGTGGTGGCACCTTGCATGACCAACACAGCATACTAAGTGCACCTATTTTTGCGTTTAGTTGCCAGTTATCCATCATTAAGGGAGAAATACCACTTGAGTCCAGATTCACTGTACTAACAGAACTTTCAGTATTTAATATTGTAATTCCAGTATTTGGTATTTTGTTGAATTTACGCTTAACTAACTTGGTTTTCGGTAATTATTTTTAAAACATACATATAGTGAGTCCAACTGTTTTTTTTTTCCATTTCCCCCAGAATGGTGTAAGTCTCTCTGCTCTTGGTCTGGATCTTCTTGTTGAGGTTAGGTTCTACAGATGCTTATGGAACTCCAATATCATGCCCAAGGGACCATTGTTAATATGAATACTTTGGCAGGCAACTTCACTGTAGAGAATATCATAGCCAAGTCAGTCCCCTCTCCACATGCCCACAATTAATAGAGAGTGTTACACAGTATTTTCAGCCACATGGCACTCGCTCTCTGAAACTCCATTGCCAGATCCCTCCAACTTGCTATCTGTTCCAGGCCTCTCTGACAGGATTGTAGTGCTTCTGTTTGCAGAAGATATTGTGCTGCTGGCATACTCACCTGAGGACCTTCTGTGCTGCACCCACAATCTCGAACACTGGGCCAACCAGTGAGATGTGGTGTGTGCCACCAAGTAGTTCTTCATGGCTCAAGAGAAGACTTTAAGGGAATTGATTGGAAGATACAAAGGGCATTAGTCCCACGTGTTGATTCTTATTGGTATCTCGGGATTATGCTGGACACTAACCTTTGCCTGGACACTGTCCTGATGCCTCTTCAAGGACAGCAAGGTCCCAATGCAGGTTAAGATTGCAGCATATAAGACCTGTGTGCAAACAATGCTCCTTTATGGATCTGAGCTCCTGAAGATACAATGGAGAGGCTTCTTCTGACTCATTTGCCAGGATCAAGCAGTGAGATGGATCACAATGCAGCCAACCTGGCTCTTTGGCAGGAATTGGAAGGGCAGACCAGTCACTAGGGCAGGGAATCCTCTCTCTCAGTTCCTATTAACCCTGCAAGCCAAAGCTTTAATGGGTAACAAGGTCCTAGCTGGACAAGCAATGTGAAAAGCTTGCCAGACACCAATAACAATGGTAAGCGATGCGTTTTTACCTGGTTAGACTACAGCAATACCCCAAATTATACTCTGGGGTCCCCAAGCCATGGCTCCTGCCAACCTGAACCTAATACTTTCCGGAAGTAGGTAAGTAGGATGCGTCCCTCCAGGGACTACCTCTTCTGCAGTGCTTAAAAGAGCTTACAGAAAACCAGCTTCAAAATTCAGAATCTGACAAATTCTGTATGCCCTAAAATCCCTTTGTCCCTTCTGCTCCACAATTGATGGTCATTCTTTCAGCCACCATGCCCTGAAACTCTGGGACTCTGCCTCAATCCCTCCACCTTCAAATTCACCTTCCCTCTCTCCCCGGCACGACATCAAGCTCCATCACTGTTAAGTGTTTCGTGACGCCATGTAAATGCAAGTTTTCGTTGTAAAATGCTACATCAATAGAGTAAATTTATCCCCAAGTAGTATGAGTTTAGATGCTATAAGTGCTTAAAAAAAAGTATCATTTTCAGTGCTGTTAAGCCTAATATGATTCTTAGTTTTAATTCTTCTGAATAATAGCTCCTATATATAAGATAAATCAATAGCAATACTGCAAGGTGGCTTTTTAGTGGCACATTTCTTTTGGAAATTCATAATTTATTGACAGCAATAAAATGTCCATGAAGAATTTTATGGGAGATATTTTACAATGACTGATAAGTATACTCCAAACCATGACTATGCAAAATTAAGTTGTATGCCAAGAAACAATATACAAATATTGACTTACACTGCTGAATAAATAGTGTGCTGAGCGTTCTAGCAGGCAGTGGGAGATAACTCAATATTTTCAAAGCCAAAGGCAGTTTTTGTTGTCTTCTTAAATGTATTTAGTACTTTCAACATCTATATTTGTCCATCATTGATAGAAAAATATAATCCTCATTTGTAATACTCTTGACTCCTCATTCACTGAAACAAAATTGTGTTACTTGCCATTCACTTGTGATGACAATGGTATAATGTGTGTCAGCCTGCCTCAGTTGGTTCGCTCACCTCCGAGTCAAAACGTTACAGGTTCATATCCTATGTCGGGACATAGAATTCATATAGTCTAAGATGATACTTCAATGCTTGGGGGTGAGCTTCATTGTTGGAGATGCTATCTTTTGAATGAAACATTAAACCAAGGCCTAGCCCGGCTGTTCAGGAAGTTAAATATCCCGTGGACTGTTTGAAAGGAAAAGGGAGGTTTTCTCAGTGTAGTGACCAACAATCTCCCAAATAAATTTGTTAATTGTTTCATGGCTGTTTGGGGCAACATTACTTTGTGCAAATTGGTTGTTGTGTTAGCCCACAAGAAAACAAAGTCACTGCACTTTACACAATATCATGTGAAGTGCTTTGAGATTTCCTCTCAAAATGAGGAGCTATGCCAAATGTAAGGATTATTATTATTATGATTATTGTTATTGCAAGTTGTTTATCACCTTTTGAAGTCACTTTGTTCAGCATTTTATATAATAATCTTTGCATTTAATGTAGTGCCTTTTACATCAGGAGAATCTCTCAAAGCGCTTTGAGTAATTTAACAGTAAAATTTTATTGGCAAACATGGCAGCCAATCTGTAATCAGCAATGTCCTACAAGCAGCCGTGACCAATTTTAGTTGACGGATTGTTGGCCAAGGTACAAGGAGAAACTCTTTTTGACAAGTGTCATAGGAACTTTAAAATCCATCTGAACAGGCAAACATGATTTTGGTTTAACATCTCACCTGAAGGATAGCACCTCGAACAAGGCAGTGATCCTTTAGCACTACAGTGAAGTGTCTGCCTGGAAAATGTGAGTTCAAAGTCCCAATGTGGGGCTTGCACCTGTAAACTTCTGACTCAGAAACAAGGGTTCTACCAACTGAGTCAGGCTGATTGATATCTAAGATGCTGTGAATTGTCTATAGTCTGAAAGTGTGGGAATCAAAATTATCAGACAAATGTCTAACAGAGACCTGGCTTGAGAGGTGACAAGGGATGCCAACAGTCTATGAAAACCTTTACCAAGGCCATCCTGACCGATATTTTGCCATTGGCGTAACCAAAGAGGCGGCTGGAGGTGCTTTTGAACCCACCATAGAGTCGATCCCAGCATTTGCTGCTGATTCAGAGAATCCCAGCTTAACTTGGAATATCACAAACTAAGATATTGCCAGAAAGTGTTAATCATCACATCACATAATGCCCATTCACCACTTATTATTTATTATTATTATATAGATGGGACGATTTCCCTGAACTTAACAAACTTTAAAAAAAAACTACTGCTGACTAAGAGACAAAGGCTACATCGCTTTTACCTTCCCTGAGCCATGCCCTTGCTGATTTGCTAATTGACACTCTCAGAATGCTGCAATATGCACAAAAGAGATTGCAAAAGACTAAGCGAACAGAAGAGTGATATTTTAAAGCTTGCATGTCAAAGATAAAATACAGCAATTGATTCACTGAAATCTTGCCCTTAATTATGTTGTCATAATTACCTATTTCTGCATGTATCTCTGCCTATATATCTCAATTACAACGATGAATAGCCTCAGTGCTTCCACTGTTTTAGCAATGTTATTCATGATTAACCACACATTCTAAAATACCTGCAAATTAAGCCAATGAAGCAGAATTATTTACCCTTGAAAGAATATTGAACTTTTGGCTGGTTCAGAGACCATGGCAAGGTTAGCGAATGGGACTTTAAGACCCAGTATAATCTTTCTTTCTGTGTATAAAAAAAATTAAGATCATGCAGAATTGAGGAAAATTCTTATTAGTTCTTAACTTGATAACCCAGATCTATCTCAGAACTACAGAACCCTGTCTTCAAAATTTACACCGAATTTAAGATTGACATCTTGGAGCGCTTCACAAGAACAGGATTGAACACTAAACAAGGGGGGAAAGGGGGAGTGCTTTTGAAAAGCTAATTTTTTAGGTCGGTTTCCAAGACAAATAGCTGGGGGGAGGGTGGAGACAGGGTACTGAAAGGGGTTCTAGAGGTTAGGATCGCGGTCGGTGAAGGCTCATACTTCATTAACATTATTGATGCTATTTATCCCATTGTCCAATGCCTCTTGAGCTGTATTCTCTGAAGTTGCAAATGTTATTGGTCCCAAGTGGTACATTAGCTGCTTCAGAATCTGAAATACTCATTGTTGGAAGTATGTTGCAATAGACTGTTTTCTTTATGCTAATGAAATTGGAGTTTTCATAAATAGCATTTAGGAATCCAGGAAGAGGACTGGAATTTCTGTTAGTCTTACACAAAATGTGAGGCTATATTTTGACTTAAAAATTGAAGATTGTACAGAACTTTTGAAAATTCTTAAATTCAATCTTGGTTTGGAGAACTGCTTTTATAAAAAATAAATTGACAAAAATGTCACCATTTACAAGAACTCTACCATTTTCATAGGCAGAAAAATCCACAGCACTACTGCTAATAGACTTTGCCATCATTAAACTTACTTACATTAATGCTGATCCTGGTTTTAATAACTATCTTGTCAATGTGGTCCTCAGCTATACAGTTATTCCTTAGAAGTTGTTCACAAGAAATCAACACAAAATTTTCCCAATCCCATGTAAGAATTTGTCAAGCCGTTTGGGAGAGCTGGGAAAGCTGAGTCAAATAGTAAACACAAACCAATTGTCAATCAGTTTCTTCCCAAATTCTGCCTTTTTTACGTTCCTCTACAATCAATAATAATCCTTGTATATGATATAGGGTATGTAACATTTCATAGCATTCATGGGTAGCTGCTCACGAATACTGACTGTGTTTTTTTAGGCACCTCTGACCATATATTGCATTGTGGTAGAGGGCTGGAATGTTAGTTAGACTATGAGCTCAAACTGTGTATGTGGGCATGACCCCACAACCCAATGCACACTCTGGGGCTCCCAACCCTTGGTTCTTGCCTAATAGTTTTTTTAATAGAATAATATCTCAGGATACAGTATATAGTTTGAGACATGACATGTCAAGAGACTGCCAGGATGGTGGAAGGCGAACTAGATGGACCTTGGTCTTCTTTCACCTAGCAAATTCTTATGTTTTTATGTTCTCATCCTTTCTGGAATAAGGTAAGCATGATTCATCTGTCAGGGAGAGAGTGCACATTCCATTCCAATAATCTGTCTCTGGAATTTCCATGTGTAGGTGGGATGCATGGAATTCCCTGCTTGGTTTAGATATTCTTAAGTATGGTGATGGGTTTCCGAATATGTTAGACACCTCTGGTGTCCAAAAATAAAATGACTTAGACACGAAAATGCTACTGATTGACCAAGGCTGACAATAAATGCTCAGATCAAAACATCAGATCAGCTGTTAACTTTCTCTCTGTTACTTCAGTCTAACATTCAATTTGCAGATTGTGGCAGTCTGTTACTTACATAATATTTTTTGAATATCTCACATGTTATTGAACATTATTGACCAACTCTCTTTTAAAGTCTTCCATTACAACAACAACAATTTACATTTATAAAATGTTTTACATTATGAGGGCAATGCTGGGATGAAATGCACTTTAATACTGTATTCAGTTGTATTTTGTTGGCCTATTTTCCAATCAACATCTGTGGTCTATCATATGTCAAGAGGTAAAAAAAAACAAATTTTGTTACTTATTATAATAAGATTTGCCATTCTGATTAAGTAACAACAACAATTTGTTGCATTTATATAGTGCCCTTCACGTGGGGTAGCATCCCGGAGCGCTGAAATGACAAAAAGTGAACAATTTTCAGCGCTTGACATGTATAAACTTGTGTGATCCAACTCTAAGAATAATGTTGGTTTCCTTCCACCTTAATAATAATAATAATAATCCTTGCATTTGATATAGCGCTTTTCACGTCGGGAGGACGTCCCAAAGCGCTTCACAGAACACACTGTAAAATGAATTGACTCTATATTTGTGGGCAAACGCGGCAGCCAATTGCAACAGCAATGTCCCACAAACAGTCGTAGATTGAAAATGACCAATTTATTATTGTTTTTGGAGGGATTATTATTAGGCGTGTGGAGTAAGGAAACTTGCCCAAGGTTTCGCCCTGTGCCTGGAATTGAACTCGGGTCTCTCGCTTGCAAAGCGAGTCTAGCTTGCATTTGATATAGCGCTTTTCATGTCGGGAGGACATCCCAAAGCGCTTCACAGAACACACTGTAAAGTGGATTGACTGCATAACCACTGAGCTACAGGACTCCACACCTTGGAGATGCACCTTTAAAGACTGGTATTTTTAAACTGTGCTTTATAGCTTACTATTCACAAAACAACTTCCCAACTTGCTTTGATGCACCTGAATTGATATTGTCTGAATCGTTTGACATCTTTTTGTTTCCTGCTGATTGTGTTTGAATACATTTTGATAACATTTGAAATGTCTGGGCGACCTGAAAATGGTGTCGATTTCAACATTTCTGTTATAGTTGAAGGATTTTGACAGCATAAAATACATTAAAATACCAGTGCTCAGGACTTAAAAATAACCTGTTCAATGGGCAATTAGAGCATAGTTTACACACAGAATAGTAGGAGAAAAATTGAAAAGGAATTGCATCCTGTGATGCTTTAATATGTTAAAACTGTTGAAATGCATAGATTCAATGAACTGACATTCATTTTTTATCAGAAATCTCAACATTAGTAATCATTGCACTCTATGTAGTGCCTTTCACATCAGGAGGATTTCTCAAAGTGCTTCAAAGGATTTTACTATAATATGTTTTGACTATATTTTATAGGCCAATTTGTATACAGTGTCGCACAAACAGTCATGAAGTGAAAGATCAATTTTATTTGAAAGATTGTTGGTCAGGATACCAGGAGAATCTCCTTTTTGTTTCTAGTGCCATACCTTCTTTAACATCCTGTGTGGAGTCCTGTAGTGTATTGGTTAGAGTACTCAACTCGCAAGCAAGAGGACCCGGGTTCGATTCCTTTGCAGGATGAAACGTTAGGCAAGTTTACTTAATCCACAGGCCTCTGTTTACCTTGCAGTAAATAGGAACCCGGTTGTTAGTCGATCAGTGGATCGCTTTTCCTTGGGTAATAATCCCTTAAAAAAATAATAATAATAACAATTTGGTTAGTCAATCCAAGGCTGTGGGACACTGCTGTGCACAATTCACTCCCGCTTTTCACAAAATATACAGTCAATTCACTTTACCGTATATTCTGTGAAGCTCTTTGAGACATCTCGAAGATGTGATAAGGCACTATATCAAATACAAGAATTATTATGATTATTATTATGATTATTATTATCTACCTCATCCAAAGGATGGCATCTTAGACAATACAGTGCATCCCCAGCATTGCATTCAAGTGTCAGCCTAGACAATGTAAGTTCCGAATCCCAACATGGCACTTGAACCCACAACCTCTGACTCAGATACGTGAGTACTGCTAACCAAGCCAGGTTTATACCTTCATGGTTACATACACTTTCTCCATAGGAAGCCTGTTCCAACAACAACAACAAAATTATATTTGCATAGTGTTTTTCATGTTAGGAGGACGTTCCAAGGCGCTGGACAATCAGTATTTCAGACCCAAGCTGGGGGTTTGGATCAGAGAGGGTGGAGGGCAGGGGAGGCACAATCGAAGAGGAGGGTGTTGAGATGGGTCTTGAAGGAGGGGAAGAGACTGCGGCATGGTGTTCCAGAGGATGGGGGCAGAGTGGCTGAAGGGCCACCTGCCAACAGTAGGCTGAACCCCACTGAGTGGAAGAAGCGAGCTGGTTGGTAGGGGGTTAGGAGATTGCAGAGGTAGGGGGGAGTAAGGTCATGGAGGGCTTTGAGGACCAGGATCTTGAACTATATCCTCGGTGTGAGGGGAAGCCAGTGGAGTCGGGCGAGGATGGGGGTGATAGGGTCACAGAGCCTGGTATGAGAGAGGACACTGGCTGCAGAGTTCTGAATGATCTGCAGCCTATGGAGGGAGGAGATGGGGAGGCCGACAAGCAGGCAGTTTGCATAGTCGAGCCTGGATGTTATGAATGCATGTATGAGCATCTCGGCAGCCAGACATGTATTACTCGCTCACTGAAGCAGTGTTTCCACAGATTGGTTCTGAATTTACCCCATTCAATCATAGGCCATGTCCTCTGGTTCCACTGTTCAGTACAAGCTAAAACAGCTTATCATGGTCTACATTATCTACTCCCTTTAGAATCTTAAAGACGTTAATCATATCGCCCCTCAACCTTCTCTTCCCCAGGGTGAATGTGCCCAGTTTAGCTAATTCTTCCTCATAGTCCCGACCCTCCATCCTCTCATTCACTTTGATTGCCCTGCTCTGTATCTTCTCAATTGCTGCAATTTTGTTTTTGTATTGCTATGACCAGAACTGCACACAGTGTTCCCAGTTTACTCGCACCAATGATTTATAAAGTGGCAGGATATATCGGCTTAATAAAGCCCTTTTAATACAGCCCAGCATCTGGTTTGCTTTAGTCATTGCTACCGAGCACTATTGCAAGAGCTTCAATTTATTGTCAATCAGGATTCCCAAGTCCTTTTTATTTTCTGTACATATTATTTTCTTTTCATTTAAATAATGAGCCTTTCCTGGATTTTTTGTCCCCATGCAAAGCACTTTGCATTTCTCTACAATGAATTTCAATGTCCACAAAATACAGTCAATAATAAATTCTGTGAAGCGCTTTGAGCGGTCTCAACAATGTGATAAGGCACACTATATCAAATGTAAGGATTACTATATTATTATAATGTAGGGCTCTTCAGTCTTGATACGAGACATTTCCAAGGGAATATTACAGAAGTATGCAAAGTATTAAATGCGATCAAGAAAGTAAACCCAGTACAATACTTTGAGATGCATCAAAGTAGTAGAACAAGAGGACATTGGTTTAGGTTTGCAAAGGGCAATATCAGGGTAGAAACCAATAAGTAGTTCTTTACCCAGAGGGTAATTAGCAACTGAAACAGGTTGCCAGAAAGGATGGTTGAGGCCAGGGAACTTATTTAAAAAAATGCTTGTTGCTGTGATGGGAGCATGACAGAATAGAAATTCTGAAAAGGATCAAATAAGGTAAAGGGCCTTTTTCAGTTAAACCTCTCTTGTGATCTTCTGAAGTCTTTGCTGCAATGTTCAACTGAAGTGAAAGATCAACATTGGAACCTCTTGCAGTATCAGTAAGTTCAGTACCGACATGTGATTGAAAGTGGAATGAAGTATTAATTATCAATTGAAAAGTAAGGTGAATAATTCATCTTGCTTCTAAGTGCAGTGATTTTGATGAAATGTTCTTGTAATAGGTTTTCCCATTATCAGGGTACAATGCTACCCATAGTGTCGAGAGGAATTTATTACCCTGAGTCCCACTGTGCAGTTCTCTTGTGGCTTTGAATGGAGAATCCTTCACTTGTGGACCGTAACCTCACTATCATCTCACTCCCTCTTGGGATAATACAATGGAACTACATTTGAAGTGCAACCCATTACCCAAGACAAAATTCTCTGCTAATATTGCAACACTATTGACTCCACAAGTTCATAGACTTTATGGCTATTCAGCCATGATTGAACACCCCATGTATGGGAATCCTCAGGAGAAGTGGACTTAATTGGCTTTCAGCATCAATGTTGCCTTAATTGCTTTCTCAGCAATGTGTTCGGAAACCACAATTAGTCACCAGCATCGCTTCGTGTAAAACAGCAACTTTTATTTTAAACTGATGAAATATCTGTCCCTTTGAAAGTGCTGCTTTAACTCCTGTCACGACTCAAGCGTTAAGGTAACTTGACAGGAGGAAAATCACCCACATTGTTTTTCACATGACTAGGCTTGGATTAAATCAGCACATGCAATGCAGAGCAGGTTGGATTATAGTACATGTTCAGTGCAGGGTTTAAATTGTTAGGACAAGGGTTAATGATGGGTAAAATTACTTTTTTTTAACCCCTTGAGATTTGCAATTGTACTTTTTCCTCAAAAATAAAAAGTATACAAAGAATGTATTTTATTCAGAGTCAGTTAGTCATGCTTTCCATGTATAATATCTGTAAAGTCTTACAGATGAACCTCTTGGAACTCGAATAAAATTCCAGAATAAAATCTCAAATTTGACCAGATTTTCCCATTTGTATTTTACTGTATCACACTATTCAGTGAGTAGACATACAATATTTTACTGTACTTTATTTTACGTATCTTTCCATTCACACTTGCAGCCACTGTAGCTGTTTGAAGTGCTTTGAGAAATCCTCCCAATGTGAAGTGCTAAATAAATGTAAATTTGAATTGCAAATGTATTCCACTGCATCATACATGGGAGACTGTGGTTATAGGCCAGGATGTGAAAGTGAGGACCAGGATCTTGAACTGTATTCTCTAAGTGATAGGAAGCCAGTGGAGTCGGGTGAGGATGGGGGTGATGGGATCTCGGAGCTTGGTGCGGGAAAGGACATTATTCCAAGAAAGATTGTGATTGCGAACCAAATCTGCTGAATATTTTGATCCAATTATCTGCCAAAGTCACTAACAAAATACAGCCATTACACTTGTTTTACTTAAGGTCTGGGGGACAGTGGATTACTTTTGATTGCAGTTTTAGTTAATCTGACAAAAACATTATGAAGTGAGTTGTTACAATCTGGAATGCACTGCTGAAAGGGTGGTGGAAACAAATTCAATAATATCTTTCGAAAGATGAAAGAGTGGGGGATTGGGACTAATTGGATAGCTCTTTCATAGAGCCAGCACAGGAACGATGGGTGAATGGCATCTCTGTGCTGTAGGATTCTATGATTCCATGATAATTACACCAAAAAGTCAATTGTTTCCCTCCTTATGAGATGTAGTGTAAGAATAGTGTACTGAGACTTTTAAACAGTGAGTTTTACAACAACTATTTGCACATATATTTGCACTCACAGTAAATATCCTGTGAAGAGCTAAGAATCATAGAATCATACAGCACAAAAAGAGGCCATTCGGCCCATCGTATCTGTGCCGGTACTTTGAATAGAGCAATGTAATGTCAATCCCACTCCCCAACCATTTCCCCATAATGCTGCAGACCCATCCTCCTACTCATCCACCGCATTTTTAAAAGTAGTTATTGAATTGGCCTCCACCACCCTTTCAGTCAATGCGTTCCAGATTCGAACAACTCATTGCGTGAAAAGGTAGAGATGTCCTACCGATGTGAAAGATGCAATATCAAATGTAAGGATTATTTATTTATGTAGAACTTTTCACATAGGGAGAATATCAGTTTTTCTACAGAGAGGTATTGTTGGAACATGAAGTGCTAAAGCTATGACAATACACACACATTGTCAAGAATAATAATTCAAACTAAGTCAAAATAAATAAGAAGAAAACTCAAAAAAAAGATGAGATCGCATTATGCAGATATATCCAACTTGATAAACATTTGTCATTTGGATTATTCTAAAACAACAGTGTTTATAACCACAAAACCATTAACAAAGTTCACAGATTGTTGCGGTTTAGAAGCTAATTACCTTTGAAGGTATCACAGTGCCTGAATAATCACCTCTGAAGTACCTGGAGGTGAAAACTCCCTTGTTGGTTGGGTTCTGGGTCAGAGAATACATTTGGAAGCTGTGATAAATCAGGTTAATTTGCTACATTCAATACAATGTACAGTTAAATTATCAGGGATTAGTGTTTAATAAATAAAATGCCTTGCTCTTGCTTTAGTCCTTCAGCTGTTATACTAAACAGATTTGTTCGCCATGCGGTCTAAAAGCAATGTGATATTCACAAACCAGTGGGGTAATGTTTCACCTGGGTCCAGATTTACTCTTAATGTAGCATTTTCGAGTGTCCAGATTTTGGAAAATTGTTAAATTCACCATTAATAATAATAATCCTTGAATTCACTTTTAACTGAATTCAAGGATTATTATTATTAATAATATCACACAATAATAATAATAACTCTGAAGCTGTTTGGTTTCTGTAGTTCTTCAAAATGGAGAATTAAAATCCAAGTAGAATTTTTCCCTCCACAGTATTGCCCCACCATACTATTGCAACCCTCTAAAACCCTACCAACCGCCCGCTCCTCTCTGCTCAGTGGGCACTTGCCGGCTACATGTTCCCCGCCTTATCAACCCACCATTAACCTTTCTATCTCCATCCCAGAGTCCCATCCCTTCGTCCCTTCCCTCGCTCCCTTCATGGTTCATCTCAAGAACTTCTTCTATGATCATGCCTTTGGTTATCCTCCCCTCATCCCCCCTCCTCTGAGCTCCCAAACCCCGTATCCAACACCCAGCTCGGTGCAAACCCTTGACTATCGAACACCTTGGGATTTCCTCCCAACATGAAAGGCACTATATAAATGTAATTTTTGCTATTGTTGTTGAATGTTAACCCTCAGAATTCTTGCATTTAGTTTGGGGTTCCAATATGTGAAAATGCAAGTTGGGAGATTCACAGCCAAAGAGTCCAACCTGTGAGCAAAATAAATCCAGTTTACGAATATTCCTTTTTATAATAATCCTTACATGTAATTTAGCACTTTTCATGTTGGGATGACATCTCAAAGCGCTTCACAGGATATACTGTGCACTCACTGTCATTTTTCTGGTGAATGCAGCAGACATTTTATCATAGCAATCTCCTACAAATAGCCTTGAAGTGAGTGACTAATTTTATTTTGTTTTTTTTTGACACCAGGACACCGGAAGCAACTTACTTCTCTTTCCAAATAGTACCATGGGATCTGTAACATCTACCTGAACAGACAGACAGTTTAAAATCTTATCGAAGTATGACATCTCCAACAATACATCACACACTGCACTGGAGTGTCAGCCTAGACGATATGAGTTCAAATCTCAAATGGGGCTTGAATCCACAACCTGCTGACTCAGAGATGAGAGTGCTATCTGCTGAGCCAAGCTGACATCTTGTCGGTAATAGTTGTGGTACTGACCTGTCATGTACCAAAGTTAATTGAATAATAACAATTTACATTAATGTTAATGCCTTTCATTTCAGTGGAATGTTTCAAAGTGCTTCATACAAATAAACTTGTAGTCCTGAATCCCAACATGGTGGATCACCCCTGAAAGCAAGTGGATGGATAAGTCAATGAGGCATTTCTTTACTGAAATTCTGCTCTCCACAACTATCAACCTTTTCAAAATTTATGGGGGTCGCATAGGTTTTGAGTTGTTTTCTTAAACTTAACACAAACATTATTGCTGATGGGCCTGGCTGGTTGTAACCTTTTGATTGTCACTTCTAATTTGCAATCTTCACAGTTCCGGTTCGCAGTACTGGACATCTCCCTCAGGCATTTGATGGCACAGTTGCACAGAATTTGTGACATCATTGAGATCTTTTGTGCCCCACTGAGGCCAAATGTGCAGCATGTGCTGTAATTTGCGGAATTGTACAAGTTATTCAATAGGCCACAGTTACATTACTCCACTCGGTTATAGGCATCCCAGTTATGGGGAACCCATCATCGACAGGACATTAGTTCCGTTTGGTCAGCTGGGTGAAAAAACATCACGATGCTACGTGTATCTAAATGTATCCAAACCAGATTGAAAGTTCCACATATGTATTGCACATTCATATGGAAATTATCCTGTGTCTGAAATGGAATGTGTATTCTCTCCCTGTGGGATGCATAGTATTAGTTTGGTGAGAGCCAAGGCAAAATGTGTGTTGGGGTACTGCTGGAGTTTATCCAGCTCAAACTGCATAACTGGCCATAGCAAGCACCATCTGGCAAGTTTCTGAGTCCTGTTGATAAGCCAGGCTGCCTGGTCTGTCATCAGCAATGCCCAGGAGTACTGTGGAACCATCTGGCTCTGGAATTGGATTATCAAAACTGCCACCAGAGGGTTGACTAGATTCTGAGATTTTGTGCATTTCAGCTTGTAGCCGGCTCAGCCCCACTGAGACCCAATTTACCTCTCCCCCCTGCCTTTGTTTGTCTGTCAAAGTCTTTATCTGTGCGTTGTTTGTGTTTACCCCACTTACCTCCCCCCTGTCTGGCTGCCAAAGTTATTTGTGGGACTTTGGGGTCCAACAATTGTATCAGAGTCAGGAGGGAGACACCGTCATGCTCCATGGTCAATGTTTGGTTTGGATACTCTTGAGCATGGTGGCGGGTTTCCACAAGTGTCAATACCCGGCTGACCAAATTAAAAAATTAAATAACCTAATCATGCACATTTACCAACAATGTCATACAGTAATTATTACTAGTGATAATAATTGTCATATTGTCATGCTAATATTTGTAATAATTTGTAATAATATGCTAATATTGATAATAATTGTCATGCTCAACCCTCTAAAATAAAACCTAAAATGGTGATCATACACTGCTGGTCTTGTGCATTGGAAGCACCTCAGCTGCCAGCTCACAGGCATTTTTTAAATCTGTAAATGTAAAATGTGAAGAGATTAAGCCCCCCCACTGCATTGCTTTTAGTGCTCGAGCAACCGCTTTCTAATATCAAAACTTTCACCAACTCTTGGAGGTTGGTAAGCAGCACTCTGTTTGGTTTGGATACTCCTGAGCATGGTGGCGGGTTTCCACATGTGTCAACACCCGGCTGATCAAATTTTAAAAAAATTATGCATGCCATGCATTTGTTATTGATAATAACAATTCTTACATATGCTTTAGCTTCTTTGAGGACGATGTCTCAAAGTGCCTTAAAGTTTAGTGGCTTTGTCTTTTAGGCACAAACATGACAACCAATTTGCACACAGCAATGTCCCACTAACAGTGAATGACCAACTTTACCTGAGGGATTGGTGGCCAGAGCATTGGGGACTTTAAGTATGAAAACGTAGACTATTATCAAATCCCAGGCATTTTGGTTCAGCAACCCTTAACACAAGTACAAAGAAAAATGAAAAAGAAAACATGCAAATGCTTTGAGTCAGCTGTAAAAAGACAAATCTAGAAAACCGTAGTAAGTTAAGCATTATCTGAATGAGAGACCTTTCAGAGTCAGACATGAAATGTCAACCCATATTTTTCTCTTTGCATTATTTTCTTGCCCAGGGAGGGATTGATCCATCCCTGTGCGCCAAAAGGGAAAAAGAGTTAAATTTGTAAAAAAAAACATAAAGACAAAAATAATTGATCAGAATTCAATCCTGTATTTCCTTGGACTCAGCCAATATGTTTAATGAGGCTACATAAGCAGAATTTGCCATGAATTGGCATGAGCCAGTATTTTGAATGCTTACATTTTATTCAAGTTAATTAACAAGATCAGATTATCGAGTTCTGTTCTCTTAGGAACTTCAGGTGAAGATTGCAGGTGTATATGTGATATTTAACATATCATTAAATCATTAAATCATTAAAGGAGTGTGAGGAGACTTGGGAATAAACACTGGCAAGGACAGATTGGTCTGAATGATTATTTCTATACTATACATTTTTTGGACATATTTGTAAATCTTTGTGCTAGCCTGACTGAATTGGTAGCACTCTAGCCTCTGAGTCAGAAGGTTATAGGTTAACACCATTCCCCGTGGGGACTTTGAACTCATATGATCTTCAGTGCATTGCTGGGGGAGTGCGGCATTGTCAGAGGTGTTATCCTTCGGATGAGATGTTAAACTGAGGTCATGTCTATCTGTTCAGGTGGACATTAAAGATTCCCTAGGAATATTCAAAAAGAGAAGTTTATCCTACAATTCCCAAAATAAAATGGTCACTCACTTCATGTCCTATTGTGGAACATTGCTATGTATTAGCTGGCTGCCACATTCACAGTCACTTTATTTGTTCACAGCAATGTTTCACAAACAGCCATGAAGTAAATGACACCAGGAGAAACTCCCTTCTTTTTTGACTAACGCCATGGCATCTTTAACATGCACCTGAACAGACAGCCAGGACCCAAGTTTAACATCCCATCTGAAGGACAGCACCTCTGGCCTTTTTTCTTTCTCTTGCATTAAGAACTAGGATAATACAAAGTCATGAACTGGAGGAGGCTTTCCTATTCAAAGTCAGCGTCCACCCTTTCTAGGATTGCAACAGTGTGGCTAGACGATATCTCTTCAACAAGGTGATGAATGGAACAGCACTACTGGCGATGTTGCTGCTGAAGCCACACCTTGTGTTCATGCCAGGAACTGAAGAGCTGCTGCAGATCCACTTCAGCATCATGTACAAATCAAAAAGCTCAATGTAGGGTACTGTAGCAAGTCTTCACTCCCTGCTTCTTGTGCTGGTGGAACTATTTGCCAGCCTGTGCAGTTGCCTAGAATGAAATAATTTTGTGTGGAAGTTCAAATACCAACCATTACTTAATTAGGATTGTTTTGAATTTGGAATAAGCATCCATTATGGAGGACATGACTTTCAATCTCACTCACTTATAATAATAATCCTGGCATTTGATATAGTGCCTTATCAGGTCATTGAGATGTCTGAAAGCTCTTCACAGAATATACTGTAAAGTGAATTGCATATTTTGCAGATGAAATGTGATTTTCTCTTCAATGTCCCTTTCTAATATGAACAATATTCTTCTCTGATATTTATCCATTTTGGTCAAAGTGTACATGTACCTCAAATGTTTATTTACTTCAAAGAGAAGGTATGAAATATGATCTATATTTTTCATAAGAAATCGTCTGAGATATTGTCTTCTATTAGATCCCCATATCCACAATAGGAATGACTGATTACTTACTTTTTGTTTATCATCTTTGCAGAGAATCAGTACTCTGTGATGGCTGCCTCTTGATAAGAAACCTTTCTTTCGCCTTTCATGACACTCAATATGTAAGCATTTGTAATGCTCAGGCCCAGACGTCATTCTTGCTCTCAGGGATCCTTGCTCCAAGCTACAACTCATCCAAAAGTCTACAGTCAAACTTTTGTCCTGCAACAATTATCCCTATCCTTCCTGGACTCCACTGGTTACCATTATCCCAGTGGATTGACTTAATGATCCTCATCCTGATCTTCAAATTCCTTCAGGATCTAGGACTTTCCTATATGTTTACAATCTCCTCCAACTCCACCCTTTGCCTTCTGACTCTGATCTACTGCTTGTTCTTACTCTTTAGGTACGTGGCTCAAATAGTAACTCTTTTGCCTTGAATTTAAAGATTATGGGTTCAAGACCCACCTCAGTTCTTTAAAATCACATTCCAAATTAATACTCCAAATATTGTGCAGGGATATGCTACATTGTGGGAGGTGCCATTCCTTTAGATGAGATGTCACATCAGCCTGTTCTGGTGGACATTGAAGATCCCATGTCACTAATCAAAAAGAGAAGGGCCTGTATCCTGTACCCTGGGCAAAATGCTCAAATAAAAAAATGGTTAGTCACTTCATGGCTGTTTGTGGGATATTGCTATGCATAAGTTGGCTGCTGCATTCACCTACAAAAATACAGTCACAACATTATACAATAAATCCTATGAAGCACTTTGAGACATCCTCTCGACATGAAAGACACTAGATTAAACACAATTATTTGTACTTTTTGAATTTTGCTTCCTACTATTGGTGGACGAGCCTTCAGATATTATGCCCAAAGGCAGCCCAAATACCTAGTTTGACCTCATGGTTTTGTATTATGATCTGACACAAGATCCAAGTGCTTCTTTCAGCAAGTGTCCTTTACAGGCTGCACAAAGAAAGCAGATCCTTCTTTCTACAGCAGACAGGTATGAGCTCTTCTACAGCTACTTTGGGCTGATAGTTTATCTCAAGTAGCTCCTTGCTCACTGTGAGCTGTTAGGACTTTTCTGTTCTTTTTTAACTTATTTCTCATTTATAATACTTGATAACCATTTGCATTTTGATCCACCACAGAGGAAAGAGAATACAATAAATAAATGTAAAAAGAATGAGACTCATATCAAAATTTCAAAGAAACAAGCAAAACAAAAGAATGATGGCAATAAAGTAAAATAACTCATGAAAGAAACATGATTGCTTATTTTTTCTTGATTTGTATTGAAAGAAGCATTTCTCCTGTTATTGACTGGATATGGCAAAGTCAAGTTTACCTTGAACTCTTCCCCATACAGTTCAGCCAATCGTATGTCATGTAAAGCACATTTCAATAATTAACCATCAGAAGCATGCTCTTCATTGTTTAAGGATATGGGTATATGTAAAAAAAAATGTATCATAATCCAGCACAAACTCCTTCCCCACTGCTTAGGAAGTTCACACTGCAGCAGGCAGCATTGCCCCATTAGTGAAATGCTCTCTGCTGGTGGAGTTACTCCATCTGCTGCTACATGATCTCTTTGACCAGTGGGACTGAGTCCAAAATGTAATTAGAACTTCAGAGTCAATGACTTAAACCTGTATTTTGCATTAAATTATAGCTTCATTTTACACACTCTGAATAAGCAAATTATCATAAAATCAAATGCATAAGTCACACAGCTGCTATCTCCCCACTTGCTGGTATCTTTTTGGGTAAAATGGATTAAATATCTCACATTTTGTAATCACAAATGATCCTTTGCACATTACCATATTCATTATTAAGTGGGCCTTGTAAATTTGGGTGTTATTATTTCTAATCTTCGTCCTTCCCTCCCTCCCTGTTTTTATTTTATCTTCTGTTTGATATTGCATTTATATATGTACAGAAGAAAGCTTCTTCAATTCAGCTTTCAAGTTATTTTTTAAATGTTGAATCTTTGAAGTAGAGTTCAAAGAGTTCATTTTTTTTCCACATGGATAACAGATATTACTTGGGATAAACATTTGAATCGAATCAATTTACATTCAGATCTGAACCATTCAAAGTACATGGTCTGAATCTAAAATATGTTGTAAAAATACATTATAGCTTACAATATTTTAAAAAGTTTGCAAAGTTTGCAGGGATTTGAAAGAAAATCTTAAATTAATTCTTAATTTCAAAATCGATTCTGCTTAAGAATAATGGACAATCGGCTATTCAAGTTATGACTGAATTTATAAATTTTCTACAATATACATAATATTACATTAAACCCTTTTTACTTTTTAATAACTTAATGCTAATTCAATGTTAAGGCAAATTAAGTCATGAGCCACAGTCAATGTGCAACTTTTAACACAAAATAAACAAAAAGTGACACTGTATTTTATCATTTAATTTGTGCTCAATAATGTTTCACAAACAACCATGAAGTGAATGACCAGTTGTATTTGGCAGTTTGTTGGCCAGGAAACCAGAAGAAACTCCTTTTACTTCTCAATAGGGCCATGGGATCTTAACATTCACTTAAAAAGCTTGTGTAACTTTACTGATGTGATACCAACAAATTGGGATTACAAATGCACGAAAAGAACAAAGTGTGGAATATGATCCGGCTGCTCATTAAACTGAGGCACCGTCTGCCTGTTCAGGTGGACGTTAAAGATCCCATAGCACTATTCGAAAAAAGAAACAGAGTTTCTCCTGAAGTCCAGGCCAACAATCCCCAAATAAAATTGTTCACTCACTCCATGGCTGTTTGTGGAACATTGCTGTGCACAATTTGGCTGCTGTGTTGATCCACAAAACACAGTCACTCCATCTTATAATTTATCCTGTGAAATGTTTTAGGTTGTCTTCCTGATGTGAAAGGTGCAATGCTAAGTGCAAGGATTATTATTATTATCACTACTAATATTATTATTGCTAGAGATTAAAGATTCAGATTAATTTGAATTTTTATCAATATTTAGATTTTTGCTAAATGCAAAATGATGATACAAAATCGTCGTTTGGTTCAGGATCATCAGATTTTTTTTCAAAGTTATTCAATATTTGATGATGTAGAAATGCACTGAGTTAACCATTTGCAAAAATTCAGNTTTTTTGAGCCCCAAAAATAACAAAAGTTTATACAGACAACAGCAGCAGCAACAACAAAAGCTTGCATTTACATAAGCAGCATTCACATGGGATCAAGTCTCAGAGTTCTGACAAGGAACTGATTATTGGAATGGCCACAAAGGATTACAATAAATCTGTTCAGAAACATCACATTTTCTAGTCTTTTGCTGAAGACTGGTCACATCCAGTTTTTATGCAAGTTGGGTCTCCTTGAAGCTGAACTGTCTCCAAGGTGACATGCTTGGCAATGGAATGTCAGAATCGAGCCAGCCCTCTGTGGCGGTTTTGCTACTCCAGTACCTGAGCCAGGCGGGACTGCGCTACTCCAGGGCACTGCTGGTGAATGCCCAGTAGCCTGGCTCATTGGCTTGGAGGGGCAGATCAGTCACTGGGGGCAGGGATTCTTCCCACTCAGCAATGGACAAGCAGAAGGAAAACTTGCCAGTCAGTGTTTTCAAAAGTAAGCTATGTGGTCTTAGCTGGTTAGAGTCCAGCAGTGCCCAAATGCACACTCTGGGGTCCTCAATTCTATACCTAATATTCTTTGGAATGAAATAAAAAAGAAATAAAATAGAAATAAAATAGAAAGTGTGTATTCCATTTCAATACATGGACATTTCCAATTGTTGATGGGATGCGTGGAACTCTTAAGTTGGATTTGGATATGCTTAAGTATGGTGCTGCATTTCCCCATGTGGCTCACACCCACCGACCAAAATAAATTTCTTTAGTAAAAGTTGGAAAATTGTGTTTCTTAATAGATAACTCCCTTGAAATACGAATCCTGCTCCTCTGATGTCAGCATAACAGCTAGGCCCAAATCCAAAGATTTCAGTGTTATCACTGCTGCTGCTGATCGCTGAGGGCATGGTTTCAAGGCCATTTCACGAGATATGTCCTGAGTTAACAATTGTCCCACAGTCTTTCTTGATTGGGAATTGCAATGTTTGTTTACAGATAGCCTCCTTGAAACACATAATACATTATTTGATATTGATAGTGTAAATTCAGTCTATTGTTTTTATTAATGTAAGAAAGTAGAGCATGGGACTTTTGAAATTGGTGAAGATTAAATCTAGAACAGATGTTAAAAAAAAATCATTATTATACGAGTTATAATTGTTTGGAGAATCAATTAAAGTGAAGTAATGGATGCAAAGTGTTGGGTTCATTCAAAATACAATTAGATTTAATGATAGCCCAGATAATGTATAGAGATGAGTTTTGGTGACTCCAGTAGCCTTTCAACAACAACAACAACAACAAGATTCCATTTATAAAGCGCCTTTCACGTCAGGAGGACGTCCCAAGGCGCTGATTCTCAGCCATGATTTCTTATTTAAGTATTTCCAGCATCCTGGGATATTATCCTGACATGAAAGGCGCTATATAAATGCAAGTTATTGTTGCTGTTGTTGTTGTTGTAAAGTTCTATTGAGAAGCTGACTAATTCTATATCATGAAGTCCTGTAGCTCAGTGATTAGAAGATTTTCCTTGCAAGCAAGAGATCTGGGTTCGATTCCTGGCAGGGTGAAATGTTGGGCAAGTTTCCTTTCTCTACATGCCTCTGTTTACCTAGTAGTAAATAAGAACCTGGTCGTTACTCATTGGCGGATCATTTTTCCGGGGTTAATAATTCCTTCAAAAAAATTATAGCAATAAATTGGTCACTTCAATTCATGACTGTTTATGGGGCACCGCTGTGCGCAATTGGCTACTGTGTTTCGCCCACAAATACACAGTCAATTCACTTTACCGTATATTCTGTGAAGTGCTTTGAGATGTCTCAAAGATGTATAAGGCGCTATATATAACAAACGCAAGGATTATTATTATTATTACTCTAAAACATCTTCATATAAACATTGTCTCGTTGTCAATCACATATAATGAAAATCGGTATACTTTGAGAACAGATATACTTTACTACTGGTTTATTCACTGTTTGGAAAAAAAATCAATGCGTTTGTTTCATCCATACATGGACAGTGTTGGCAGTTGGCAGTATAATGAGGTTGATCTCCCTGCTGCTGGGACAGCTTGTGAGCGAGGACTCAGCAATAAAGAATACAAATGAGTTTCTTGAATAAAACAGTTTGAATCCCATATTTTTGACAGTCCCATTATATAATATGAAAGCTAATCAGCTTTTCTATTAAAAAGGGTCGAACTGCTTTTCACAGCACACATTTTTTAAAGATGACAAGTGTTGCGCAACGTACTGTGATACTGCAGATTACAGAAGTTACAGATCATTCGGTGAAAGGTGCTTATAGTTTTACTGCTATATAGTGGAGGATTAATAGCTAACACAGGTGGAAATTGGTAGCTAGGACAATTAATCCAATATTATATAGCAAAAATGAATTATTTCAATATTCATTCTGCACTTTAATATTTGTTACAAATGAATATATATTTTATAAAAAGTTGTCTTATAATAATTCGATAGAGCACCTTATCAAAAGTTATCAAGGTATCTCAAAGCACTTCACAGGATTTCACTGTGAAGTCTAATGACTGTATTGTAGGCAAAGGTGTCAGCCAGTTTGCATACAGCAACATCCAACAAACAGCTATGAAGTGAACGATCAATTTTACGATTGTTTTAATGATAGCATAATAAATTGGTTCATTGGCATTGAGAAGTAATTTTTTTCAGTAAATGAGTAATAGAAGTCTTGGTAGATTTGCCTGAATTACTGCTGAATAGTGCTCATTTAATGTTCAAAATGCACCCAGGAGCATTCTCTGATCAGTTGAAAGTTTCAGCCTGTTCCCTCAAAATGTATTTCACAGGTCTTGATGGTGATCATGCAACAATTTATCTCCTGATAGAGATGGATAGTGCAGCACAAATACCTTAGCAAATCAATAGCAAAATGGTGTTGCATTTATGTTTCAAAACCAGTCTTTTATATGGAAAATAATAATGGCTGAGCTGGATGAATATGCCAAGGCTACATGTCAGGACCATTCGTTTAAGTACCAACATCATATCTAGCATTTAGCACGTGTGCCAGCCAACACAGGAATGGTTTACATTTTGCAAATCCTTCATTCTCAACATCCGTTCTATTTTCAGTGGCTCGTCAGGCTAGCTTAGTTAGTAGCACTCTCTCTTCTGAGTCTTTGAAAGTTGTGGGTTGGGACCTGGAGCCATATAGTCTAAGATGGCACTTCAATGCAGTAATGCGGTTGTGCTGCATTGCTGGATGTCCTGTACTTTGGATGAGATGTTTAACCGAAGTCCTGTATGCCAGGTGGACATTAAAGATTCCATGGAATTATTCAAAAAGGGAATGCGGTATAGCAAATGCAAGGATTATTTTTACTTGTAGAAAGCCTATGGCGTGCAATTGGTAATGTATGAGATAAATTAATAACACATGTAGTTTTACTTTTGTAGTTGTAGAATGATATTTGTTGCGAGATAGTGAGGTACTGTGAATCTACCTGTATGTACTGTCACCTACATTTTGAAGTTGGTAGTTGTAATAATAATCCTTGAACTTGATATAACAGTTTATCACATCATTGAAACGTCTTAAAGACTGTAAAGTGTAGTGACTGTATATGAAAGTGCATGCAGTAGACAATATGCCCACAAACAACCATGAAGCGAATGTCCAAATTGTCCAATGGTGTCCAAATTGTTTTACTTAATCTCAAGATGTGGGCAAGGCTAACCCACAAAACGCATTTGGCCACAAAACGCACAAAGTCACTGCAGTTTACAATTTAGTTCGTGAAGCACTTAGGCACATGTGAAAGGTGCTATACTTTCAATACAATAATGATTATTATTATTAGTTACCCTGAGAAAGTGGCAACATGCCTTATCTTTTAACCATTGTTGTAATTTGCCTTCTTTATGACGATTTAAAGATTTGCAATTTGGTATTTTGCAAATCTCTTGAACCAGAAATTGCAAAATAAATTGCAGTTTAGTTATTTGAATCCAGCTTTCAAATTGTGTATCTTCCATTCCAGTTCATTAATATATACCTTTTAAATATCTTTCCCAGTTTGCACAAGGTGCGTGTCCATCTCAACCTGAATCTGTGCTGCTGTACTGATGGGTTAGGAAAAGCAACTCAAGGCAGTTTTCAAGTAGACTGCACTTATGTATTGACAATGATCCATTTACGCTTTTTTTTTGCAGATTAAGGGAATCACTGTGGAGAGCTGGAATCCAAAGACAACAGCATACATCCCAGCAGGGTCTGTCTTCACCTTTCCTGATGTAGGATTCAACCCTGAAACCTCCACATCAAGCAGTGTAAGTAGCATCAAGGAAAATGCAGGGTGAGGCACAAGGCACTGGTTATGCAGGAGAATAATAATAACAATAATCGTTGTATTTGATAAAGCACCTTACCACGTCTTCGAGACATTGCAAAGCTCTTCACAGAATATATTGTAAAATGAATTTACTGTATATTTTGTGGGCGAAACAGGTCAGAATACAGAGAATTTTAATGCCGATGCATTGAAAGAGAGATTCAGAAGACAGACAGCACTTGTTGTACCAGATGGGTTTTTTTGCTATAAAATTCAGTAGTGTTTTTGTTGCAATATTTGGGCACATCCAAAAGTGTTCAGTATAAAGTTGGACTATTTCTGAAACACATTCCACACTAAGTGATCAATATAATCTCTCCACTGCTGTACAGTAATGTGGATAATATGTTCTTGCGCTAGAGCAGCTACGTAATTGTGATGATTACTCAGGGGACAATAATGCATCAGCCTGGTTCCAGTTGATAGCATTCACATTCTGAGTCAGAAGGTTGTAGGTTCAAGCATCACATTTGGGCTTTCAACTTGCAGTTCAGGCAGACACTCCAATATATTAGTTCCCAGTAGCAGAACTCCAGATCTCCATTACATCAATCCTTCCCAGGCTCTCTATTGCAGATTCTCCAACACAGCACTGGGGAGTATTGGATTGTTGGATGTGACATCCTTCAGATGCACCATTAAACTAAGGTCTCAACTGTCTGTCTGTCTGTCTGTCTGTCTGTCTGTCTGTCTGTCTGTCTGTCTGTCTGTCTGTCTGTCTGTCTGTCTGTCTGTCTGTCTGTCTGTCTGATATTAAAGATCCCATGGTACGATTTGAAAAGAGAAGGGAATCTCTCACTGTGTCTTTGCCAGGAACCCCCTAGATAAAATTGGTCATCCTCTAGCCATGACCCTAAGTCAATTGATGTTCTGTCCTCTTGCTTGTCAGACTGAAGGCTTGGACGAGCACTAACTTTCTACAACTGAATGTTGACAAGATGGAACCATCCTTCTTGGTTCCCGTCAATGTCTTCTCATCTGTGCCTCCAACTTTCACATCCTATCCCTCAGATTTACTGAAGTTGTGCATAACCTAGGCATCAGATTCGATCTTCAGTTGTCCTTGTTTTCTCACATCCAGTCCCAGACCAGGATTGCTTTTTTCCACCTCTGCCACATTGCCTCCCCTTCCAACCATACCTCACCCACAGTGCAGCTGAAACCCTTATCCATCCCTTATCCATTATTATTTGTCACCTCTTGACTTGATTTTTCCAATGCCTTTTATGCATCAGCTCCAATCCATTTATCCAAAACATATTCTATGTTCGTATTCTCACCAACACATATCTCTCCAGTCCTTGCCAGGCTCCACTGGCACCCTATTGCAGAATGGATCATTTTCAAGATCCTCACACTTACTTACAAATCAATTCATGCTCTAGTCTCTGTAACTCTCTGACCTGCTTACGAGCCACTCCACTACCCACCCCTGCACTCAGCTGGCTCCAGCTACCTGCATGTCTCTCATCCCATCCGCTTCAGCATCAGGAGCCATACTTTAAGCCACTACGCCCCAAAACTCTGAATTCCTCTGCCTTGCCCCCTCTTTGCCTCATCTGAATACCTTCCCCTTTGAGCATGCCTGCAATCACTTCCCCTTTCTCACCTTTAAGCATTCCAAGATGTTACCTGTGAGAGGGTTGCTATATAAATACACATTGCTATTGTAGTTATTGTCATTCACTTCATGGCTGTTTGTGGAACATCGCTGGACACAAATTGGCTGCCGTGAATACACAGTCACTACACTTTACAGCATATCCAGTGAAGAACTTTGAGATGTATTTGAGATGTCCTCCCAAAGTGAAAGGTGCTATGTTAAATCTAATAATTAATTTATTATATGGTATAATGACTCAAGAATAGGAATCCGAAGTACAATCCAAATGTAAGCTTTTTTTCACTTTTAACAAGAGTGCAATATTTTACAAGACATTTCTCATTTACATTATTTTTCATATTTGTGGCTGAATATTGACATTAGAAAATATTCTCTGGCAACAACATGACTTAAGGATACGTTTACAAATATTTTGCTGGAAGCTTACAAGAATTTAGCTTCAAATTGATTATTACCAATAGCTCTGCTGCACATATTCAATACGTCTCTGAGACCATCATTAGTATTTTTTAATAAAGCAGTTTTATTTATTATCTTCAGTAAATTAGATTTCAGTGAAACATGAAAGGAAAAGTCTGAAAAATTAAAAAACATTTGTCTCATATGAAACTGTAATGGGATATTGGTTTGGACTATACAGGAACTGGACAGCAATATTGCATTGCTATAAGCCTGGTATAAGATAATTCTCACAAGTGGCTTTTGAATCAGGAATCAAGTGGACCAAGAGACAAAGAATTTCTCCCTCCAGATTTAATGTCATGAATAGTAGCCTCTCTTGTAATGTGGGTTGCTCTAAAATAGTAATACTTGCATTTAATATAGTGTCTTTTATGCTAGGAGAATGTCTCAATGTGCTTCTCAAGATATTCTGTCAAGTATAATTACTTTGTGTTTTGTAGGCATACGCAGGAGCCAATTTGATTGGAGCAATATCCCACAAACAGCCATGAAGTGCTTGCAGTGTTTCAAAATCTGATAAATTCCTCTTGTTTATGGGTTTCTCTTTTTGATGGCTTTACATGTTTCACTCATAAAAAATACAGATAAAGCCAGTATCTTGCAAATTGGTTTGTAACACTGTGAGGTGCATTTTGGAAGTCCATTGAGCACTGTGACCAATAAGAATGGTGTTGAGAGCAAATGATGCTTTCTGCCTCCAGGAACACATGGGGACTTGTCCATGTGCTAATTATCCTAAAGTTGTTAAATTTAATAATATGTTAATGAGCACCATAGGTGTTAATTAACTCTTCACAATCATCTTGATACCCCCGCCAGGCCGAAACCTCAGACATGTTTCCTTCCTCCACATGGCTTTGTTTTCCTTGCATTAAATAGGAACCCGATTTGTTTGTCAATTGATGGATCGCTTTAACTGGGATTAATAATTCCTTCAAAAATAATAATAATAATAATTTGGTCACTCAATCTACAAGTGTCTGTGGGACACTGAATTTTTGTGGGCCACTTCTGTGCACAATTGGCTGCCGCGTTTTGCCCACAAATGATATGGTCAATTCACTTTAGATAGGGTTTAAATGAAAGAACAATTATTTCAGAGAAACTCCCTTCTTATTTTGTAATAGCTGTACCCATTGCATCTATGCTTACAACCAAAGGAATATGGAATGTAGATTGACATACAGACAAACACAATTACTTATCCTTGAAAGGTTTGATTTTCGCTCAGGTATCTTTATAATGACATATATAAATTTATAATTTATAATCATTGGGACATCCTCCTGAAATGAAAGGCGCTTCTAAAATGTAATTTTGTTGTTGTTGTTGCCACGGCTTAGCTTCATCTGTGTTCTTTAAGTTTTTCCCGCCACGACTTGGCTACGTGCATGCTCCGTGATCCATGATGCCACAGCACCACAGTCAGTCAACGCAGCCACCAGGTGTAACTTTGACTTGGTGGCCATCAGATGTAACTGCAGCAAAAAACGCAAAACTGAAATACGTTTTAGGTCATAACTCATGAACGATAGGAGGTTCCTGAAACCAAATATACTCATGTCACTCCCAGATGCAAGACCTTTCCAAAGAGCTATAACTGATGTCTCTATGTCAATTGGTTATTTAGATCCTTCTTGAAGCACTTACAGATAGACAGACAGACAGACAGACAGACAGACAGACAGACAGACAGACAGACAGACACACAGACAGACATTGCTGTTTTAATTAGTATAGATAGAAGATAGTGCCAATGGGATCTTTAGCGTCCACTTGGACAGGCAGTTGGTGTCTGAATTTAACTTCTTATCCAAAGGACGGCACCTTCAACAATACAGCACACCACAAACACTGTTTTGGAATGTCATAAACAGTCATATTTTTCACTCCCTGATTTGAAAGAAGTCAATGTAGCAATAAATTAACATTAATGTTCTGGAAATGCAAACTGACATTCAAGTTTAGAATCCTTAATCAGAATACAGCCTGAACAAATAAGTATTTACGAAGGGAAATACAGCAACCTCAGGTTAATGCAAAGCGACTTACTGATATGAAAAAAGGCAGTTCAACAAACATTAGTCATTTTAATATTGCAATTGCCTTGAAGCAATCGCTCATAAATGTTATTCAATATGATGGAATAAAATTAGACCTTTCCTCAGACACACCTGCCACATTTAGACACCAATGGACATGTTTAGTTGTTGAAAAACAGAACCACCATGTATCAGCTGAAGGCATTAAACCATTAAGGTGAAAGAAAAAGTCTGCGGAAATGGTAGAAGAAAATGAATACCATGAAAAGTTAATAGAATGGACCATTAATAGGTTGGGTCATCATTTCAGCTTGCTGTCAGCTTTCCTTGCAGTGTGAAATTCCCAGTAAAGCAGCAGATGCTGCTCAATTTATAGGCAAATTGGGAATACAGAATAAAAGGTTCTATGTGTAGAAGGTGTCAAGGAGAAAGATATCCTGCAGGTAGGGTACTTGACAACCTGATGACCTTCCTTTCCTTTTCCATCTATTATCGGAATGGGTTTAGAGGGAATGCTTTAATTACTGTTCCTTTGACATAAGATCATATATATTTTTTGGAGGTGATAGTACTACAAGCTGACTGAACACAGCGGATCATTTCTATCTTTTCCAGAATTCCAGAACTGCTTCCAAATTGGAGTCTAAAATGCAGCAATTTCAAATGGAGTTCTGTAATAAGTTCCCACAAGTCTTAGCTTTGTGGTTAGTGCGCTCACCCCGTGAATGAGAGGACCTGGGTATGATTCCAAAATAGGGCAGGGCAAAATGTTACGCAAATTTCCTTACTCCACACACCTACTTAGCAGTAAGTAGGAACCTGGTTGTTTGTTGATTGGCGGATCACCTTCCAGGGATAATAATCGCTTAAAAAAAAAAGAAATAAAAAGAATTTGGTCACTCAATCCATGACTGTTTGTGGGACAGTGCTGCATTTTATCCATTTTACAGTATATTCTATGAAGCACTTTGAGACGTCTCGAAGGGGTGATAAGGCGCTATATCAAAAGCAAAGATTATTATATTATATAAGTCACAAATGGGTCATTCATTTGAATTGCTGAAATACTTAATTCAGACTTGCAACATTAAAGGAGAGTGGTTTCCATCTGTGAATCTGAGTGACATCTTGTTACAGAAGACATTCCCATTTTCTCACATTCACCTACATAATAGGCAGTCACCACACTCTATAGTATATACTGTGAAGTGCATTGAGACACCCTCCCAATGCGAAAGCTACCATTTTGAATGCAAGGATTAATATATATATTTTTTTGCGATTTAGATTTCTTATCAAGGTCGGGACATGGGATTAAAAATAATGCCAGGATCTGATAAAATGACAGAATAGACTTGATGGACTGAGTGGTCTGGTCATGTTCATATGCTCCTTATAAACTCACTTGAAATCAGTACTTTTCAGATTCCAATGTACAATTTAGCATTATGAAGCTTGAATTTTCTTTTTTTAAATGCTCCCATCTCTGCAGAACAAATCATAGGCATGAAAAAGGTCATTTTTGTTTGCTTGTCCCAAATAATGCAGTTTGCTTTGTATGACAGAATTGGAAAAAGAAAAGAAATTGGATTAACACAGATAGTTCCAGTGGGGAGATAAGACTCACATGTACTGTCCAATGGATTTAATGGCCTCCTTCTGTGCTGCTATTTCTATAATTCTATGATAATGTTGAATAAACAAATAATGCATAAAAAATACACTATTTTGTGCAAATAATTAAACTTGTGCTGGGCAACGGTATTAATTTAAATAGTTAATTGTGAGCAATATTGTATTTTGTACAATATATGCAAGATATGTCATATGGACAGCAGTAGCATTGCATCCAGAAGATGGATATCAGCTAATGAATTATATGTTGAAAATATTTAAAATCATTTATCAGTAGTATAGTTTTATTCCTTACTAGATTTCAGTAAATGTATTTTATTAGTAGAAAGCATTTTTTGTACATAAATGTAATGTATCCAATTTATAAAAAAAAATCTCCTCACTGGCATGTCTCTCTCTGCTCTTGATCTCTGGTCTCTTCTTGCTGGGATCCATTTCACAGGTGCTAGTTGCCCTCCAATAACCCAGTTAAATGACCTTTGTTTATGTGTGAGGCCTGCAAGTAAGTGCTACTTGGATGCAGAGGATATTGCAGCCAAGCCTGACATTTGTCCACCTGGCTGCTTTTTTGTTGGTCAGCCAGGTGTCTGACATGTGTGGAAACCCATCACCATGCTTAAGAGTATCCAAACCAAGCTGAGATTTCCATGCATCTCACCTACACATAATAATTCCAGAGGTAGATTGCTGGAATGGAATGCACACTCTCTTCCTGGAGGGACACAACCTGCTTATCTAATTCCGGAACGTATTAGGTGCAGGTTGGCAAGAGACAAGGCTTGGGGACCCCAAAGTGTACATTGGTGTACTGCTGGAGTTGAACCTGACTGCCATGCACATGCACAACAAACAGAAGGTGCTATAGAGGGAACTGGATAAGAGGCTCTGACTGGTGTTCCTCTCTCTATCTCTGGCAAAGTTGTGACCATTTTAGCTTTCTGGTGAAGGCCTGCCTGATAAGCCTTGATCAAGAGAAACCCTTTGACAGGGTATCTCACAGCTACATGGATGAGGTACTCTCCAAAATGGGTTTCGGGGAGGGAATCTGCAAGTGGATCCGATTACTCTATGCAAACGTCTATAGCGCAGTCACGGTCAACAGGTATGAGACTGAGCCGTTCCCCATTAGGTCAGGAGTAAGGCAGGGCTGTCCCCTATCCCCCACCCTGTTTGTTTGCTGCATCAAACCGTTTGCACAGGCCATCAGGAGGAATGAGAGCAGCAGAGGTGTTATCATCCCGGGCAGCCACGTACACAAGCCAAGGCCTCCCTGTATATGGATGATGTCACTGTCTTATGCACAGACCAAAAATCGGTCTTGAGCTGGCTAGGCATTTGTGACCGGTTTGAACAAGCCTCAGGAGCTGAGGTCAACTGCCAGGAAAACGAGGTGATGTATTTTGGAGACTGGAAAGAACACAGTCACATACCGTTTGCAGTGAAGCCAGACTACACCAAAGTCCTCGGCATCTGGTTCGGGCTGCCAGGGCGGTGCCAAAATAGCTGGGACGAGCATCTAGGCATAGTGAGGAAGAAACTAGTGATGTGGTGCCAGCCCTCGCTGTCCATCACCAGAAAAAATCTGGTGATAAAGTGTGAGGCCCTCTTGGTGTTACTGTAGGTGACCCAGATACGGCCTTTGACCAGGAACAATGCCACTGCAGTCACCAGCGAGGTCTTCCCACTGATCTGGGGGTCCAAGATGGATTGTGTCTGCAGAGACATGATGCTGAAAACCCCGGAAAAGGAGGGGAAAGTGGTCCCTAATGTAGCCCTGATCCTCATGGTCATCTTTGTGTGTAGCTGCCTGAAGCTGTGCCTGGAGCCACTCTACACCGCCAAAAAATGCCACTATGTGCTGGGTTTCTACTTGTACCCGGTGCTAAGAAGGGGGTCTGGGAGAACTGCCTCAAAATATTCCACACAGTTGGAGCATACCAAACCACCTATCCTATGTTGAGAAATTCCTGAAGAATACCATCCCAGACTCCCTCGTAGTCACTGAGTGGTCCGCGAGGCAGGTAGTTGAAACATTTTGAAAGGGGGAGAGTGCAGACCTGATCGGGAGGTACCCTGAGGCGACAGCCAGCTACGTCTGGCAAAACACCTTGTCACCAGCCCTGACCAACAACCATCAGGACATGGCCTGGCTGGCAATAAAAGGGGACCACCCCCCTCAGGGCTTTCATGCACGGTTGAGGTCTGGGCCAGTCAGCACATTGCCCTCGAGCCGGCTGCAGAGGTCAGGAGACCAGGGACCACCTCTCTCCTGGAGTGTTGTTTCGCAAAGGCGGTTTGGAAAAAGATGGAATGGATTCTCTTGCGGTTCGTCCCTGGGGACCTGCTGTCATGGCACTCGGTGCTGTACAGCCTCTTCCTGGGGCTCGCAGCGAAACCCACATTGAGTGTGCCTGGAAGATCATAAACTCGGTAAAGGAGGCCCTTTGGCACTCCCAAAACTAGATGTTCTTCTGGCAGAATGAGGGTACAGTGAGGGCCTGCCTCAGGCTCGCGCACGCTGTAAATGTATGTACCGTAAACATGTGCGTGTACGGTGCACATCGGGACACCTTCCGAAAGCAGCAAGTGTGCCTTATCAGGTTGTGTGCGGTCAAGCACATGGATGTGGGGTACACAGGGGAGACTCCCAACTATGTTAAAGGGAGCGTCCCAAAAAACGTGTGGTGTATCGGGAGAAAAGAAAAAAATTGTAACAGAAGATGTTACGTTTGTTTTGGATATCTGTTGTACTAAATATTGTATTGATAAATAAATATATATTTTCAAAAAAAAAGCCTTCTAATATAAACCCAGCTGAGATCAGGCCAGACTGGGATTCAGACAAGAAAGTTTTTGATCTATAAGTGCAGTCCCAGCCATAACAACATCAGGTTTGCCCCAGAAATCTGCAATTCTAAGAAAGAACGAACATTTTGATATGTTACCAGAATATATTATGGGCTTTATTTCTCTCCGTTTGGTGTTAAAAACATTTTGTAACATCTTATCACATTTAAACATCTTAAAGTACTTCATAAATAATTAATATCAAGTGTAGTGACTGCCAACTAGATCTCATAAACAGCCATGAGGTGAATGATCAATTAATGAGGAGGATTGTTAGCAATGGGATTGGGGGATGGAGAGGGGAAGATAACTCTCTTCTCATTTTGAATACTATTATGATCTGTAATGTCCATTCCACCTGAACAGGCAGATGGACGTTAGATTAATATTTTATTGGACTGATGGCACCTCTGACAATACATGCTCACTAAATATTACATTGGAGTATCAGGCTTGCTGGATTATGAGGTCAGGTCCCAATGTGGGAATGGAAATCACAACGTTTTGAAGTATCGGTTAAGCAAACTATAACCTGAGCCAAACAAACATGGTTTACTTATCTACCATCACTCCTCTTAATAGTTCAGTCAAAAAGATAAAAAGTATAAATTTAGGGAAATAAAACTGTACATGGATCAAAGCCTTTTCAATCACCATAGCTGCATACTTGTAACAGAGCACAGGAATAGAAGAATTTGATCCCAATTTATAGTATGATTCTGTCTGCTTTTGTTGTGAATTTCAAGGTGATACAATTTACAGCAATCAAAATAAACAGTATGAAATTAATATACTTTGATCATAGATCAGTGTAAAAACTCTCACATCTTGCCTTTGGTGAAGATATGGGCTGTGAAATTGGAGATTTGTATCAGTCTGATATAAGCTGTGTGATGCAGTGCCCATCAGATTTAACTGATGAAAATTTCTGATGCATGCATGCTAGCAGGTAGTTTATTATATTTATAATGAATGTTTAACAATTTTTCTCATGCTGGAGTTTGGTATAGAGAGCTGATGAAAATATGAAGTGCAGCTGAGTGTTTTAATCAACTTGAAGTCCCATTCCAACATAAAACATATGGAACATTGATTATGACCCTTAGCAGATACTGATGTATCACAACTACTGAGCTGTAGTAGTTCAGCTTGTTCTAAGAATTATGGCTTTCACCATGCACTGATGCCCACTCTTTCAAGCAATCCAACTATTACAGATTCAATAATTTGTCCACCAATATTTCATGGCAAGTGTACCTATTTGGGAAGGTGGGTGGGTAGCTGGTGGTAGGGGCAGAATGTCAATATAAGCCAGAAAGAATTTAATTGAGTTTTGTAAAATCAAGTGGATGTAAAATCTAATTTAAGCACTCTGAGAAGCTGCCCCGCATGAAGGGCACTGTATAAATGCAAGTTGTTGATGTGGTCATGTGTGCTTCCAGTTGATTTAACAAACTTAAATGAAATTCAGGCTCTACCAGTGGGATAAAGTGCCACTGTGTATTTCTATTTAGTTAGATTAACTTATTCCCTTTGGGAACAACTGGCTTTATGGACTTGTATTCACCTTCTAACTTCTGATCATGAAGAAAAACTTTGACAAGTCCTTTTTTTTATTGAATGCAGGTAATTGTTTGATAATTTGGGTGGTCACTTTAATCTTAAATTCATTGTTTTATTTCCACATAACTGGTTCTGATGTCTTGCATAGCTTTCTCATGACTCTGATACATCATATCTATATTAAATGTCAAATGTGTTACTTTGGCTTAGTTCGTTGAGCTGTAAATCAGAAAGATATGGGTTTGCATCGTGTAGAGATCTGAGTTCAGAATGTAGGCTTACACTTCAGTGTGCAATAATAAAGTGAATTGACTGTTTTTTGTGGGTGAAACACAGCAGCCAATTACGCACAATATTATCTCACAAACAATCGTGGATTGAAGTGACCAATTTTTTTTTAAGGAATTATTACCCCCGTAAAAGCGATCCGCCAATTGACTAACAACCAGGCTCCTACTTATTGAGAGGTAAACAGAGGCGTGTGGAATAAGGAAACTTGCCCAACATTTCACTCTGCTGGGAATCAAACCCAGGTCTCTCGCTTATGAGGCGAGTTCTCTGATCACTGAGTTACAGGACTCCACAAAGTACTGTAGCTCCTTATAATGAGTTGTTGAACCAAGATCATGTGTGGTGGATCAGTTGGATGCTAAATATCCACTTGTATCCACAGGCGAGACTCAAAGGCGAGAGTGCTACCATTGAGCCAAGCTGACACACAATCAATAATAAGGGAATCATGAGCAATGCATATCTTGAACCTATCTTTATGTGTGTCCTTAAATAAGAATGATGCACTCTCATCATCCTAGCTTACACTTTATAACAACTTGTGATTCTGTAACAGAGCTCAGAAATGAAAAGGGAAATTGTGTGAAGATGCAATTGAAATAGGTTTTGTACATGCATCCTGCATAGGTCATCCCAAACACTGTTCTGTAGACCTCCCTTTCAAAACTTGTCCTCAAAGGTAATTATATAATCAATATGTTGTCTTCTCTCTGTGAAAAAGATTAATTCACAGGTGAGGTGTTACTGAAGCTCTTCTACATCTAAATTAAAGCCTTAAAAGAAGAAGGGATCCTGTCACTATACACAGTGGCATTCTGCTTCTTAAATGAAGATATATTTGTACTTCGCTCACCCTGAAAATGACTGTTTCATTGCTACCTTGCAATGTTTCAAAGCCACACACACAAAAAATGATGCTCCTAAACTGATATTGTGGAATAACTATGAATCTATGTAAGATGAAATATGACCCCTTTTCTTCTCTGTAATCTCGGTACCCAACAAACAAGCTAAATAAATCTGATGAATTGCCGCTAGCTGACATGTTAATGCTCCTGTGACCCCAGCCCTGCAGTAGCTATTTCTGCAGATTGCATTCTTTAGCCTAATAGGCTCACTTATCATCTGGTGCTGCCAGGAATATTATTTCAGAGCAAGTCAGTCCAGAGGGGAAATTTGTCACAACATCTAAAAATCCATCTTTTTTTTGTCTTTGGCGGAAATCATAAAAAACTATTTTGATCCCCTTTCATTAGCCCTTAATATAAACTGTGCTGCAAAGCCACACTTGAATGAAAACAGCCTGTTTCAACTGCTGCAAATTCCAGAAAGCCAATAATTGACTGAATGTAAGCTGTCTTATGCAAACTAGTCTAGCTGAAGGTGTTATCAAAATGCTCAAGCACCTTTTCTAGTTTGCTCTTCCATTTGACCTTTTACAGTCTTGTAGTAAAATAAGTAGCTCTCAGAGAAAGGAGTATGTAACAGTGGACCTGGTCCTCTAGAATATCAAAGAGGTTGGCACAATGTAAGCTACCCTGTAAGGGTCTCTTCTATCATGTCAAACAAAACAAGTGAGCAAACTCTGATGCTGAGATTGAAAGTGTAATTTGTCAAAAGTAAATGAATGCACAGGGGGAAACAGGGAAAAGTGTCAATGCAATTGTCACTGGGGATACAATGGTGAAAGGAGTAGTCAGGCATTTCTGCAACCAAAGACGTGACTTTTGCATGGTATGTTGCCTCCCTGGTGTGAGGGTTGAAGTCATCATGGAATGGATGCAAAATGTTCTACTGGGGGAAGGCTAACATCCAGAAGTCGCAGTCAATGTTGGGATCCATGAAATAGGGGGAAAAAAAGGCTGAGATCCGAAAGGGAGAGTTTCAGAAGCTAGGGAAAAAGCTGAAGAGTAGGAAGAAGGTGCAGAAAGGAGGGCTTCAGGATTCTGGATCATTAGGACTAATTCTGGGGCAGGTGGGACCTGTACGAGGTGGATGGGTTACACCTGAACTGTGCTGGAATCAATTTCCTTACAGGGAGTTTAACTAGTGCTGTGGGGAAGGATTTAAACTAATTTTGAGGTGGGGAGGGTATTAGGATGTAGCATTATCGAGGACAACCAAGTTAAATAAAGGGTTTGGAGAGATGAATAGCAATGCAATAAGGAGTAATCCAGAAAAAAAGAGGGGATTAGACAGGGGAGAAATGTGCAAAAGACTAAGTTGGACTTGGATTGCATGTGTGTAAATGCACAAAGTGTGACAAATAAGATTGGTGAGCTGCAAGCTCAAGTTGCCACATGGGTTAATAATGTAGTGGCAATAACGGAGAACTGCCTCAAACAAGGGCAGCAATGGGAGCTCAATATTCCTGGCTACAATGTATTCAGGAGAGATAGGGAAGGAAGAAAAGCAGAGGTGGGTGGCAATAGAGCATCCAAAAACAGAATCTATTTGGTTAGAGTTAAGGAGCAGAAAAGGAGCGGTTAGAAAATAATTGAAAAAGAAATAGGAGGGGCAAAGAGATTATATGAGAAAAGATTAATGGGTAACATAAAAGTGAACCCTAAGGTATTTTAGAAGCATATAAAGAATAAAAGGTTAGTCAAAAGTAGGGTGGGTCCAATAAAGGACCAAAGAGGAAATCTTCTTGTGGAGGCAGAGGGCATGGCTGACTTATTGAATGAATACTTTGCATCTGTCTTCACAAAAGAAGTATATGCAGCCAATGCCATAGTATTGGAGGAGAGGGTAGAGAAATTGGATAAGATAAGAATAAACCTAGAAGAAGTACTAAGAAGGTCGTAGGCACTCAAGGCAGATACGTCACCCTGTCTGGATGGGACGCATGCTAGATTACTGAGGGAAGTAAGGGTGGAAATAATGGAGGCTCTAGCCACAATCTTTCAATCTTCCTTAGACACCGGGGTGGTGCCAGAGGACTGGAGGGATGCAAATGTTACTCCCCTGTAGAAAAAGGGGCAGAAAGATAAATCGGGAAATATAGGTCAGTCAGCCTGACGTCAGTAGTGGGGAAACTTCTGGAGACTATAATCCAGGACAAAATGAATTTTCACTTAGAAAAATATGGTATAATAAAGGACAGCCAACACGGATTTGTTAAAGTCAATCATGCCTTACAAATCTGATAGAGATTTTTGATGAAGTAACAGAAAGGGTGGATGAACATAGTGCGGTTCATGTAATTTATATGGATTTTCAAAAGCCATTTGATAAAGTGCCACATAAGAGACTTGTAAGCAAAGTAGAAGTCCACCATATTTAAAGGACAGTGGCAGCATGAATACAGAACTGGCTGAGAGACAGAAAGCAGAGAGTGGTGGTGAATGGTTGTTTTTCTGACTGGAGAGAAGTGTGCAATGGTGTCCCCCAGGGGTCTTTATTGGGACCACTGCTGTTTGTGATCTATATAAATGACCTGGACTTGGGTATAGGGAGTACAATTTCCAACTTTCCCAGATGATGCTAAGCTAGGAAAAGTAGTAAACAGTGAGGAGCATAGTAGCAGACTGCAAGAGGACATAGACAGACTTGTGAAATAGGCAGACACATGGCAGATGAAGTTTAATGTGGAGAAATGCAAAGTGATGCATTTGGGAGAAGAATGAGAAGAGGCAATATAAGCTGATGGCAGAATCTTAAAGGGGTGAAGAAACAGAGAGACCTGGGGGTTCATATAAGTACATCTTTGAAGGTGGCAGGACAGGTAAATAAAGCTGTTAAACAAGCATACAGGTTACCAGGCTTTCTAAATAGGAGCATAGAATACAAAAGTCAGGAAGTTATGATGAACCTTTATAAAATACTGGTTAGGCCTCAGCTAGAGACTGTGTTCAGTTTTGGGCACCACACTTTAGGAAGGATGTCAAGGCAATGTGCAAAGGAGATTTACCAGGATGGTAGCAGGAATGAGGGACTTCAGTTATGAATAGAGGCTAGAGAAGCTAGGGTTATTCTCCTTGGAGCAGAGAAAGTTAAGAGGAGACTTAATAGAAGTTTTCAAAATTTCTGAGGGGATTCAATAGGATGAACAAGGAGAAACTATTTCCACTGGCGAATGGGTCAGTAACCCGATAGCACCGATTTAAAATAGTTGTTAAAAGAAACAGAGGGGAGGTGAGGGGAAAATTTTTCAAACAGCGAGTTGTTCTGATCTGCAATGCATTGCCTGAAAGGTTGTTGGAAGCCCATTCGACAAAAACGTTTAAGAGAGAAGTAGATAGATATTCGGGGAGGACAAGTTTGCAGGGCTATGAGGAGAGATCGGGGGAGTGAGATTGAATTGGATAGCTCTTTTCAAATAGACGGCACAGACAAGATGGGCTGAATGGCCTCCTTCTGTGCTGCATAATTATATTTTTCTATGATTCAATGCAGCTCTGGCTCAGCATCTGCAATAGGTCAATTAACTGTTGTGGGAATAACAAAGAACAGAATTCAGTCTACGCTGGGAAATGTTAAGGATATTACCATGAGTCCAATGCAAGTAACAACACTGCATGTGAAGGTTACCAAAAGTGATATCTCACCCACAAAAATATACAATCAATCCACTTTATAGTCTATTCTCGATATGATAAGGCACTATATAAAATGCAAGGGTGATTATTATGAATAATAATAAATATTACTCTTGTAGCAATATCTAGTATTAAATTGCATGTATTTCGTATGGTTTTGAAGTGCATTTTCTGAAAATGTACCTGCCTAAAAACCTATGTGTTTGTCCACCACTCCTTCCCCCTTCATTTCCTTCTCCTTTGCTCATTGTTGGGCTTCATCATTGTGAAGTGACAACAATGACAACCTCTGTGTTTTCTTGTAAAAGGAAAAATGTTCAAAGTGAATGAGCAGAAAATTCTTTCTGGCTAAAAAAGAGCTTTAAAATATTCCCTTTGATTTCACAAATCACAAATATATCAATAAATGTAAAACTTATGCTTAGCGAATGAATATTCATCTGTTCTGGTTATTGAATATTGTCATAAAAATCTTATTTTATAATATTTAGCATTCTTCCTCATTATTCTAGACTTTTTTTGCATATTAAATGGCTTAACAGCAAGGTACAACTTGAGATAATGGCTTCAAGGACAGATGTTTCATAAAAATTACTCTAGTGATTGCTAGAAACAGAAAGACTGGAAGAAATTGCATTGACTATTAATGAGAGAGTCAGAGATTTCTCAGATTCAATTGTATTTTCTAGTGTTACTGCTTTCAATCTTCAAGTGGTTGCCGGAAGGTTGCCCTTCGCAGAAGTTTGTGAAATCAATCTTGGTACCTTCAGAATTCAAAAGTATCTCACAGTCTTAGCCTTAAAATCATTAACATTTAACATCGAACGGAATTTGGGAAAATTCTTAATTTCAGTCATAACTTGGAAGCCTTTTTTCCCCTAGAATTTTGTTTGCCATTCTTTATCCCTCCTCCTTCCTATCCTGCAAGTGCTGTCTCGTTCTGGCATATGGGTTCCCTAGTTGCGAGCAGATCCACAGTACTTTGCCTGCATAGGCACTCTTTGGGCAAGACATTCCCCACGGATCTAGATTGACTCTAATTATGTAGTGTTTAAGAGCATCTAAAATTCAACAAATTGGTGAATTCAGCCATTTTCTGTGTCTTTTAAAAAAACTTACAAAAAACGGCTTCAGCTTTAAGACTGGATTTAAGAATTTGCCAAATTAGTCTAGGCCCAGGTAAAATTTTCTACTCCTTCATATATAAGATTACTTTAATTCTTTATGTGACCCCCGAGAGGATCACAGTTCTCACCCAATATCCAAATATTTGCACTGTTGTTAAAAGATCTACAAGCCTGTTTCATCAGCAGGACTTGAAAGGGCAGCTCTGTACTGGGAAAATATTAATGATAATCCTTGCATTTTATATAGCGCTTTTCATGTCTTCTAGACTCTCAAAGCGCTTCACAGAATAGACTGTAAAATGAATTGACTGTATTTGTGGGCAAAATGCAGCAGCCAATTGCGCACAGCAGTGTCCCACAAACAGTCGTGGATTGAAGTGACCAATTTATTGTTTTTTTTTCTTGAGGGATTATTATCATGCATGTGGAGTAAGGAAACATGGTTCTTTCCACTCGACTCCAGTCAACCTTGGAAGCCAAAGCCCTAATGGGTAGGATGGTCTGAGCTGCACAAACATTGCAAAACTTTTCAGAGAGAGCCAAAATATCCAAGCATGCACATTTTCCTGTAGGAGTCAATGAACAGCAAGTAGGGAGTTAATCAACACAGTATTAACTTACTTTGCTGGAAGTGTCTTACACATATTAACTACTCTGTTGGGAACACAATTCTTCTAATCTCAGGCATTGCTTGAAGCTGGTTAAACCTTTAGAACGTCTCTCTGGGAGGATTGTTATTGTAAGCTTTCAGCTTATGCACTGTGATGGTATAAAAAGAATCACTGGTATAGTAATAACGCTTTCAAACATCAGGGATAGTTTCATTTTAATATTAATGCTAAACTACAAAAATGAAATGGCGAAGATATTATTTTAATTTAGCTCCAATGCCACTAACCTCTGAAATTCCCTCCCTCTACCCTCCGTCTCACCCTTTCTCTATCTGTTGTTAAATTCTACTTAAAGATCTACCTCTTCCACCATGCTTATGGTCACCTGGTCTTCCTCTCCCTTGCTTGGTGTCTGATCCCATTATTAGGAAGCACTCCAAATTACCATAAGTGAAGAGCATTACATAAATGCAAATTGTCATAATAAAAGACATATACAATACAAAATTACAGTACAAAATTACATTTGTATAGTGCCTTTCACATCAGGAGGCGGTCATATACTTGGTGGTAAAATAAAATTATTGATGGTCTGAATATCTGTCCTTAAATGACCAATAACATCTAAGCAATATTATTAGTTATATGTTTTTGATTCTACATGTGCCTGATCACTATCTAATTTGCAAACTGTTCATTCTTCTACCTCTTTTATAGACACAAAGATCATAAACAGGCAACACAATTTATTTACTGTTTACTTCATGTGGCCACAGAATTCTACCTAACTATCCAAATGCTATTGTATAATCGACAAGCTTGTATATTGAATTGCAAGCACGCAATAAACCTGTAGGAAGAGGAGGAGGCCTTTCAGATAATCAAGCCTGATCTACCAGTATTTTTTTTAGATTTTTGGCAGATCTTTTAATCTCAATCATGTATTTGTACCTTAGAATAACTTTGATCGATGCTGAATTAAACTAAATTCAGCATGTTAGTACAACAACTGTTTTTTTTAATTTAAGAAACCTGCCTCTTTTCAAGAGATGACTAAAAATGTTGTGGGCATCAAATAGAGTTAGTTGAATAAAAAGGATGGTACAGTTTTAGACTCATCTAAACTCATTACTAATGGATGAAGTGACAAATTAGCTATTGCAATAGAAGGAAAACCAACAAATTCTTCAGGATTTATTTCTGCTTTGACTTCCTCTGTTATTTTTCGAGTTCTTTGCTTCTTCATTCCAAACAATCAATAAAACGGACGACAATTCACAGAGTGATGATATGCAGACTGACAAGTGTATCTCACTTTTGGAGATGCCATAATGTTCATGCTCTCCAGGCTTTCAACACAAACGTTTCTTGGGATCTACCCTAGAATTTGGAACTGAACATCAGGACTTTTGTTTACAGGTTACAAAATGTTGCAGAGCTTATAATAATTCTTGCTTTCGATATAACATCTTTCAGTGGTGGGAGGATGCCTCAAAACGCTTCACAGAATTTACTGCAAAGGATAATGAGTATATATTTTGCAGGCAAACTTGTTTGTAGCTTAATGAGAATATTAGATAAAGGGAGGAATAAACCGATTTTGAATAATATTTCCTATCAGACAATGGCTTTGATAGTACTTATGTTGTGTAAGACAGGAATTCATGGATTTGGATACTTTGGACATGTATTATGCATTGAGAAGCGGAAAACAAAAACTATTCCCTTAATATTCCATTGAATAAAAGTTTTCTTTCTGATCTGAGTTGAGTTATTTGATCTCAACCATGTCAGCATTAATAATAATTCTTGTATTTGATATAGTGTTGATCATTTTGTTGATATGACTCAAAGCACTTCAAAGATTTATTCCAAAGTGTGGTGACTGCATATTTTGTAAGGGTAATACCATTGATATCAATATCCCTGAGCCTGGGAGAGAGAAATCAGTCGTGATTTGCGGATTTCTATTGAGCAAACTCCAATGGAAAACCTGCGTGAATTAGAGGGTCAAAATGATATTACATGAATGCAACTGCGATTACATATGTCAGCCTGACTCAATTGGTAATCCTAATGCCTCTGATATAAAAAGTTGTGGGTTCAGCTCCACACTGGACTTGGAAATCATATACAGTCAAACGAGTCTTCAACAACCTCTCAGGGGATCAAAGTGGTCTTTATATAAGGGTGCCCTCTGAGTAAAGGTTTGTTTGTGTGTGTAGCAGTGTGTCCGGGTTATTCCAGGATGTTGTTAACAGGGGGTAGGTGTTGAATGGAGGTGATTGCTTGAACAGGTTTGACTGTAATTTAGGCTGACAATCCAGTGCAGTGCTGGGGGAACTTTACATTGTTGGAAATACCATCCTTTGGATGAGATGTTAAACCGAAGTCCCATCTATCTCTTCAGGGGGGATGTTGAAGAGATAGATGGAACCATGGCACTATTCAAAAAGGAAGTGGTTTTCTCTCAGTGTCCTGGCCAACAATATAGGTGAACATGGCAGACAATTTACACACAGCAGTCCTGTAAGGGGAATCACCAATTTTATTTGGTGTTTGTTGACCAGGACACCAGGAAAAAACTACCTTCTCTTTTCGAATGGAGCCTTGGGATCTTTAAAGTCCACCTGAACTGGCAGACCGGACTTCGATTTAATGTCTAAACCAAAGGAAGAAACCTCCAACAAATCCGTCAGCATTGTATTGGAATATCAGCCTTGTCTGAGTTCAAAGGCCTGATGTGGCTTAAACCCAGACTCTTTTGACTCAGAGACAAGAGTGCTGAGAACTGAGCTAAGTAGGTACCTATATTAATAATAATAATCTTTGCATTTGAAATAGCATCTTATAACATTGTTGAGACATCTCAAAGTGCTTCACAGAATATAATGTAAAGTTTAGTATATTTATAGGTGAAACGTTATAGAGCAAGGTGCATTCCTCGCTCTTAAAATTCTTAATGCAGCATTTGGTGATAATTGTAGCAGCTCTGCGTCTATGCCTAAGTATGTGTATACATAGCTTTCCGTTCCTTGGTCTGAATCCTAACCCATAGTGATTCAAACCCATTAGCATAACTGCAATCTGCCAGCTCCAAGTCACTCGACTTCAGGCACCACATCAATCAATGCTTGTAACGTATTTGTAACATTACTGTTTAGTTCATTTCACCAATTTTGCATTCTCTCGTCCTTTTTTCTGAATCAATGTACCGAACTCAGAATTGAAAGTGTTGCGTATTTGACAAAAACATTATCAAAGAACCACTGAAAAACTAGCTTTGCTTTAGAAAAAAATGGATTCAATTTTTTTTATTTCAGTGCATTTCCTCTTTACAAATACTGTAATTGTATGATGTTGGGTAAGAATTCCATTCAAGGTTACATGCAATGCCTTTGGCAATGTGCAGCGACAATAGAAATCTCATTATAGGCCAACAACACCAAAGGCAATAGATGGGACTTGACTGAATATTTACCCCTGTGCTTTGATACAGGGCATCTGTATTACACACTCATCTGGGTTCAATATTTCAGAGGTTGAATTCGAATGAAGGTCAAAATAAATGGCTGAGATCAGGGTTGTCGTGTTGCCACTGATATCACATCATGCACGCTACAGATGACAAGAAACACAGATGTCATCACTTCCTATATAAAGTGACAGCAGCAGCATGGGAAACCGGCTGTTCAGCATCTGAAGCTGATTTACACCACTTCCTGTGTAACAGGAGCATGGATCCACATAGACACACACTCTAAGTATAACTTTGCTCAGCTGTGAATGTTTTAATGGAGCATACTTTTTTTTAAAATGCAGCCAATGCTGACTTTTAGAAAAATGACTGTCTCACAATAATAATCCTTGCATTTGATATAGCGCCTTATCACATCTTCGAGACATCTCAAAGCGCTTCACAGAATATACTTTAAAGTGAATTGACTGTATATTTTGTGAGAGAAACATGGCAGCCAATTACACACAGCAGTATCCCACAAACAGTTGTAGATTGAAGTGACCAATTTATTATTATGTTTTTTTTGAAGGAATTATTACCCCTGGAAAAATGATCCGCCAATCGACTAACAGTCGGGTTCCTACTCACTGCTAGGTAAACAGAGACGTGTGGAGTAAGCAAAACTTGCCTAATGTTTCACCCTGCCAGGAATCAAACTCAGGTGCCTCGCTTGCGAGGCTCTAACCACTGAGATATAGGACTCCACGTGTCCACATGTCATGTTCATGACCTTGTGGATTTTCTAAGAGTCCAGAAGCATGGGAGGGGTAGGAAGGGGGGAAAATTCCACCTGGGTGTTCACTTTTACATTAACTACACTTTTCAGCACTTTGAGATACTACGCAGCATAATAGGTGCAACATAAATGCAAGTTGTTGTTGCTGTTGTTGTTGCTGTAGACTTGTTTCTTAGCATTCTAGTACATGCACATTTTGGACGATTGTTAAACACAGCCTTAATTTTAATGTTGGTTTTCTGTAGGTTCTTTGAAGGATTCAAAACAAAGTCTAAATTGTACCAATTATTGAAAAGCTCAGACAATGAATAACCCAGGGTGTTGCTGGGCAAGAATAGGGCAACAAAAAAGGAATAAAACAACATTGTTTTTATCTTTCAGATGCTGACCCAACTGTTATGCATTTCCTAAAATCTTGTGCTTTTATTTGAAATGTTAAGCATTTGTGACTTTCTTTTCAGCTTTTATTTTTAACCTTATTTATTTTAGATTCTACTTACGTCACCAATGAGAAACTATTTAGCATTGATAATGTAACTTAAAAGAGCCTAATATTTACTATATGAATATATATTGCTTTCTCCATAATGCAATCCAGAGCTACAAACAACAATATTTTTAAGCAAAATGGAAAGATGTATTTTATCTGCTGCTATTCAGCTGCTGTCAGATTACGGACCAAGAAGCGGATATACATAAAAACGTATTGTTAAATAAAACATGATCCTGCATTCTGAGCTATGCGGAATAAGTTGATTATGCTGCTTTAGATTAATAATTGGGTTAAATGTCATTTTTTGCAAACATTGACAGTAATATCAATTCAACTAGAATGAAACACAAAATGTTACCCTACATTTTTAATAGGGTACTCAAGGTTATAATTGAAAAAAATACAAACCTAGGTGAAGAAATATATAAAGCCTCATTGGCAAGCAAAAGGGTGAACTTCGTCACTCTGCTACTTTAGCCTCTTGGGGTGAAAATTGTGAGATTTTATAATTGATTTGATGTAATATTTCTGCAAGATTCACTCTGGATTTTAGTTCATGATTTTTTAAAAAACATTTTTTGATAATAAGGAACTTATATATTTAGATAATTATCAATTAGCTAAATATATAAGATAAATATCTAAATATATCAGCAACTAAACCTCAATTTTTTTACCCCTCGATTCCATTGCTAAGTTTTTTAAGGTAAAACATACAAAATTTCTCGTGTTCATTGCAATGCGTAGTGCGATCAGATTCAGCTGAACTGCGTGAGTCATACTGAGTATTTTTTAAACTTGCATTAAACACATCTAGAACTATCCAAGAGCTTCGGCTTGGTTAAAAAATTAATATGATTCTACATATATTTATCATCCACAACCTTTGTGCTCATGCATGAAATGGTTTGAAATAGTTAAGGCAAAAATCCAGCAAGCTATCTGCCTGGAAGCCTTCTGATTTTGGCATGTGTTCTTTTTCCAGTTTTTGCACAGAGGCCCAGGCCCCTTGATATTTTTATCAGACTGAGTTATTGCTTTGTTTCAAGGGTGTACTTGTCTTTTGTGTGCTGCACCACATACATCAGTGTCTGTGTAACCTAGTTTGCACAGAACACCCACCTTCACATTAAAATTTCATTCAGCAACTGGGGTTTGTTTTTCTTTTCATAAGTATAATACAATTTGCTTGGTGCTTTCAGGAATTTACTAATATATGATTGATGGAATCTCGTTCCACTTTCAACTAACTCCCCTGTCTGCAATGAAGGAGGATAAAAGGCAATCTAGGAGATGGCAGGTTATATATTGTTTAGCTTTAATACATGTCATCTGTGGCAGTTGGTTGCAGTTACCCCAAGAGAACCTTTGTACTTAAGATGTGACTGTGGTTCGGAGGAAGAGAATTATGACCATCAGTGCTATAGGTGTATAGTTTTGGGTAAGTGTTTTAAGGTTCTCTGAGCATTAATCAATGTGATATTACTGGAAAGCAGCCTCAACTGTCTGCCTCATTGGCAATAGGAGTTATCAGCAAAGTTAAATGCTAAGCAGAATGATCTGCAGGGCATGCTTCCAACTTCCTTCCAATGTATCATGCACTAAATCTCCATGTGCCACCATATAGTTAGTGTTCTTGTAATGCCCTTAGTGTTTTTGTAACTTTCTGGGGCCTTGCACATTAAGTCATAAAACAAACCCACAGTTTCCAACTATGGTACGTCGTCAGCGTGCTTAGACATTCAATGCTCCATAGTCAATTTTTACTTTTAGGTTTGGTACAGTGCTGGCACAAAACAGCTCCTTGCGGTCAGAAAGTGCTTCCCAATACTGTAACGCTTAATCACAGTCTCTCAACAGAAATATGGTGACAGCAGCATGACAACAGAGTGAACACGCCACCAGCATTTTCAGTAAACAAGCACACTTCCCATACCTGGTAGACCCCAGTATCTGCAGGTAAATGTCCTTGGAATGTCCTCCCGACATGAAAGATGCTATACAAATGTAATTTTGTATTGTAAACAGCTGAAATACAACTCTCAACAGACAATCCCACATTTCACCCACAACATAAACAGTCACTACACTTTACAGTATATTCTGTGAAGAGCTTTGAGAGGTCTAGAAAACATGATAAGGTGCCATATCAAATGCAAGGATTATTATTATATAAAATGCAAGTATTATTATTGTTAAAACTATGTGTGGCCCCAGAGCTTCCACAGGGCACAAGTTTTCAACTCTCCCCCTCCTTAGGGCCCTGGTGAAACCGCACCTAGAGTATTGTGTGCAGTTTTGCTCTCCTTATTTAAGAAAGGATGTACTCACCTTGGAGGGGTACAACATAGATTCACTAGGTTGGTACCAGGGATGAGGGGGATGAGCTATGAGGATTGGTTGAGCAATTTAGGCCTATATTCTTTAGATTATAGAAGAATGAGAGATGATCTTATAGAAACCTATAAGATTATTAAGGGGCAAGACAGAATAGATAGTGGGAGACTTTTTCCCCTGTTTGGAGAAACTATAACCAGGCATCACAGTCTTAAAATTAGGGGAAAGCCCTTTCGCACTGAGTTGAGGAAAAACTTCTTCACTCAGAGGGTAGTGAATTTATGGAATTCTCTACCCCAAAGGGCTGTCGATGCTCAGTGCTTGAATATATTCAAGACTGAGCTTGATAGATTTCTTGTAGATAAAGGGATTAAGGGATATGGGGATAAAGCGGGTAGGAGGAGTTAGAATAGATTAGGCATGATCTTATTGAATGGCGGGGCAGGCTAGAGGGGCCGAATGGCCTACTCCTGCTCCTTATTCTTATGTTCTTTTGTTTCTGAGTTCCTATGAAGTGAAGTGAGCCAAGACAATAGGTTTGATGCAAATTTGTTCATCTTGATAGTTAAAAAAAGTACTGTGATACCATCTATAAAGGTTGTACATACATTACGAATGTTGTTCTATAGTTAACCCAAATGCAAATTGCTCTATTTCTCACTGTTCATGCAATGTTCATGGCACATATCACCTGTTGCCTTTGCCACTGTAACAACACTCATTTCACTTCAAAGGCATACATTGTGTGAAGCATACACTGCTTCATGCAAAATATCAAATGGAAATATGTTATTGTTTTTAAAAACTGAGCTACTGACTCAACATGCCCATTATGTTTATAATTGCTTGTGAAAAATTCCCCAAATAAATAATAAAACTAAGTATCTGTCTAAAACATTTATTTGGTCAACTGGATGACTGACACATGCAAAAAACAATCACAATGCTTTAAAATATTCAAACTACACAGTGAGTTCCACAAATGCATGCCACCTACACATGGAAGGAGCACACTCTTTCCTTCGGAAGGACACACCTACTTATAAGAACATAAGAAAGGCTAGACCAAGGTCCATCTAGTTCGCCTTCTATGTACTGTATCCCATAATGTTATTTCCTGAAAGAAAACTATCTAATCTTTGCTTGAAAGAATCAACACTTACTCTCTTTTCTTCACAACTCCCTCTCCTCCATTCTGGACTTCTTTGGCCCCCTCACCTCCCGAACTACCTCATACTCTTGTAAATCCCCCTGATACACCAGTCACCTCCGTTCCTTCAAGGCACAAGTGCGAGCTGCCGAATGCGCCTGGACCAAATCCAAATTAAGGGTCCATCGGCAGATTTGGCTTCATCATACCAAGACCTACCGCTGCGCACTTGCCTCCGCTAAATCCTCCTTCTACTCCAAGGTTATCTTGGAGGCAACGGACAACCCCAGGCTTCTCTTTTCCACCACAAACCATCTCCTCCATCCACCGTCCCATACCTCGCACATCCTCTCCTCAAACTCCAACTATGAGGAGATGCTGGACATCCTCAAATCTAAAATCGAGGGGATACGTTCAGCCACCTCAGCCCTGTCCACAGCCACCCCCACATCACCTCTCCCTCATGACCCACCCATCGCCCCTTTTACTCCTTCGACCCTATCTCTCCCTCCTCCCTCACCACGACTGTTCACAAACTCAAACACACCACCTGCTCCCTCAATCCCATCCGCACCTCTCTCCTCATCTTCCAGTTCCACCTTCTGGCCCCTCTCTTGTCAGATGTCATCAACCTCTCCTTGTCCACCGTTTCAGTTCCGACTCCCCTAAAAACAGCCGTCATCACCCCCATCCTGAAAAAACCTTCCCTGGATTCATTCCACCTCTCCAGCTACCGCCCCATCTCTAACCTCCTATTCCTCTCCAAGGTCCTGGAATGAGTCGTCGTGTCCCAGCTCCACTCGTTTTTCGCCATTCCCTCTTTGAACCCCTCCAATCCGGCTTCCACGCTGCCCACAGCACGGAAACAGCCCGGGTCAAAGTCACTAATGACATTCTGAACATCTGTGATCAGGGCTCCCTCGGCCTCCTTGTCCTCCTCGACCTCTCTGCCGCCTTCGACACTGTCGACCACTCCATCCTCATACACCGCCACTCTGCTTTACTCAATCTTCACGGATCTGCCCTTGCCTGGTTAGATTCCTATCTCTGTCACCTTCTCCACTTTGTTGCCTCTAACGGTTTCTCCTCCAGCCCCCGCACTGTTACGTCTGGTATCCCCCAGGGCTCTGTCCTTGGCCCTCTCTTTAATATCTACATTCTCCCCCTTGGTGACATCATCCGCAGACACGGGGTCAACTTCCACATGTATGCGGATGACACCCAACTCCATCTTTCTGCCTCCACCCTCAACTCCAGGACCACTGCTTTCCTGACAGACTGCCTGTCAGACAGCAAATCCTAGATGAGGGCAAACTTCCTACGGTTGAATGTGAACAAGACGGAGGTCCTCCTGATTGGCTCACGCCAGCGCCTCAGCACCTCAGGCTCTGGCAGCATCAACCTCCATGGTTGCACACTACAACTCACCAAGCCAGTCAGGAATCTGGGTGTCTTGTTCGACCCTCAACTGTCTTTTCTTCCGCACATTCAACCCATGGCCCGCTCTGCCTTTCCTCACCTCCATAACATCGCCCGACTCCGCCACTACCTCACCCCTCAGGCCGCTGAAACTCTTGGTCATGCCTTCATCCCCTCCAGGCTCGATTATGCAAATGCCCTGCTTGTTGGCCTTCCCAACTCCTCCCTCCACAGGCTGCAGATAATTCAGAACTCTGCAGCCCGTGTCCTCTCCCGCACCAAACTCTTTGACCCCATCTCCCCCATTCTCGCCCGACTCCATTGGCTCCGTATCCTTCAGAGAATCCAGTTCAAAATTTTGGTCCTCACCTAGAAAGCCCTCCATGGCCTCACCCCACCCTACCTCTGCAACCTCCTAACCCCCTACCAACCTGCCCGTTCCCTCTGCTCAGCCAGCTCTGGCCTGTTCCACATCCCCCGACCCACCCGCCCCACCATTGGTGGGAGAGCCTTCAGCCACTCTGCCCCCAACCTCTAGAATTCCATCCCCCAGTCATTCTGCCTCACCCCCTCCTTAGCCTCCTTCAAGTCCTGCCTCAAAACCCTCTTCTTCTACCATGCCATCGGCCGCACCCCTTCCCTTCCCCTCCCTTCTCCCTCCCTGACCCCAGCTCGGGTCTGAAATGTTGTACACTGTCCAGCGCCTTGGGACGTCCTTCTGACGTGAAAGGTGCTATACAAATGTAATCTTGTTGTTGTTGGATTTATCCCCCTTCAATCGCAGGCCGTGCCCTCTGGTTTTACTATTCTGGACAAGTTGAAAAAGTCGAACATAATCTATATATCGTCTGGCCCCTTTAGAATCTGAAAACAGCAATCATTTCGCCTCTCAATCTTCTCTTTTCCAGCGTGAACATGCCTGATTTACGTAGTCGCTCCTCATAGTCCAGTCCTTCCATTCCCTCAATCATTTTGCTTGCCCTCCTCTGTATCTTCTCGATTTGTTCAATATTCTTTTTGTACTGCAGCAACCAGAACTGTACACAGTACTATAAGTATGTCTCACCAATGATTTATACAGTGGCAAGATTACACCCACTATTGTGGCTTGCTATTGATCTTCTGATACATCCCAACATCTGGTTTCCTTTAATCATTGCACTAGAGCATTGTTGGGAGAGATTCAATTTATTGTCAATCAGGACCCCCGGTCCTTTTCATTTCCCATACATATTATTTTCCTTGTGTTCAAACAATAGTCCCTTCAGGATTTTTTGTCCCCATGTGAAAAACTTTACATTTCTCCACATTGAATTTCATCTACCACCGATCTCCCCAATTCCCATGTATGTTCAAATCCTCTTGTAACCAGCTTCACAATCTACCACCTTCATTAGCTTGGTGTCATCTACAAATTTAGCCACTGTGCTTGTGACTTCCAGTTCTAAATTATTTATGAAAATATTAAACAAAAGAGGTCCCAATACAGACTCTACTGGAACTCCACTAGTAACATTTTCCCAGTCTCATGGCTTTCTCTGTACCACCACCCTATGGGTTCTGACATGTTTTATATGTCTTCTAATAAAGAGGTTGACATCCTTGCTTGTAATAAACTGCAGGTGAAAGCTGCAGCAAAAATGTGGAAGCACAACAGATTCCTGCTTACAGACAATAGATGGGAGAAAGTACATTGAGCAGCTTGGTTTGTAAATGGCTCTGAAAAGCATTTGAAATTTAAAGCAGTATCAGTATCAAACTGAATAAAATGAAACGAAGATGGCAATTTTTTGCATTAACAGCAAACTTGTTTCAACTTCTATAACACAGATGTATTGTGTATTGTGTGTAGCAACTGGAGGAAAGAAACCACTGAACAGGTGAGAAACAGAGCAACATCCAATATCCCCTGTATGAAGAACCCATAGATTCCATTGAGTAACATTGTTTGAGGTTTTTGGATAGCGATACTGGGAGCAGAATATTTGGAAATATAGAAAGCTTACAAAGCATCAGATCAAAACCCACTGATGGCAGAGAAATTCAAGCTAATCGTTTTATAAAAGTGTATGTGCAGTCCTGTAGCTCAGTGGTTAGAGCAGTCGCTTTGCAAGCGAGAGTCCTGAGTTCAATTCCAGGCAGGGCGAAACCTTGGGCAAGTTTCCTTACTCCACACGCCTAATAATAATCCCTCCAAAACCAAAAACAATAATAAATTGGTCATTTTCAATCTACGACTGTTTGTGGGACATTGCTGTGTGCAATTGGCTGCCGTGTTTGCCCACAAATATACAGTCAACTCACCTTACAGTGTGTTCTGTGAAGCGCTTTGGGATGTCCTCCCGACGTGAAAAGCGCTATATCAAATGCAAGGATTATTATTATTATTATTGCCCAGAGAAAGAAAACAGTAGTAGGCTTGTTTTTCAGTATATATTGTCTGCTATGGAGCATGGATGGAAATTCTTTACGACCACTTTGGAGAAATGTATGGTATTTCTTAACCAATTTAGTGCTAGGGCTAATTAACTCCAGCATTAATTATTATCACAATTAACTGTGTTTAGTTTGAGCTTGCATTCCTAGATTCTCCCTAAACCAAGTGTAATACCCTTACTGACTAGTGGTGGCAGTGTCTCCTCACTTCCCCTTCTTCTCCCCATGGAATTATAGCCAAGATCTAGTCAGAAAACAAGTATTAAAATACAACAAAAGGTGACTGACTCTATTGAAGTCCCCAAAAAACCCAAAAGACAATTCTTCTCTGTATTACGATATAGAGAAACTGCACAGTGAAATTGCAGTGGAAAACTGGATGATCTTTCTACAACAACAGCAACAAGTTCGATTTACACAGTGCCCTCCACGTCGGACGGCGTCTCAGAGCGCTTTGCAGTAATGGATCACAGAACCGAGCCAGGGGGAGGGGGAGGAAGGTGACCAAAGGCACGGTCTAAAAGAAAGGTCTTCAGCAGAGACCTGAAAATAGGAAGGACGGGATCGAGGCAAAGGGAGTGAGGAAACGAGTTCCAGAGCCTCAGGGCATAGTGACTGAAGGCACGGCCGCCGAGGGTGGAGCGGAAGACTCGGGGGACGAGGAGGAAGCCAGACTTGGAGGAATGAAGGCAACAGGTACTGTTTTGAGGAGAGAGGAGGTCAGAGAGGTAGGGGCTGCAGAGGAGTGCAGGGACTTGAATACAAGGGTGAGGATCTTGAAATCGAATTTCTAAATTATTTCAGATGATAATTCGTTGTGAGCACTGACAGGGCTTTGGGCTTTGAAAATATCCCTCCATCTGGAACTCCATCCCCGAGTCCCTTTGAGTCACCGCTTCCCTCACCTCCTTCAAAGTCCACCTCAAGATTTTCCTCTCCATCCTATACTTTCAGCCATCTCTCTGTCCTCCACACCCTAGGTCCTCACCCCCAGATCGGGTGAAAATTCTAGACTGAACAGTACCTTGTGAGTTCCTCCCAATGTGAAAGGTGCAACATAAATGTAAATTTGTATTGTATTAATATTCATGGAAGGCAATGTGTTAATATTGCATTGTTGGAGGAATTGCAAGCGGATGGAAGTGAATCGATTTTTTTTAACATCGGTGGCCTAAAATTTCTCATTATGTTAGCCTCGAGACCATTGTCGATAAATGGAAGATTCCACACAATTTTGCAAAATTGTTAAAAGTAGTCTTAATTCTTATTCTGAGTGTCCCTTTTAAGAGCTGCAGAAAAAATAAATGCACATCAAGGATGAATTTAACCCAAACTTCAAAATCTGCCCACATAGCTTGTTAACCTAGTGTCCATAAATTATGAAATGGTATCCATTGCTCATCCACATGTCTCACACGTGTTCATGTTTTGCAAATCAATGGCATTCTGTTGCTTTTTGTTGAACCTCCAGTCATCTCCATAGGTTTATATTGGTGGTATTTCTTAACCAGTGATATTGGGAACTCCTTTTGCAAACTGGAAATATGTCACGCTGACCCACAAGAACTCCAGTTCAGTGGAAGCTACATCATGATTTAGGATTCCAGTGGGTCAATGATAAATCTAATGAAATTCTGATAAAAAAATAAAATGTAACATGGAGTTGAAACTCACTATAAAAGATTTCTCTTTACTACTCCCATTACAATCTTTGATTGACAGACGAGGGAAGGTTGTCTCTCGGTGTGATCCTTCAGCAACGAAGAACTACTCTCTTAATTGTGGCCAAAGGTTAGTAGGTAATGACAATTCATGAAATTATGCTGCTTTAATGGCAAGTTAGATTACCTTTAAAAAGACCTTTGAATAAACTTTAATGATTAAGGGCAAGTTCTATGTTCTATTTTAATCATATCTTAATTTAATCTCTTGAACTCTGTTTGACAATCGGTATGCACAGTTTTTCTTGGTTTGATTTACTCTCGACAATTTATTTCTAATCTGCTACTGTATTGGAGACATGCCATCTATTTATCTACTGGGGGAGAAATTCCATCTTCTCATTAACACTGCAAAGCGGTTTTAAAGAATTTTGCAATTTGTGAAGGACACAGATAAATAACTAGGACTAGAAAAAAGTTTCAAACCAATTCTAAAGGTGAATTGGCGAAGACATAGGATGAAGAGTTTCAAAGACCACGAGTTTCAGTTCAGGGCAGAAGCATTGAAAAGAAATAAACAATAGTGAAATCGTAAATTTCAGTTTAAGAAAAGAGACTCAAATAAGTCGAATTAGGACAAGAAAAAGAACTGAAAGATAATCAGTGTAGTGAATCCAAGGAAAGGTTTAAGAATGCTTGAAGAAAGAGAAAGGAGAAGGGAAACAGAACACTGCAAAGAATAAATGAAAATTGTGCCATGTGATATGTCGATTATCATTGATGACATCTTTGGGTATGCCAAAACACAATGAAATAAGTGTCAGCTTGGCTCAGTTGGTAGCACTCTTGCTTCGGAGTCAGAAGGTTGTGGGTTCAAGTCCAACCTTTGAACTTCTATTCTCTATACTGAAACACCAATGGAGTGCTGAGGTTGTATTCCATTGTTGGAGGTGCCATATTTTGGATAAGACATTAAACTGAAGTCCTACCTATGGGTTCAGATGGACATTAAAGATCCCATCACACTGATCAAAAAAAGAAGGAAGTTTCTCCCAGTATCCTGCCAAAAATCCCCTAAAGAAAAAAATTGTTGTTCACATCAGGGCTGTTTGTGGGACTTTGCTGTGTGCATATTGGGTGGTTAGGTTTGCCTATAAAATACATAGTGCCATATTTTACAGTAAATCCTGTAAAATGGTCTGAGATGTCCCCGACATGAAATGCTAATTCAATTAATTAGTATTCAAATTTCAAATAAGCACCTAAGTTAGAAAACATATTGCTTATAAAACTCGTAACCATCTCTGTTGATATTGAACAAATATTGTGGAACCTTATATCTTTTTAAAATCAATTTCAACATGTCTCTAAAGATCAAATTGTTTTGATTTTTTAAAAATTGTCCTTCAACATATTGAACACTATGCAACATAGCTGTTCCTTTGATCTTTCAATCTCTTGCTTTTAAAAATGCAGTTTCTTTATAACTTTGTTTGTTAACTGCAGTATTTATGCATCACTTGATCACGCGGAGAACGNTTTTTACTGGGTTTTATAATATTTGCAACAGTCTGGCAACATCCATAAACCACAATCCTGCATGCAGCAGATCATTTGTCAACTGTTTATGCAGGGTTGCAAGAATCCAATATAGATTTCCAATATTGGTTTGGGAACCTACCACAGAAAATAAAATATTAAATGTCATGGACGTGGAGGAGCGCATATCCAATTCAAGCAGGACTGGCTGTTTGAGTGGTTCTTGTCAAATGTGCAGTGCAGTAGCTCTCTGCAGCCCCAATGACCCTGTGTCTTTGTTGGAGAGAACAAAAGGGTAAATACCAGTAAGGTACCGCAGAGGTGATCTATCACAGTCAAGAGCATTGTTCATGTGTAGGCATTGTAAAGTAGAATTTGTTGGAAATATATCAATCATAGATGACGGCACATTTTGCAATTTGTATTGCAGACTATCAGTTATGGTGCAATGCACAACATACTTGACATTGAAGGAGGAAACTTACTGAACTCCCTAGAGCATATGGCCTTATCAGGCCAAGTGAACCTCCGTGATTCCTCAGGCAACCTTTAAGATCACAGGCTATTCTGATGAGAGGTTTTGGGTTGAAGGTGAGTATCTCCCTTCTCAATTTTTTGGTTTGAAGCAACATCATGTGCTATCCTGGCTAGTTCTAATAGTAATTGTAACATCTTTGTTCACCCATAAAACATAATCACTACATTTTGCAGTATATCGCGTGAAGCACTTTCAGATGTTCTCCTGACATGAAAAGCGTCACACCAAATGTGAGGATTATTATTATCTTAAATAAATCAGTTTCAACAATACAACAAAATTCCTTTATTATAATACAATCCATAGTGATTAATCTATTAGACAAATATTGATTATCACTATTCTGTTTTGTTTCACCCAAAAAACTTTACAGTGTATCCTGGGAAGGGCTCTGAGACAACGCAAAGATGTGATAAGGCTATAACAAATGTAAGGATTATTATCATCATGATAGGCAGAATTGCCTTCTTCTATGTTGTACAAATTTCTATCTTGATTCTATGAAGACAGCAATGCTAATCATTAATGCTAGGCTTGCAAGGATAGACTAAAAGATTACATCAACATTGATCAGTCCTTAATGATGATGCTTAATGTCTTCATTGAAGTTTACCTAATTGGAATGTTGTAAACTAATGCTAATCTATACAATAACAACAACAAATTACATTTGTATAGCAACTTTTACATTGGGAGGACGTCCCAAAATGCTGCACAATCAGTGTTCCAGACCTGAGCTGGGTTGGTTCCTGGGATGAGGAGGTTGAGACTGTTTCCCCTGGTTGGAGAATCTAAAACTAGGTGTCATAGTTTCAGGATTAAAGGTCAGCCCTTTAGAACTGAGTTGAGAAAATATTTCTTGACTCAGGGGGCAGTGAAGTTATGGAATTCTGTACCCCAGATGGCTGTGGATACTCAATCATTGAACATATTGAAGACTGAGATCAATAGATTTTTAAAAACTAAAGGGATTAAGGGTTATGGGGATAGGGCAGGCTAATGGACTTAGGTTAGAAGATCAGCCATGACCTTATTAAATGGTGGTGCAGGCTTGAGGGGCCGAATGGCCTACTCCTGCTCCTATTTCTCAAGTTCTTAAAAGTCTGTAGGGGAAAAACAGTAACGGGGGATGGAGGAAAGGCAAGGGAATAAGGCAAAACATATCTTATAGATGGACCTTCACAAGCACAAATGGGTTGAAAGGACTCCTTCTCATGCTGAAAAATTGTACGATTCCAGGCCATTGCTGGCTTCTCACAGTGATCAGATTTAGATGCAGATTTTAAATTTATTCAACAACAACAACAAAATTACATTTATATAGCGCCTTTAACGTCAGGAGGACACTGATGCATTAAAAAAAAGAAAACCCTTTTTATTGTCAATATTTCCCTACGTTAATCAGCTGTCAGGATGAGTTGAATTAAAAATAAAACGCACAACAATGACCGGATACTATTTAAATATATTGTGCCGCTTGCTAAAGATGTCAATATTTTCACATTTCAAACTGTCAAGTTCATTTGTCTCGAGAAAGGTTATTTATAAACTGGAATAAAAGAGCATCTCAGATTAGCTTGACAGTTCCCCTCCAGTAAGAGTGACAAGACACTGGTATATCAGTCAGAAGGTGAACTGTCGTCAATAAAATGTCACGTCTCTATTTAGAGAATAAAAAAAGTCCCTTTCGCAGTGGTGTGTATGAGAATCACAAATAGTGACAGGAGAGAAATTCTAATTGTTTCTTTGCATAAAGGTTTTTTTTACATTGTGTTGTCATATACAACAACAAATTATATTTGTATATTGCTTCTTATGTCGTAAGGACGTCACAAGGAGCTGACCAGTCAAAGATTTGGACCCGAGCTGGGAGTTGGGATCAGGAGAGACGGAGGTCAGGGAGGGTAGAGGAAGGAGGATGACTAAAGGTGCTGTCGACGAAGAGGATCTTGAGACAGGCCTTGAAGGAGGCAAAAGGAAAGGGTGAGGCAAAGGGTCTATGGGATGGAGTTCCATAGGGTGGGAAAATATATAAAATAAGGGACTACAAAACATTGTGTTATGTGCACTGGTATTTGTATTAATTTGAACAAATTCAGACTATTTTGCTATAGTAGAAATAGTGAGCATAGTGAAAATTCAGAAATCCTTATTAAAGGACTTATTTAAGGGTTTGTTGGCCGCAACACCAGGATAAATTCTCTTCTGGGAGTTTTGATGGGATTTTTGATGTCCACCGGAAGAGGCAGACCTGGTCTCATCTCATACATTTTCCAGTCTGTTTTTTTCACAAGCAAGCTTTTTGAAAATCTTTTCAAATACTTGAGGGCTACTTGTTCCCCAGCTTTAGATGCAAATGCGAATTTGTGCAAACGTCGTGTGTGTTACTGCACAAGTCATAAAATTATATAAAGGTTAAAAGGGATGAATATAAAATTTGAATGTGTTATATGCAAATCTGAAGAACAAATCTCAGTTTAGGGGCTTTATAAAGAAAGCCATAATTAAGCCCATAAAAAACACCACCAATTCAATTGGTTTAGCTTTTACTCATCATTAAGACATTGTAATTTTTAGAAGATGTTGATTGTCCAGTCTATTGTTCTATGCATATTTCCACAAGATATTTTAACAGCACAAAATGGTGACCAAGCCTATCTTTCAAAGCAGTCTAACCATCTTCTCACTTAATATCCCTCAATCGCCTCTTGAACTCATTTCTGCTATTTGCTTCAAATGTAATCCAGGGATCTTATTCCACAAGTCTATTACCTTATTTGTCAGAGGTTCATCTTGACTTCCTTTCATATTTCTGATGTCCTATGTTTGATTTGTGCTCCTGGCATTTTAATCGTGTGCTGCAACGAACATATTCATTTTGTTAATCCCATTCATAAGATTGAAAATGTCAATTCGGTCACCTGAAAATATTATTCTTTGAAGAAGAAAAGCTCAAAGCCCTGAACATTGCCTCTTAACTTAAATTCCTGGGTCGCAAAATCATCTTTCTTTCTTCTGTAATGGGTAAAAATATCCTTTGAAAATGAGATAACCAGAGGTGCACGTGACTCCAGTTGAAGGGCCTGTCAACAAATGCAACCACAAAACCATCTTGTTTGATATGTGCTCTATTCCTTTCTTAATGATTAATAATGCTTTATTTGCTTTTTTTATTGCAGTATAGCACTAAGTTGGTAGCGCTTTACAGTGGTGGAGTCTGACAATGAGTCAGGGGGAGATGGAGGGTGCAGGTGACCGTAAGCACATTCAAAAAGGAATGTCTTTAGGTAGGATTTGAAGGTGGGGAGGGAGGGGGCAAGGCAGAGGGAGAGAGTTCCAGCGTTTTGGGACATAGTGGCTTAAGGCAAGGCCACCAATGGTGGAATGGAGCGTACGAGGGACAAACAGGAGGCAGGAGCCAGCCGAGCTGATGCAGTGGGTGGTGGAGTGGTGGGTAAGCAGGTAGGAGAGGTAGGGAGGTGTGAAAGCATTAAGAGATTTGAAAACGAATGAGAGGATTTTGAAATTGATCCGTTCGGTGATTCGGAGCCAGTGAAGCCTGGCAAGGATTGGCGTGATGGGGTATGGAGTTTCATGCAGGTGAGTGTCTGGGTTGTGGAGTTTTGAATTAGTTTTATTTTGTGTATGGTGGAGCTGGGGAGACCAGCAAGGATGGCATTGGAATAGAGACGAAGGGTGGACGAGGGTTTCAGTTGCGTCAGTTTTGAGATTTGGATGGAGGTGGGCAATGTGCAGTTGTGGAAAAAAGTGGTCCTGGTCAGGGAGCAGATCCCCAAATGAAAGCTGGGAGTCGAACCTGAAGCCTAAGTTATGCATGGGTTTGGACAGTTGGAGGGATAGCCTAGGGAGGTTGAGGAGTACAGACTTGTAGGAGAAAAGACATCGACGGGAGCCAAAGAATATGGTTTTCATTTTACCAACATTCAGCTGCATGAAATTTGTGCTGATCCAGGCTGTCAAACAAGCTGACAGAACTTCAGCGGATTGGGAATCACAGCTGGACGAAGATAAGTAGCTTTGGGTGGAAGTTGACCCCATGTTTGCGGATGACATCGCTGAGATACAGTATGCATATGAGGAAAAGAAGGTGGCCAAGAATGGAGCCTTGGGGTATCCTGCAGGTGACCAAGCGGAGGTGAGAGAAAAAAACTTTGGCCGAGATTTATTGTTGGCGGTTGGTTAAGTAGGACTTGAACCATGCGCGTGTGGTCCCATTAAGGTGGATGAGGATGAGAGGGGGTGGAGGAGGATGGTGTGATTGAATGCATCGAGCACAGCAGAAAGGTCAAGGAGGACAAGGAGGCAGAGGGAACACTGGTCTCACAGAGAGAGAGGATGCTATTTGTTATTTTGATAAGCACTCTCTCTGTGCCGTTTGTTGAGAATAAAAACCGGACAAGAGAGGTACTAATCCTAAGTGGAGGGTAAGGTGTGAGCAAAGTTGGTTTTCAACAATGCATTCCAGGGTTTTGACCAGGAAGGGCAGATTTGAAATGGGACAGCATTGTGGGAGGTAGAAGGGATTGACAATAGTTTTTTTAAGGAGGGGAGTGATGACAGCAGTTTTGAGGAGGAGTCGGACAGAGCCTGAGTAGAGGGACTAGTAGAATGTGTCAGCCAGTAGTGGGTGGAGGAGGAGGATTTGAGTGACCAAAAGTTGGGTGGGGAGGGATAGGAGGCAGCAGGTGGTAGGCTTCATCTGGGTGATGGAGGCGGAAAGGGAAGAGGAAGAGATGAGGGCAAATGATTGTAGGGTGGGGCCGTGGTAGGAGAGGGTGATGAAGGAGGCATGGGGGGTGGTGTGGGAATAGTAGGTGACACGGTGGAGGGAGTTGGAGGCACCCAGGTGGATGTAATCTGTCTTAGAGATAAAGAAGTCCAGTTCCTCTTCGCACTTGGCATCAAAAGTGACGTTTGAGGGTGCTTGAGAAGGGGCGTGGAGGAAGTGGTGGGGACTGGAGAACAGGATTTCAGGGTTGTTTTTGGTCTTCAGTATGACCTGTGAGTAGGAAGTAGTTTGGGCTTGAGAAAGGCAGTGATTGTAGATATGCAAATACTCGAGCCACAGATAGCGGTGAACTATAAATCCGGTTTTGTGCCATCTGCACTCGAGCAACCGGGTTTGGGATTTGAGGGAGCGGAGATGACTGTTGTACCGGGAGAGTTGTTAGGCTTGGAAATGGACCTGAATTTCAGGGGGACAAGGAAATTAAAGATGGAGGAGAGGTGATTGTTTAGCAGTTTGCCGATTGCGTCCGGATCACGGCAGGTGGAAGGCCAGAGGGATAAAAGGTTCAAGGATAAGAGAGCAGGCCAAAGTCGAACAGATCGATCAGGGGTTACTAAGTTACAGAAGTGGAGAGGAGCAAGGATTTTGAGGGCTTTGAAAGCAAAAATGAGGATTTTGAACTCTATCCTCCAGGGGACGGGGAGCCAGTAGAGCCTTGCGAGGAGAGGAGTGATAGGTTCACGGAAACAGAAAATTACTTGAAAATAATTTGCTTTGACAAATGAACTGGAATCTCATTGTCAGGGAATTGCTTCGTTTACAATTGTACATCCAAAAGGAAATTCCTAATTTGAAATTCCAAGCATAATGCACTTTGCAAGTTGTCTCTAATGTGGTAACCTTGTGTCCTCTTACCTTGGATTCTGTGTCAAAAAGTGAGAGAGTTGCCCTTAGAAATATGACCCTTCTGACTTTGGAGAAATACAGTACTTACAAATTGAATGCTCTTTTACATTGTGAAGAAGAAGAATGTAATCTATTTTTTTTTCAAATCACAATTGTCAAGTGTAACCGAATTAAAGATGCACTTCCACAGGAAGCAGTTATTTTTGCTCAGAGTAGATAAGACACTGTAGGTTAATTGACCATTTTACAAGAAGAACAAAACCTCCAGCAGTTTCATTAGACCACTGTTCAAATAGTACAATACACTATTTAATAATAAATAGAGAATGATTATTTTTGGCAAGCATTCAAAAATCTGAGCAGAAAACTGACTTTTGATTTCTCTCACTTGGAGAAATGGTAGGATTGAACAAAGAAATTTTAAATATTTAAAATGTTTATGGTGTCAGATTTATTTGGCTAAATTGCAGAAATGAAGTACTGTGTGAGGTCCTCTGTTTTGTCAGCTATGCAAAATATACTGGAAAGAAATGTGAATGGAAGTTTCTGAACATTGTATTCAAATGCAGGATATCTGAAAATGTGTAACTACAATATTCATTATTTAAAATACATACCTATTTAACGTATAATATCGAGTTGAGTTTATATTTAAGGTTGCATTTTTATTCTGAAGAGTAAAAAATCAGGTCTTAGTTTAATATCGAATAAATGTTGTCCCTTGCAATGGAACGCTCTCATTAACAACCATTTTTTGTTGGTCTGCCAGGTGCCTGACACATGTGGAAACCAGCACCCTGACTGAGAGTTCTACATACGTATGCAACCTACACATGGATATTTCCCTGTGTGGAATGGAACACACACTCTCTCCCTAGAAAGACACACTCCTGCTGACCAAATTCAGAGAGCATTAGGCTCAATTTGGTAAGAACCAAAGCCTGGAGTTTAACCCACTAAAACCACAAGGCTTGTCCTTGAGAATATGGCTAGGAAGGTTCACACAATTATTTTGTACAATCTTACATTTAAGGAAAAAATCATGATACATTTGGGGTTGAAGTCATCCATGTAGTTTCTCTGTTTTTTTGGTCCTGTGTATGTGGTTTCAGAGCATATTGGAGAAACAAACATATGCTTCTCTCTGGTAATGTATCATCAAAGCCTGATCTTTCTGTCCACATCACATAAATAATAAACAATGAAATAGAAAGCTTCCTTTTAGTTTAATCATTCCATGTTGTATCTTTGAAGTGCTAAGGTTCACAATTGGCTGTGAAACAGCAAGAAATCAAATTGAAGTCCTTTTTATGAAGGTCTACACTGGATACAGCGAGCATTTTGTTTGTAATGAAGCGGATACCACTAAGAGCATTCTACTGCATGCCACCACTATTCACCCTATGGGTGCCTGCAACTGAAATAGTAAATAAGAAGTAAACTACAAAGACCAGATGAAAACATTCTTTTTAGAGACATTTAGCATGTCCTGTTTTACAATGGGATAAGCTCCTATAAACAGGAAAGCATGTCTTCTTTAATGAAAAGTTTGTAATAATGAAATGCTTCTACCTCATGCTTTGAATGGAAGCTAATGACATGTTTTGTTGTCACAAACTGTAAATTGTGATTGACATTTGTCCTAATAAAATAATAATAATAATCCTTGTATTTCATATAGCACCATATTACATCATTGATATGTCTCAAAGCACTTCACAGAATATATTGTAAAGTGGATTGACAGTGTATTTTGGGGGCAAAACGCAGCAGCCAATTACACACAGCAGAGTCCCACAAGCAGTCGTGTATTGAGTGATCATACTTGTTTTAAGGGATTATTAGCCCCAGCAAGCGGTCTGGCAATTGACTGACAACCGGATTCCTATTTAGTGCTAAGTAAACAGTGGTGTGTGGAGTAACAAAACTTGCTTTAGTTTCTGCCCTGCCCAAGAATCAAACCCGGGTCCTCTCCCTTGTGAGGCAAGTGTGCTAACCACTGTTCTACAGGACTCTAAATCTTTCTCAAGAGGTGCCTTTGATCCAAATTAGGAGCTTTAACATGGAAATATAAAGTGAGAAACTCGCAGTGTCCTCACTAATATGTATGTCAGCCTGGCTCAGTTGGTAGCACTCTCACTCTGAGTCAGAAGGTTGTAGGTTCAAGCCCCACATCAGGCCTTGGTATTCATACAGTCAGATTCAATACTCTTGTGCAGTGGTGGAGTATGCTGCAATGTTGGAGGTGTCATCCTTCACATTGAGAAATTAAACCCAGGTTACCTTTGCCTGTTCGGTAGCTGTTAAAGATCCCATAGCACTTTTCCCTTCAAAAATAATAAAATAAATAATAATAATAATAATTTTGTCACTCCAATCCATGGTGGGACACTGTTGTGTGCAATTGACTGCCGCATTCTGTCCACAAAATATACAGGCAATAAATTCACTTTATAGTATATTCTGTGAAGCACTTTGAGACTTCTCGAAGATGCGATAAGATGCTATATCAAATGCAAGGATTAGTATTATTATGCATAAAGGGAAGGCAGTGTCCTGGGGAACAATCCCCACATATTGGTGATTCACTTTATGTCTGTTTGAGAAATACTGCTGTGTTCAAATTGGTTGCCATTTTGGCTCACAAAATAGAGTCACTACAATTTGAGGTAAATCAAATGAAGTGCTTTGAGAAGTGTTCTGGAAATGAAGGGTGCTGAATCAATATGTATGTTGATCTGTCGGTCAGTCGGGTGTGTGACACATGCGGAATCCCATCAGGATGCTTAAAAGCATTCAAACCAAGCTAGGATTTCCATGCATCCCGCCTACACATGGAAATCCCAGAAATAGATTGTGGAATGGAATGCACACTCTCTCGTTGGAGGGACACATTGTGCTTCCTAATTCTGGAAATTATTATGCGCAGGTTGGTAAGAACCAAGGATTGGGGACCCAAGAGTGTGCATTGGGCTACTGCTGACATCTAACCAGCTAAAACCACATAGTTTCCCATTGATATCACTGTCTGGCAAGCTTTCCTGCTGCTTGTCCAGCTAGGATCACTCTAACCATTAGGGCTTTGACATGCATGAGTAACAGGAGCTGAGTGGGATGATTCACTGCCCAAGTGACTGGTCTGCCTTTCCAAGTCCTGTCGATGAGCCAGGCTGGCTGTGTTGTTATCAGCAGTGCCCTGGAGGACTCTGGACCCACTTGGCTCTGAATCTAAACCACCGAGACCGCCACAGAGGGCTGGCTTGCTTTCGACATTCCATTGCCAAGGATGTCACCTGGAGCCAGTTATTTATTATTTATTAATAGCACTTCTTCATCCAAGTTAACCAAAAAGACACAACATTTTGGTCACTGCTTTCACTGACCTTCATTGGACTTTGCTGGCATGGATTAGCTGCTCCATTTGCCAACATAACACCAGTCATAATACTTCTAATTGGGGTGAAATATGTAGTATGTGGTGATGTGACAATTGCTATCATAATACTGTAAATATTCAGCACCTCCTGTATAACCTCACAAAGGTAACTTCGCAGTTTGAAACCAATCTCTGAAAATATCAATCCAAGAGGGCAGCGTCCAGGGCTTTATAGCCAGGTTTGGACATTATTATTACTTAGAAGTCAAGGAAGGGTGTATTTCAAAACACATTTTAGATAAATAATTCTTTAATAATCAATGGGATACCATAAATGGTGACAGCAATATTTCTAACAATGCTGAATCCTGTGTGATATTTATAATCTGTGATGATTACCACATTCGCACACTGCAGTTTTTACCCCATATTTCATAGGACTTATAAGCACTGTGGGCAATTGACTGCTATGTTTAGCCTAGAAAATATACAGTTAATTTACTGTAGAGTACATTCTGTGAAGTGCTTTGAGACTCCTCGAAGATGTGATAAGGTGCTATAAGAAATGCAAGGATTATTATATTAACTGCAAACTAAAATCAAATCTTATTCAAATGCATGCACACCCAATAGAGTTTGAAGGAAAATTAGAATTAGTCCTGATAGCATCCTGATCTTCTGTCCACTCCCGCTGCTCAGTGAATTCTGGCTTGCTCAATGTCGCCCAACATGCCCGCCTACCATCAGGCCTTCATCCTTTCTGCCTCCACCCTTTGGAACTCCATCCCACAGTCCCTTCGCCTCACCCTCCCTTGCCTCCTTGAAAGCCTATCTATTTGACTGTGCCTTCAGTCACAATCCTAGCCCCAAACTCCCTGCCCTCCACTCCTCCTGATCCCAAACCCCAGCTTGGGTATAGTCCCTTGGGACGTCCTCCCAATGCGAAAGGCAATTTACAAATCCAATTTGTTGTTGTTGCATTGGTTGGACTTGCAATTTTTTGTTGGGATAACATTTAGATTGACAATGAGGTGGCAGAGGGAATAAGGAATTTGGTATTGTATTTGGAAAACAGATATAAATAGTGTTTTGACACAGAGCTCTTTAAAATTCCATTTAAATGCCATTATGTATTTTAAATATTCTCCAGCATAACTGGAAACAGAAACCGATGACAAAACAGCATTCTCAGTGAAACAAAATCTATGTAGAAGTAATCTTAGTGTAAGCCTCCAGTAATATAACTTGCTTTCATTACATATATTTATCATAAGATAATGTAGTAATTTACTGTAAAAACACTTTATTGCATCAGTATAACATTACAGACAGTTATTACACTGATTGGGTAAATGGAGAGTGGTGTTAATCTTGCATCTACTCTTTGAAGGGCCATTGGTGTTATATTACACAATTCTGTAATGTTTGTCTGTGTTTGCTCCGGTTAATGGGTTTTTAATATGATATTGCTTTTCCTTTTAGATGCTATTGAGCAGTATTGGCAGTGACTAGGAATTATCCTGGATAATATTAAGCCTTAAAAATAGTATTGTGTTGATCGGTCAGAGGCATGGATCATTTTGTGTTATACCTACAATCAAATGAAATACAGCTATCTTATCAAAAGTACACTGTAATCAGCAGAAACAATCTGATTGGTGTCAACTACTCTATATCTAACAATAATGGCATTATTTGCTACCTTCTCCTTATACAGGGTGACAAAAAAGTTGTGATACCCCTACAATGTCTAATAAGTCTAAAAGAAATTATGTTTTTTTTTAGATAATAGGGTAGCATCACAACTTGGTCACCCTATATTTCTAATACCTTAGAATACCTTACCATGTCATTGAAACATTTCAAACCACTTCATATTCACTGTAAAGTGTAGACTGTATTTTTAAATTGACAACCAATTTAGAAACAGAAATTTCCCACATACAGCCATGAAGTGAATGATCAATTTTTGGCAAGGACAATGGTAGAAACTCCCTTCTCTTTTTAAAGAGTACCACAGCATCGTTAAAGTCCACCTCAATTGGCAAATGGGGCCTTGATCTAGCATCTCACCCAATGGACAGAACCTCTGACACTGCAGTAAACTGTCAACCTTTGTCAGACTTTGAGCTCAAAGTCCCAATGTGAGGCTTGAACCCACAACCTTCTGACTCAAAGGTGACAGTGCTACCAAGTAAGCCAGGCACTCCCAATGCAATACAAGCAAAATTCAGGAGTGTGGTAGTACTGTCTGATTTGATTAGAAATGAAACTGTGGATCACATATCAGCACATCTCTACAACAGGAACTAATGATCAGATGTTTGTTGGAAAATACAATATAAAATTATATTTGTAATGCACCTTGCACATCCGGAGAACTTCCAAAGGCACTGGGATCATCGAGGGTGGGGGTAGGAGGGTGTCCGAAGACACAGTCGAAGAGGAGGCTATTGAGGATACCTTGAAGGAGGCAAAGGAGGGAGCAAGATGAAGGGAATGGGGGCTGGAGTTCAAGAGGGTGGGGGCAGAGAGACTGAAGGCCTGACTGCCTATGATGGGGCGGGCCGGGTGGAGGACATCGAGCAGGCCGGAGCCCACTGAGCAGAGGGAGCAGACAGGTTGATAAGGGGTTAGTACATCAGAGAGGTAGGAGGATTCAAGGCCATGGAGGGCCTTGAAGGTGAGGACAAGAATTTTTAACTCAAGGAATGGGGAGCCATTGGAGCCGGGTGAGGGTGGGTGTGATGGAGACACAGAGCCTGGTGCAGGAGAGGACATGGGCTGCAGAGTTCTGGATGATCTCTAGCTTGTGGAAGGAAGAGTTGGGAATGCCGACAAGCAGGGCATTATCATAATGGATCCTGGTTGTAAGGAAAGTAAGTATAAGGGTTTCGGTGGCCTGAGGGGTGAGGCAATGGTGGAGTCGGGCCATGTTGTGGAGATGGGGGAAGGTGGAGCGGGTCATGGCACAGATATGGGGGAGAAAGGACAGTTGAGTGTTGAACAAGACTCTTAGGTTCCTGACTGGCGTGGTGAGGTGGAATGTGCATCCATGTATGCTGATGCTGCCTGTGCCTGAGGTGCGAAAAGTGCGTTGGTCTTGCTGATGTTCAACTGTAGAAATTTGGCTGTTATCCAGTACTTGATGTCTGACATGCAGTCTGTCAAGACATCAGTGGTCCTGGGATCGAGGATGGAGGCAAAGAGATAGAGTTGGGTGTCATCCGCGTACACGTGGAAGTTGATCCCATGTCTGCGGATGATATCTCTAAGAAGGAACATGTACAGGTTTAAGAGGAATGGACCAAGGACAGAGTCCTGAGGAACACCACATGAGACAATGCAGGGGCTGGAGGAGAAGCCATTTGTGGAGACAAAGTGGAGCCAGTGTGAGAGATTGGATCAGAACCATTCAAGGATTGAATCTTGAAGGTTAATAATAATAATAATAATCCTTGCATTTGATATAGCGCTTTTCACGTCTTCTAGACATCCCAAAGCGCTTCATGGAATATACTGTAAAGTGAATATTTGTGGGCGAGGTGAGAGGAGAGGTGGTGGAGGAGAATAGAATGGTCCACAGTGTCAAAAGCGGCAGCCTTGAGGATGACAAGGGAGCCCTGGTCACAGATGGGCAGAATGTCATTTGTCACCTTGACTAGGACAGTTTTTGTGCTGTGCACAGCCCGGAAACCCAATTGGAGGGGTCCATAAAGGGAGTGGAAGGAGAGAAAGGAGTAAAGCTGGGAAGCAACAACTCTTTCAAGGACGTTGGAAAGGAAAGGAAGGTTGGAGATGGGCCAGTAGTTAGTGAGCAGGGATGGATCCAGGGAAGGTTTTTTTAGGATAGGTGTGATGACAGCAGTTTTAGGGGGGGTTGGAACAGTGTCAGTTGACAGAGAGAGATTGATGAAGTCTGAGAGTAAAGGGGTGAGGAGGTATAGCTGGGAGATAAGGAAAGGGGTAGGGATTCGGTTGAGGAAGCAGGAGAAACTATTTCCACTGGTGGGTGGGTCGGTAACCCAAGGGCACCAATGTAAAATAGTTGTTTAAAGAAACAGAGGGGAGTTGAGGAGAATTTTTTTCAGATTTTTTCAGCGAGTTGTTCAGATCTGGAATACATTGCCTGAAAGGGTGATGGAAGCTGATTTGATAACAACTTTTAGGAGAAAAGTAGATAATTATTTGGAGAGGACAAGTTTGCAGAACTATGGGCAGGGAGTGGTGGAGTAGGATGGAATTGGATAGCTCTTTTCAAAGAGCCAGCACAGACGTGATGGGCCGAATGGCCTCCTTCTGTGTTGTATAATTCTATGATTCTATGAGATGATAGGCTTCATGTGGATTATAGTGGTGGTGAGAGAAGGGGGAGACAGGTTTGAAGGTGTGGAGGGAGGGATGGGTAGGGGTGGAGTATAAGGGAGAGATGGGGAAGGTTGACAATTGGGAGAGTGGATGTAGGCAGCTGAACGGATCCCCTTGATTTTGCTCTCGAGGAAATCTAGCATCTCCTTGCAGTTGGAGGAGAGGATGGGCAAGGCATGAGAGGGTGGATGGAGGAGCCGGTTGATAGTGGGACTCTATGGCAAAGAATAAGACAATGTCACTTAAATAATTATGAACCTGTTTCCTAATCTCCACAAATAGGAAACCTAGACCTGAGGGAACAGAGAAAGAAAACCAGAATTCAAACAGATTAGAATAGCCACAAAGGAAAGCTTGAGCTGGGACAATAATCAGACAGGACTGTAAAGCAAATGATAAAGACAGGGCTCAGATTGGACTCAACAAGGAAAGAAAGTTGAAGCTGAACTAATCAGCACAGTTATGTTGAAGGCAGTAAACTGCACTCTAACGTATTTCACATTCATCTCTGCACAAGTGAAATAATGTGGTGTGATTACTTCCAATGATTACTGAAGTGTTTTGGTGTACAGCTCATGAGGAGTATTCAGCCTGAAACAGGGAAATGAACTGATTCAATTTAAGCCTCTTCTGATTGAATTGTCCTAAACTAGTTTTTCAAGGATCGTCTAATTAAAACAGCAATGTGCAAGCACCTGAAAAACCACTTGGCAACCTATTGAAAGTTTCTCATTATTGACATATGGAGAAAAAAAATTTGAGATGTGGTATCCAGACTGGGTCCAGGCTCAGTCATCGGTAAGCTTATCCATGGGTCAGAAGGTCATGGATTCAAGCACCGCACTGAAACTTGAGCTCCCAATCTTGATTGGCACTACAGTACGAGAGAGTGTTGTGTTGTCTGAGCTGCCAAAGTTGGATTAAAGTTGAAACCATGCTCCTGCTGCCATGTTTGCCTACTAACACACAATCACTACATATTACAGCAATTACCTATGAAGCACTTTTAATGCATTATAGGCAGTATAACAAATGTAAATTATTTATTATTTTGTATAGTGGCCGATGAAAGTACATTTACATTTTAATTTCAATTTTAAGTTTCAATTCTCATTGTATGGTGATGAGACGAAGTGGGATATTGCAACAATATGAGAACCTAGTCTCAGGTAGCCAGTGTCAAGAATGCTATTTGGCTCCACAATGTTGAACAAATCAGACTTATTCTGGATCCATTTTCTTTTTTACTTGTCCATGAAATTTTATCTTGAGTAATCTATGAGAGTGAAGTACATTTGAAACATGATCTAATGTCCAAGGAATAAACTAGAACAAACACATATTCCTCAGTTGACAAAAGACCACATTCCTCAGTGTCAAAAACAAACTTAACAGAAAAATGAGAAGACCTTAGCCAAGGACAACGTAAACACTCTGTTACCTGCAAAGGAGGTCATTATTGCACTGTTCACATTGGGAGAACATCTCAAACTGCTCCACAGGATATATAGTAAGGTAGAGTGACTGTGCATTTTATGGGCAAACACAGCAGCAAATTTGCACACAGCAATGTCCCACAAACAGCCATGAAGTGAGTGACCAATTTTATTTGGGAAATTGTTGGCCACGACATCGGGAGAAACTCCCTTCTGTTTTCAATTAGTACCATGGGATCTATAACGGCCACCTGAACAGGCAAATGGAACCTTGGTTCAACATCTCATCCAAAAGACAGCATCTCCAACAATACAACACACACAAAGCACCACTTTGAAGTGCCAGCTTAGATTATGTAGAACCCATAAAGGTAGAGTTAAAACTACCATTTCAATCTTATATCAGGAAATAAAGTTGGTTTCCGGTGTATATAATATATTTTGAACAATATGTTGGCAGATAATCGGGAAGAGTGAGCCCAGTGAGAGCAAAGGCCACACATAAAGTTGTTGGGACGTGGAATGCCCTACCAAGTAAGATGATAGAGACAGAGTCCATTGTCGGTTTCAAGAGGGACGATTTTCCCGACCCAACATGTTAGGTTCCTGACAAGTCATTAATGACTGAATACAAAGCAACTGCAATTTCTGCCCTTGTGATAACAATCACATCATACATCATATTTTTTCCTCTATTGTGTCTTAAACTCAACCTTTTTTTAAACATTGCCCGAGACTCAAAGCTAAAGCTTTTAAATAACTGGAATTACTTATCAGCAGATGTCAAGCTATCTGGCTGCAGAAGTCTTTGAATATAACTTTTACTTATAAATATTTCATATTTATGACAAGAACGAGGTCAAAGTTTAAATGATACTTTAAATTTCCATAAGCTACTTTACATCTGCATCTGTTTAAATTACAAATTGAAGTGGCATCAAAAGATTCTCATTACAAATTTAAACATTTACAAAGTGGCTGCAAAAGTGTTAATTACAATTTCTGTTAATGCCAGGTAAGAATTCCCACCTATTTCTTGCCAGACTTAGCATAGTTTATCCACTGTGATATGAATAATTCACCACAAATACTCATTTAGAGTATCCTCTCGTGTCTGCCTCTGGTTCATAGCATGTTTAGGGCAGATATGAAGCAATTAATACATTCAAATAGCTTCAAATGCTAATTAACCTTTCATTAATAAAATAATAATGGTCCTTACATTTGATATAGTGCATGTCACATTGGAGGATTTCTCAAAACACTTCACGGGTTGTACTGTAATGATGGAATGACTGTAAAACGGGACTGAAAACTGGCTTCAAAATAAAGGTTGCATTTAAGAATTTGCAATATTCTGGATGCTCCAAAATGTTACGTTAATAAATAGGCCCAGATAGAATTTCACCCTAAATTTATGTTGTGTCTGTTGTTTTAATATCATTGAAAATGTCCTTTAATAATATCTTTATTCTTCCTGTCTACAATGATCAAATGACTATTTAAAGCAGCATATTAATTGTAGTTCTGCACATACTCAAAATAATCACGATTCTCCACGTGACTTCATTGCTGTTCTGTGGAAGAGTCATTTTCATTTTCACACTATAGCTTGTAACTGCTAATTGGTGTTCATTGATTGGCATACTCTCTGTTAGACACTGATGTATTTGCACTCATATATAGTTTAACACTAAATGTGCAGTCAGAGTGAAGAGTATTAATGGGGATTCAGTAACTACATAAAGGAACTAACAAATTTATGCAAGCGTGACTTATTACTCAACTATAGATGTATTTGGCAAAATATCAAAATGAAATTCTCATTTCAAAGTGGAAACCCTTAGTGCTCGTGGAATCTTGCTTTTAGTGCAGTAAAACTGATAATTTCAAGAGTTTTCTGCCTTCTATTTGTCATAGATGCAGTATTTCATCAGCCCAGCTGGATCAACACATGTGCAGGAGAACGTGTGTGACCCAGAGACATGAGCTCTGAGAATAAAAAGCTGTGAGAAGGAAGGAGAGAAAGGAAGAGAAAAAAAATCCATGGAGAACTTTCAGATCTGTTCAACTAAAATCTGTAGCTGAATTTGTGACATGATAAAAAAAAATTAGCTGAGGAGCTACCTCAATGACAAATGTTTAGGTTTGCAAGGACAATTTCAGGGCAGATACCAGGAAGTATTGCTTTACCCAGAGGATAATTAATGACTGGAACCGATTTCTAAGAAGGGTAATTGAGTAAAGATGTTGAACTGATTGAAAAAACACAGCTTGAAGCTTTGATGGAAGGATGTTAGGGTAGATGATCTTGGATGGATGAAATTAATTTTACTCTATTCTGATGTTCCTAAATGGGCTGAAAGATTTTCTTCACACAAGCTCCTCTTGGGAACTTGCCAATTGATGTTGGTCTCATATTAGGATGAAGATTGCAGTTGAACCTATCTCTGATTTTGAACTGACTCCAGGTGTGACCTCCCTCTTTTAATATTTAAGTACTTGTTCCCACCAATCAGCACTGAAGTGGTTTGATCTAAGGTTTGATCAAAGGAAGCAGTGATTGGATGAGCAGATGAAGTGACTGACATTTGGGCAAAACTTGCTCATAACGTTGGAAGAGGAGAAAAGTTTTTCCCGTTAGTTATCCACTGGATCATTTCCAGAAGCGGAATGTCCTATGATATGATAATCATCACTGGTGAAGCATTTTTGAGCCACACATTGCTGAAAGTTGGACCAATATAAGCGTGGATTTCATGCAGAGGAAGGGAAGGCAAAGAGGGACAGAAGATAGAGAAACACAAGTCTGGTGTGAAATAAATTCTCTTTCATAACCATCTCAGCCATTGTACTCTTCATTTTCAGGTTTTTTATATCCCACAAGCGAAGTGAAAGCTATCAAACAGCTCATCCAAAATGTCTCTCTCCATTGATAGCCTTTCCCCATACTAAATGCCAACCTTTTAAATGTCTATCACTAAAGATAATGATCCTTGCTTTTAATATAGCATCTATAATGTCAAAATGTCTCAAAACATTTCATAGATAATTGCATTTTAGTGTAGTGATGTAATTGCAGGCTAATGTGGTAGCTGAATTTCTGCACAGAAAGGTCCTGCCAATCACGTTTTGCTCACAAAATACACAGTCACTCCACTTTACAATCTATTCTGTGAAGCGCTTTGAGACATCTCAATGACATGATAAGGTGCTATATCAAATGCAAGGATTATTATTATTAAATAGCTTGAAGTGAATCACCAATTTCCCTGGAGGATTGTTGGCCAGGACACTTTGTATGTCGTGTCTAGGGATTTTTAATGTCCATCTGTACAGGAGAGATGGACATTAAAAGCACAGCATGAGGGTTTAATGTTTCATCCAAAGGATGAAATCTGTTCATGGAAAATGTCAAGAAAATCAGCTAATTAGCTTTTAAGAATTTTATTTTTGTCAAAAACAAGACATGTGACAGTTTGCATTTTTTTCCTTTTGTTTTGCACCAATTGCTAAAAGGGCCCATTAAAATTAATTTCATTGCCTCTTCTAGAAAGCCTGTCAATTTATTTCTCCAAGGGACTAAATACAGTATGTATGCTTTATGGCTTTAATGGGCAATTGCTTGTAAGTGAAAACATTGAACCATAGGAAACAGTAAGTTGCTGCTTATTAATTGCAATAACAACTGGAACCAGAGTGCTGTTCTATGAGGAACTGTATTTTAAATTAAAGTAACTAATGCAAGAGATTGCAAAGAGATTTAACTTTAGATGTGCGCTCCACTGAATTTTAATTGCTGACGAGAGTTAGCTGTACATAGTGAGGGATCCAATTTGACTTTTCCAGATAGGTTTGGAGCACATGATGAGGTTGCATATAAATCTCTGCATCACGTGTCAGCAAGCAGTACTGGTGTACAATGGAGAGGAGCAAGTACCAGTTTTGTCTCCAATGGCAACACTGCAGCTACTTTGTAGCTAATAATATCCTCTTCCTGGCTTTGAAGAAAACGTCTGCGGGTGGCCCACCTTTGCATCCCAGCAAGTTGAGAAGTTGATCGATGAGTCCCCGCTTGCATTCAATTAATTATTCACACTATCAATGCTTCAGTTACTGCTTGTCTGGCTTACAAGAAAGGGGAGAGGTGTCAGGGAGACAGTATAAACCCGCTGAGCAATTAGCCTTCAAACTAAACAGCAGCTTGTACTTTCCAATACTCCAAACTTTCTCCTGCTGCTGGCCCCAACCAAAACGTACAGCATGTTCTGTGTTAGAACAGAGTGGATTAAGATGGGACTCTTGTCAGAATTTTGTTAGGCTATGTAATTTTCAAGTCTCAACATGGGGCTTGAACCCACAATCTTCTAATTCAGAGGCAAGAGTGCTACCACTGAACCAAGCTCTTTCAGTTCCTCTGCATCAAATATGGTCAATCAGTGATTAATAATATCTTTCACTAATTATCGCCCTATACATCATTGAATTGACTGTGACCTACAGCTGACCATCATCATGTGAAACATTGGTCCTGGCAGCTTTCTGGAACAATGTCACCAATGGGCAGAAATCATCTCTTTAGATTTCAACGATCCAGTAGCCATTAAATGAAAGGCAGCAGTCACTTTGACAATAAAATGTGTGTCTCTTCTGTCAAAAGTATGTTGAAACTGTTCAAATTGCTCCTTGAATAAGCCTATATAAGACAAGAAGCGTTCGAAGTCTCCATTGAGAATAGGATCCTTTCCTGTTTGGTCTCCTTTTTATCTTGTTTCCTGTTGAAGAAAATAATGACTGCTGAAATTGGCAATATTGTCATGCTGTCAGTTTGGACATAAAATATACAGTCAATTCACTTTACAGTATATTCTGTGAAGCACTTTGAAACGTCTAGAAGACGTGATAAGGCGCTATATCAAATGCAAGGATTATTATTTATTATTATTATTAGTTGCAACCTAACCACCTCTACTTAGTTTGCTGATATAGGTTAAATTTGGCCTTGTCTGATTGTAATTTATAATCACATAGAAAAGTTTGGAATTTCTTACATGATCAAATTTATTCAGTTCTGTAAGCCCGCTATCCAATTAATGACTTGTTGAGGGCACACACATTACTGGCTTCAACAAATAATAACCCTATTCAACCTATATTTACCTATGAAATACACACTGATTTTTATGCACTTCATGTCTGTCGACAAAACGCACAGTCATTCCATTTTACGGTATGTCCTGTTAAGTGCTTTGGGATGCCCTTCCGATTTGAAAGGCGCTATACTAATGTAACTATTATTATTGTTTTTATTAGTATAACTATTATTATATGAAATTTGCAGACATCATTTCATAATTTAATTCCGTTTTAAGTAGATTTATTGTTTAGGTTGCCATTTTCTGTAAGTTAAAAAGTTTTCAACAATTGTAAGAACTATATTTATTTCTATGGCACTAATGTTTTATAAAGAGCAGCCTATTCATTTTACAATGTATTCGCTACAGCACAACTTCTGATCTCCTAATCACATGCTCTATTGTTCTGACTGTCAGTGCAGTTCAGCTGTCTGAGTTTACTATTGTACATTTTGTTCCACAGATTGCCCTATTTAAGTTTTATTGTCATTGAATCGGGTGATTTAAAACCAAATTACCCTTGAACAGTTTGCTTTCAATTGCTATATTGGCTGCTGGATTAAGTTGTATTGAATTATGTTCTATATAAACTGCAATGTAAATTTTTACAATTTTTTTTGATCATTCAGGTCAGCTAGACCACAGTGCCTGACACATGCAGAAACCCATCATCATGCTTAATAGTAGCCGAAACAGACTAAGAGATCAAATATGCATACGACCTACCTTCATTTACCTGGAGTGGAGTTCACACTTTCACCTGGGAGGAAAGCATCTTGCTTATTTAATTCTGAACAGTATTTGGCACAGATTGGCAAGATTTTCCTGTACTTTCCTGCTCTTGGTCTCTAATCCATTCAGCTTCTGGCACAGATCAGTTTTCTTTCTCTGGTGGGAAGAAAAAAAACAGGTCGGTTTCCTGATCTAGACCGTGAGAATGCTTTCTCTAATTCAAATTGGGTGTGTACACACTGGGATTTTTCTATTTTGATCCTCAGCGTTGGAGGAATGTGCTATGAGCAACGATTACAATGACAAAAATTTTACATTTATAAAGCACCTTTCACATCAACACGTTAGGGCTCCTCAGTCTTGAAAGGAGATGTCTCAGAGGAGACCTTATAGAGGTATGTATTCTTTAAATTGCATTGACAAAGTGAACCCAGAACAATACTTTTAGGCTGTATGAAGAAAGTAGAACAAGAGGAAGTAACTTTAGAACTGAAAAGGCAATTTCAGGACAGAAACCAGGAAATACTGTACATTTTTACCCAAAGGGTAATTAACAGCTGGTGCAGGCTGCCAAGGAGGGTGGTGATTTTACATTGAATGAATTTGTGAAACATTACAGTTTAATTCTGATTATGATTGTATTATAAAGTCACAATAGCATTTTTTAATTTTTTCTCAGCTCTTTTGCAATAGCAATGTTCCCAACACTCCACTTGTGTTTGATGTTGCTGGAACATAGACATCAGAGGGGAGTTGAAACAATAAATGTGACACTTTCAGTATATAGGCCAGGGACGTTTCTTCAGCAAATCAGTTCGTCTGTTAACTGTAACACATCCACCTGAAGGATTCTGAGTTCTTACACAAACTATTACAATATTTGCCTGCCAAGAATTCATGAAAACGTTAAATTGTAACTGAGGGAAAGAAGGATATTCCTAGAAAATTGAATTTGCCAGGTCATTAAGTCAGTGCCAAACAAATGTCTTCATTAACTCCTGACAGAAACGCATTTCAATGCAACATTTTGTGTGTGATCAATTACGATGCTAAGTCGTTAGACATCATGTGATAATTGTGAAGTGGGGATTCTTTATTAATATAAAACATGACCACCACGCAAGTCTAAAGTGTAACTGGATTTGAAATTGAGTGACAAAAGCAAAATACATTCTGAATAATGTTACTTGGTTTGATTCAGAGTTTGATGGGATTTTCCATTATTAGTGCACGTTATCAAAGTCATTAGTTTTTTACTCCTTTTGTTCTTCAATCATTTTGATCACATTGGATTTTCAGTTAGCACTTCTGTCAAAAAATATCGCAAATTCTTATTTATATTGAACAATTTAATTTTAATTTGGATTTTCTGAATTTTTATTAAATTCACGTCGCTTTCAGTCAGATTCACACAATTGAAAACCTGGTCAGTGGTTGAACTTTTAGTATATGATTATGTTTCTGACTTGGTAAATGGAGAAAGCAAATGATAGATTAATTGCATGTATAAACCCTGGAGTGGAGGATAGACAGGTTGACAGCACGTGACAGATTGCAAGGAAAGAATTGAGCTAGCGGCCAAAATGAAAGACTGGATTTGCACTTTAACTCTTTGTGTAAACATTTGCTTGCAACTTTAGCAAGATTTTGAATTGGGCACTCCACTACACGTGGAGTCCTGTAGCTCAGTAGTTAGAGCACTTGCCTCGCAAGCGAGAGACCTCGGGTTGACTCCCGGCAGGGCGAAACCTTGGGCAAGTTTCCTTACACCACATGCCTAATAATAATCCCTCAAGAAGAAACCAATAATAAATTGGTCACTTCAATCCATGACTGTTTGTGGGACACTGCTGAGTGCAATTGGCTGCTGCGTTTCACCCACAATTATACAGTCAATTCATTTTACAGTATATCCTGTGAAGCGCTTTGAGACGTCTAGAAGACGTGAAAAGCCCTATATCAAATGCAAGGATTATTATTATTATTACATTTGACTTTTAATTAAAACATTGAAAAACATGTATGTGATGGAGGTAATGTTTAAATCACTATCTGTATTATTTTATGCTGGCATAAAATAACCAATGATGATAATAATCCTTGCACTCGATGTAGCACTTTTCATGTCTTCTAGTCGTCTCAAAGCGCTTCACAGAATATATTGTAAAGTGAATTGACTGTATATTTGTGGGCAAAACGCGGCAGTCAATTGTGCACAGCAGTGTCCCACAAACAGTCGTGGATTGAAGTGACCTATTTATTATTTTTTTCTTGAGGAATTATTATCGGGCGTGTGAAGTAAAGAAACTTGCCCAAGGTTTTGCCTTGCTAGGAATCAAACCCAGGTGTCTCACTTGCAAGGTGAGTGCTCTAACTACTGAGCTGCAGGACTCCACAATATATCGCATTGCATCTCAAACCAGATGGCCTTCAAACCAGATGGTTCTCATCTTTGATATTCCCATTATGAAGTTAAGTTTCTTTTGTAAATTGGCAACCCTAGAATGCTTCTAAAGCTTTTTCTTGCATAATATTTATTTTTATAGGGTGTATTTATCTAGTCTGCCCCTTCAGTAAAGGTTTTGGATGAGGAAAGCAATGTTCTTGGACAACATTACCCTCTTTCCTTTGGAATTCTATGTATTATATCACATTGTATGTATAGTATTCACCATTCACTTCACAGCTGTTTGTAAGACATTGCTATGCACAAATTAATTGCTGTTTCATCTATAACAACAACAACAACAACAACAACAACAAGATTCCATTTATAGAGCGCCTTTCACGTCGGGAGGACGTCCCAAGGCGCTGTACAGTTGGGTCAGGACCCGAGCAGAGGGGAAATGGTCAGGGTGAGGGGAGGGAAGGGAGGGAGCGAGGAGGGGGTAGAGAGTCGAGAGGGGAGCTGAAGGCACGGTCAAAAAGAAAGGTCTTGAGACCGGCCTTGAAGGAGGAAAGGGAGGAGGCAATGCGAAGGCACTGGGGGATGGACTTCCAGAGTCTCGGGGCTGAGAGGCTGTGAAGTCATTACACTTCAAAGTTAAAAAAACAATATGAAGCACTTTGGGACATCTCAACTATGTGATAAGGCACTAAATCAAATGTAGGGACTATTATATTATTATATATACCTCTGAGTATAAAACCAAGAATTTATTTTTTATATTTTATAATCCTTATTGACCTATTTTGCATCCATTAATGACTTTGATGTCTGCACACCAATGCCTCTCTGCTCCTCTACTCCGCTTAAAATGTTACCATTTGAGGTGTTTTTCCTGTTCATCTCCTTTCCATAAAAATGTACTACTTGACATTTTCTGACATTCCACTGCATCTGCACAATTTATCATCCACCCTAATTTGGCGTCATCAGCTAATTCCGATATTGTTTTCTCAATCCCGAACTTTAGATAATTTTGTTTTATAATAAATAAGCACAGCCCCCAAACACTAGATTCTTATGGAATATCATTCACCACTTGTTCCCAGTCCAGGAAGCTTACTTTTATAATGATAATATTCTGGTAACTCAATCCACAACTGTTTGTGAGAGACTTCTGTGTGCAATTGGCTCCCGCGTTTTACCCTCAAATATCCAGTCACTACACTTTACAGTATATTCTGTGAAGTGCTTTGAGACATCTCAATGGCGTGATAAACCACTAAATCAAATGCAAGGATTATTATTATTATTTTTGCCCCTTCTCTTTGTTCTGGGAACGCTAATTATTTCTCTATCCATGCGACTCTTTCGTTCCATGTGCCATTATTTTTGCAAAAATTGATTATGCAGCAACATAGCAATATTTTTTGAAAATCTGAATGAAACCAAAGTCCTCTGCATTTTGTTTCTCTTTCATCTCTTTCAATTCTTCAAAGGATTTGTCCAGCATGTTAAGCATGTCATCCAAGTGTACAATTTTCCCACATAATGCACAGAGTCCAAGAGTCACACCATTTTACTCTATGTCCTGCGAATTGTTTTGATACATCTCTACAAAGTGATAATTAGCTGCAGTAAATGCAAGGAATATTATTATTATGATACTTGTTCTTATTCCAGTGTCCTATTATGTTGAAATGTCTCAGGTTATTTCACATAATAATAATAATCCTTACATTTGATATGTTGCCTCATCGTGTCTTCAAGACATCTCAAAGTGCTTCACAGAATAGACTGTAAAGTGAATTGACTGCATATTTGTGGGCGAATCCCGGCAGCCAATTGACACAGCAGTGTCCCACAAACAGTCATGGATTGATTGACCAAATTATTATTATTTATTTATTTCACATAGTCAATATCTTCTGAATAGTTGTTGCTATTGTTACATCGGCAAACACAGCAACTAAAATGCACCAACAACCTTGAGGTGAAATAGTAACTTGGTAAGTTTTGATGGAAGAATATTGACCATTACCCAAACTCTTATTTGAAATAGAGCCAGAGCATTTCAATGATGCCTCTTGAACAAACAGACAAGACAGAAAGACGAGACTTGGTCAAAGATTTCATCTGAAAGATATCAGAAGGTGGTGCTGTATTTCTGAAACATGTTTTACTCTGACAGCTCTAAAGTGATCTGCAAGAACCCTGAAATACTTCTGTGCTGAAATTGCCCTTTGCAACCATATACTCTTGTTCTCCTGTCTCAAAATGTATTGTTCTGAGTTACATATTTAACATCTTATATATATTGTACTTCTATAAGGTCACCTCTGAGAAATCTGTTTTAGCAATGTAGACTTAGGTGAAATTATAAAAAAGTTAAAGCAAAAGTAGGGGTGAAATGTGTATTAATCCTTAAGCGTTCCTTACATTAGTGTCAGTGTTAGTTTTCCAAGGCCCAGACATCTATTGCAAAATAACATATTTTGAACTGGAGTGAGTGCAATTTTCATCACTCCACTGACCTAAATATCCATCCCCCAAATAAATATTCAAACAAAACAAACCTCTGATCTCAATTACTTAGAATCTAAGATGATGGTGAACCACTTTGCCAATTGGAGCTCAGTGGATCAGGGGGAATATTGCCATCAGTGACCAGTCGAAGTATTACATCATGTTAGGTACAAAGCAAGAAATGCTAAACTCCAACAAAAGATCACAGCACCTTGCATTTGTATGTCACCTTCATAATGGATAGTAACTCGGAGGGCTGCAAAAATAATAATAATAATACCACCAACTAGGGTTCGAATTCAAGATCCTCATCCTCACCTACAAGGCCATTCACGGCCTTGCTCCCTCCTACCTCTCTGACCTACTATCCCCCTACCTACCTGCCCCTACCCTCCGTTCTTCTGGCTCCAGTCAGCTCCACGTCCCCCGCCCCAACTGCCCTACCATCGGTGGCCGGGCCTTCAGTCTCTCAGCCCCTAGGCTCTGAAACTCTATCCCCCAGTGCCTTCGCCGCGTCCTCCCTTTCCTCCTTCAAGGCCGGTCTCAAGACCTTTCTCTTTGACCGTGCCTTCAGCTCCCCTCTCGCCTCTCTACCCCCTCCTCGCTCCCTCCCTTCCCTCCCCTCACCCTGACCATTTCCCCCCTGCTCGGGTCCTGACCCAACTGTACAGCGCCTTGGGATGTCCTCCCGACGTGAAAGGCGCTCTATAAATGGAATCTTGTTGTTGTTGTTGTAAATGATGCATATTATAATGTTTCAAGGAACATTTAAAGAACTATGCAAATCTTATAACAATGACTGTTGTTTCACAACCAATGTGTTGTGTTGCTATTTGCTGGTTGTTGTTTATGGATTTGAATTTCAAAGAGAGATTAATCGCCTACAGCATGCACAGTCGCTACATTTTACATTGTGTCCAGTTTGGTGCTTTGAGACGTCCCCCTGATATGAAAGGCTCTTATTGAATGTAAGGATTATTCCTACAGGACTGGAGTGAGATCTGAGTGCCTTCACAAATTCAACATCCGCTGAAAGGGCTCTTATGAGTGAATTTAATGTTTCAGTTTAAATGTTTGTAGAATTAGAAGCCCAATTACAATGGATAAAGAGCAAGCAGTATTTTCACATTAAAGCAATTATACTGCAATTTTAAATATCAGCAACCAGGTCATATTCTATATTTGTGTGACTTTTAAAATCGTATTTAACTGTTTTTAGCTGTGTAGTGTTGTTGTAACAATAAAATTTACATTGTTATTAATCATAATACAATGACTGAAGGTTTGTAAAACAAAATGTGGCAAAGAAGCTTCACAAGAAAACCAATTTAAAGCAGTTAATATAGAAAATGTTAAAGGGCATTATTGCCACATAGCTACACAATAAAGTTTTGAATTATTTAGGTAAATCAATAGCTTCTGAATTCCACAATTGTGTAAGCTGTCTAGAGTGCAAGACAGATCAATACTATAAAATACTAATGAATAGCTTCATAATGATGAATGGATAACTTGGCAAAGACCAATACTCGACACTCATTTGAGTTTTGGGACAGTACAAGTTCCAGTTATTGCCACCCACTATTCGGAATGGAAAGTACAGCATTATGACTCTTAAATTAAAGCACTTAAATTGCTTTTCATTTATTTTGTTGAACAACCTGAAGAATATGCCTTGTCTGATTGACACCATCTATGATAAACTCTAAATTAACTGAATGTCTGAGAATGGCAGGTTCAATTCACCCATTCAGAGAGATGAGTGAAATTAAACTATCATACACACATTCATTACCACTTTCATCTGCTAATTGTTAAACAATAATGATGTAATAATGTGCTTGCAGCATGTTTTCCTTTGGCTAAATTGTGCAAGTATCTTAAAACGTACTACCTCACAATCTTACCGATCACGCTGCTGCCTTCACTTAATGAACACTTGCCTGATTCGTTTCCCCCACCCTATCTGCCTCATCATCGATGGACATGTTTTTGATCATTCTGCCCCTGCTCTAAGGAACTCAATCCTGGAGTCCGTCCGATTCACTCCCTCCCTCCCTCACCTCATTCAAGGTCTGTTTCGAGAACTATCTCTTTGACAACTGAGTGTTGTGAAGAAGGAAACTAAATTTATACTTCCTGTTCCTCTTGCATTGCATCTAGATGTTAAAGAAGACAAAATCTCATCCCCTGCACATTGACATATAAGTGTTCACTAGTAATAATAATAATAATCCTTACATCTGATATAGTGCCTTATCATATCTTTGAAACGTCTCAAAGAGCTTCACAGAATATACTATAAACTGACTTGACTGTCTATTTTATAACAACAATTAGTAAGAGAAAGACCACCCGAGATATTTTCGAGAACTATTGGTGTGGTGGAACTGAGTTTATTATGCATTGTTTATATTACTACTATCATGAGTGGTGTAACAAAGAATTTGAAGGGTTTCAAAAAGGAATTGCAGCAACAATAATTTGTTCCTATGTTATTACTTTACTCTCATAAAGACCCTTTCATAGAGGGGATATCTATCTTATAAAAAATAATAATCCTTACATCTATGCTAATAAAAACAACATGTCTGTCTGTATGTGTGTCAGCTGAGAACTCAATAACCGATTGATGTAGAGACAAGATTTATACCTCATCGGAAAGGTCTTGTATAATAATCCAGGCTTCGCGACTACATCACTTCCACCCTCGCTCACCTCCACTGGCTCCCCATCCCCCAGAGGATCGAACCAACCATCACCGCCCCCAGAGGTGGTGATGGTTGGCTCGGGAGCACCGCAGGATTTCTGGTTTCCTTCTTGCCGTGGCACAGCAGCGACTAGCTGGGGAGGAAGAAGCCTGCGGCTTGGTTTAGGGCCTCACCCAGTGCTGGGGTTTTGCCCCTTGCCCTCTGGAGTTTAGCTCCTCCCCCTCTTCCTCCCCTTATGTATATAATTTTCTATAATAATCTATTTTATACTAATATCTGTCTGTTTGTGAATCTGCATTCCACATTGGATCGTTTGGTTGCAAGCTAAACTGCTGTAGGGATTTTATGTGTTATGACTCTGAGGTAAGATAATAGACAGAGGCAATGGATAAATTAAAGGGTTCATTTATTAATCAGCAAGATGATTATGAAACAGTTACAAAATTCATGCTTACACTGCAGAAGATGATTCAGCGCAGGCTGATCTCGACCTTCCCTGGGGACACCAACACCAATAATCCTTTGGCTAATTGCTTAGCCATGAACCCACATGACCCATGGGATCTAAGATCTTGCTGTGTCTCACGGTGTCTAACGGTGTCCGAATGGTGTCCAACCTCTTAACATTTGTTTAGTTCTTTTATACCCCAAAATTTGGACATATGATGATGTCACGGTGTAGCCAGAGGCCATTCCACCTCTGGCCATGTTCACACTTTGATTGTCCATATTCCATAATTGATCCATCCAATCAGCTTTCCACACAGGGATGCCCCAAAGTTACCAAGATTTTAATCTCAGGAATTTGGGAGTTCCTCTGAAACAAAGTGTGAAAAATTCAATTTGACAGTTAATTGTCCTTGGGTTGTTGGCCAGGATACTGGGAGGAATTCTATTCTCTTTATGAAAATTGCAATGTGATCTTTAACATCCACCCGAACAAGTCGATGGGACCTCGGTTTATCATCTCATCTGATGGATGGGACCTATAACAATGTAATGGACCTTCAGCATGGCATTGAAGTGTCAGCCTAGCCTATATGAGTTTGAAGACCCAACGTTGGCTTCATCCCACAATCTTCAAACTCAGAGCTGAGAATGCTACCAACTGAATAAGGATAAACATTTTTATTTTTGAATAGTACCATCCCATCTGGAACACAGAGAAACCCACTGCCATTCTAAAAAGTAGGCAAACCAGATTGAGAGGCCCACATATGTTGAGAGGTCTCCTAATAATCATTGCTACTGATGACAGCTGAGATCATATTCTTTTTCTGGACTGAGGTAGGAAAAACTTTTTTAATAGTTTGAGAGATGCATTCTGAAAGTCACACAATAATATACTGAATCGGAACATTAATGATTAAATGTGCTTTTGAAATGTGCTTGTGGCCCTAAATTGGTTGCATATTGGAAGCTCAAAACTAACAAGGGAGCCTAAATTCTTTATATTCCTGTCATCTCAATCATTTTGTTGTTTCCCACAAAAGCACACATTTACGATACTGTACCCATCAAACTGCAGGAAAACCGCCCTGGATATAGATCACACCAATAGTCAAGTTTCCTATAGTCAGCACAATCTATTTGTGATTACTGGCAGGCATTCTCGTTTACACAGCATGGATTCTTTTAATAAGGACACCTGTGAAAAAAATATTGCAAATTGGACCCCAGATTTTGAGAACACGTGAGCTTCAATGGTCAATAAAACAACTTCCAGTGAATGAACTTTAGTCACATTTTACAATTCTGCTGAGAACATTTTCTATAACATTTTAACAGATTATGGTAGATTGTGTGAAGCCAAACAAACTTTCTTTTTATTTAAAATAGTTTGGTGTAAGCAAGCAATATTTTGTTAAATCATGACAATTTTTGATGCATTAATGGGACTAGCAATTAATAAGTGAATTAATCCTTGAATGGATATGTTGTCAATACTTTGGCCAAGGGCAATAATGTCTAGAATTATTATACGCTGTGATGTGGGACAGCAACGTGCAATGGGAATTTGGTGATATCAACATTACGAGTATTTTCATGAAAAAGTAATTTTAAGTCAAGCGCAAAATTAAATATTTCACCAAGCTGTTTGAATAAATTGTCATAAAACTTTATCATAAAGGTTTGCTTGTGTTTACACTGTATCATGGAGCTAGTGATATCTAATGGAATTTGAAGAATTATCTGTGTGAATTCGGTGAAAAATTGTTCATAGGAATTGCATTTGATGCAAATGCTTTATTCATTGCATTGAAATGTCTCAAAGCACTTCACTGAATTTTCTGTAGAAAGTAGTGACGGTATTTTGTAGGCAAACTCAGCATCCGATTTGCAAATGGCAACTCCCACAAATAGCTATGTCCATTTTTATTTTCATTTTATTTTTTATAGATTTTATACATTTAAGAGGACGCCAGGAAGCTGGATGAAGGGAATGAGGGAATCATAGAATCATAGAACCATAGAATCATAGAATTATACCGCACATAAGGAGGACTGTTGGCCCATTGTGTCTGCATCGGCTCTGTGAAAAAAGCTATCCAAATCAATCCCATTCCCCCCCTCTATCCCCATAGTCCTGCAAACTTGTCCTCCCCAAATAATTATCTACTTCTCTCTTAAACAGTGTTATCGAATTGGCTTCCACCACCCTTTCAGGTAATGCATTCCAGATCCGAATTACTTGCTGTGTGAAAAAATTTCTCCTCACCTCCCCTGTTTCTTTTAACAACTATTTTGAATTGGTGCCCTCGGGTTACCGACCCACCTGTCAGTGGAAATAGTTTCTCCATGAGGGAGAAGGGAATAGAAGCGTAAGGGAGGGAGTAGGAAGTGGTAGAGGCTAATGTAGAGTATACACATCAGCACGTTAGCCAGTTTCTATGCTGTACCATCTATGGAAATCTACATCTATGGAAATCTATGTATGTGAGCGTTATTATTTCAGTAGAATAAACATTTTAAATTATGTTCTTGTATTGGGAAGGTTAATGCTATTCTGTTACCCTATGCTTATTGGTAAATTTACTCACCATAATATATTTCACTTGCAAGCACATATCCCAATGTTGGTAAACAGAGTATGGTGAAAAGCATTGAACAATTGAGCTTGCTGCTAAAAAGGGATGAAGGAGTTTGTTGAACTTATTGCTTCTTAATTTCCTGATTGTGATTCTCAACCTGACTATTATTCTGCAAACTGCAAGACATTAATTACTGACCGACATACCACACTGGCTTGTCACCAAATCAATATAATATTATACCAGTTCATACCAAGTTTCCAATGCAATCGTATAAATATTTTATTACCATTTTATACTTAATGTTTGAAACAAAATAGGAGCTTAAATATAGATATTCATTAGATGCATGAATTGAAGCATTGCTGATTTTCTCATTGTCTTTAAGATACAACAGATAAACACGGTTCGACAGTTCTACAAAGCATTACCCTTTGTGAAAGGCGCTTTATAAATGTGAGTTGTTGTTTGGTGTTCATTTATTCAATATTTAATTGTTTTTGTTGTTTTCATAATAATATTCCAATTAATTATCTTGCACTGCCCAAGATGAAGGGATTTAGGGAAGGGGTAGGCAGTGGCAGTTGTGTGGCACGAAAAAGTGGTACATTCTACCAGAAATAAATAATGTATGTCATACAATGTCATCAAACATTTATAAAGTGAACTGGCAATAGCTCTGCATTTACATATCATTGCAATATTACTAATTATTCTCACTATATTATAATAGGTTTCCTAATACACATATGTTAATTATTCATTATGATTTTGCCATTGGAATATTACAAGTATACATTCATTAACTCTGAAAAGTGCGTACTGTAGGAAAATCTTTAGTTTTTGCAACAGCGACTGATTCAAAATCATAGAATCACAGAATTATACAGCACAAAAAAGGGCATTTAGCCCATTGTGTCTGTGCCGGCTCTTTGAAAAGAGCTATCCAATTCAATCCCACTCCCCCGCTCTCTCACCATAGCCCTGCAAACTTGTCCTCCCCAAATAATTATCTATCCTAAGGAATAAATCCTAAGGAAACAATTGTCTTTGAAAGGAAATAGTTACCATTAATATAATGTTTGTCTTATCCTTGTACAAAGTTACAGATCCGTTGAAATTCTGGATTTAATTCCCAGAAATGGCACTTTCTGGTTTTAAATTTCCCTGGAGTGAAGCATTTTTTAGGATGCAAGTCATCTTGGGTAAGTTGGTACATCTCGCCACTATGTCAGAAGGTTGTAGGTTCAATCCCCACAAGAGGACTAGGAACTCCTACAGTGTTTGTCCATACTCTGATGCAATGCTGGAAGTGTGCTGTATTGTTGGAGGTTTGTCAATTTGGCTAAAATGTTAAAGATCAAGTGGATGTTAAAAATTCCATGCACCACTCAAAGAGAGAACAGAGTTTCCTGATGAACAATCCCTCCAAAAATATGTAATTCACTTCATTGCTGTTCGTGGGACATTGACGTATGCAATTGGTCGCTGTGTTCACCCCCAATGATTTGCACAAATCAATATCTGATAAACAGCCATGAAATAAATGACCAATTTAGTGTAGGAGAATTTTTTTTTTCTCTTAACATCTACCTGAACGCTTAAAAAGGACTTCAGTTTAATACCTCATCTGAAATACTGCACCTTCAACAATGCAGACTTTCCCTGCCATTGCATTGGAGTATCAAACTACATTATGAGTTCACGTTCCAGTGGGGCTTGAACCGACAACCTTGTGAGTCAGAAGCGTGAGTGCTATCAAATGAGTCAGGCTATTTCATCCAATTTATGACTCATTATTTTAACACATTCCCCATAATTTTCTATTTCTAACAAAAGTCTTAAAATCATAACCAGGCCATTTAAGAGTTAAATCAGGAAGCATTTTTTCACCCAAAGGGTGGTAGAAATCTGGAATTCTCTCCCCCAAAAGGCCATAGATGCTGAATCCATCCATACCTTCAAGAGTGAGGTTGATAGATTTTTGATAGGTCAGGGTATTAAGGGATATTAAGGGATTAGATCTTGTTTTGTACAATGAAGCAGGGCTGATCAGCAAACTGGAAATTAAGGCTCCTCTAGGGCAAAGTGATCATAATATGATGGAATTTAGCATTAAGTTAGAGAGAGAAGTAGTTAAGCCCGAAGCAAAGGTTTTAAATTTAAGTAGAGCCAATTTTGCTGGTATGAGAGAGGATTTAGCCAAAATAAACTGGGAAATTAGACTTAAGGTTCTAGCAGTAGACCAACAATGGCAGACGTTTAAGGAGAATTGCAAAATTCCCAGCGAGCACGTATTCCTTTGAGGAAAAGGAATGCCACGGGAAAGGTGGCCCAACCGTGGCTAACTCGAGCAGTTAGGGAAAGTATAAAGTTAAAGGAAGAAGCCTATAAAACAGCTAAGATGAGTAGTAAACTCGAGGATTGGGAGAACTTTAGGGATCAACAAAGGAGAACCAAAAAAGGGAGAAAATGGAATATGAGGGCAAACTAGCGAAGAACATAAAGACAGACTGTAAGAGTTTTTATAAATATATAAAGAGGAAGAGGCTGTCAAAGATAAATGTGGGTCCGCTGCAGGCAGAGACGGGGGGAATTATAGTAGGGGACAAAGACATGGGAGAGTCATTAAACAAGTACTTTGCTACTGTCTTCATCTTAGAAGACACTGAAAACCTATCAAGAATAGAGGGGAACCAAGTAACAATGTTAGTGAGCAACTTGGGGGAATTAATATTAGTAAAGAAATGGTTTTAGGTAAATTGTCAGGTCTTAAAACTAATAAATCTCCTGGACCTGATGGCCTACATCCTAGGGTTTTAAAAGAGGTGGCTACTGAGATAGTGGATGGCTTGTCTTTGATCTTCCAAAATTCTCTGGATTCTGGAACAGTTCCCATTGATTGGAAGATTGCAAACGTAACACCACTATTTAAGAAGGGTGGGAGAGAAAAGATGGGGAACTATAGACCAGTTAGTCTGACATCAGTGGTAGGGAAAATTCTTGAGTCCTTAATTAAAGATGTCGTTATGGGATTCCTGGAAGACCATAACAAGATTAGGCAGAGTCAACATGGCTTTACAAAAGGGAAGTCATGCTTAACTAATCTTTTAGAGTTTTTGAAGATGTATCTAGCAGGTTAGATAGGGGGGAACCAGTAGATGTAGTATATTTAGATTTTATAAAGGCATTTGACAAAGTGCCACACAAAAGGCTATTGCACAAGGTTAAGGCCCATGGGATTAATGGGAACATATTAGCATGGATTGAAGATTGGCTAAACGGATAGAAAACAGAGAGTAGGGATAAACACGTCATTCTCGAATTGGCAGGATGTGACTAGTGGATTGCCACAAGGATCAGTGCTTGGGCCTCAGCTATTTACAATTTACATCAATGATCTAGAAGAGGACATTGAATGTAACGTATCTAAATTTGCGGATGACACTAAACTAGGTGGGAGAGTAAGCTCTGAGGATGATGCAAAAAGATTGACATGGGATATAGATAACCTAGGGGAGTGGGCGAGTAGGTTTCAGATGGAATTTAATGTGGGGTAGTGTGAAGTTATTCACCTAGGTAGAAAAAATAGAAAAACAGATTATTTTCTAGAGGGGGAGAGATTGATTAGATAGTGTTAGTGTTCAGAGGGATTTGGGTGTCCTTGTACACCAGTCTCAAAAAGTTAGTTTGCAGGTGCAGCAAGCAACTAAGAAGGCGAACGGCATGTTAGCGTTCATTGCAAAAGGTTTAGAGTACAAGAGTAGGGAAGTCTTGCTGCAACTGTATAGGGCCTTGGTGAGACGGCACCTGGAGTATTGTGTGCAGTTTTGGTCTCCTTATTTAAAAAAGGACATACTTGCCCTAGAGGGGGTGCAGCATAGATTCACTCGGTTACTTCCTGGGATGAGGGGACTGACCTATGAGGATAGGCTGAATAAACTAGGGCTGTATTCTCTAGAGTACAGAAGAATTAGGGGAGATCTTATTGAAACATATAAGATTCTTAAAGGGCTGGATAAAGTAGACACTGAGGGTCTGTTTCCTCTGGTAGGAGAATCTATAACCAGGGGTCACAGTCTTAAAATTAAGGGTCAGCCTTTTAGAACAGAGTTGAGGAAACATTTCTTCGCTCAGAGGGTAGTGCATTTATGGAATTCACTACCTCAGAAGGCTGTAGATGCTCAGTCCTTGAACATCGTCAAGGCTGAGACTGATAGATTTTCAAAAAATAGAGGGATTAGGGGATATGGGGATAGGACAGGCAATTAGAGTTAGGTGTGAAGATCAGCCATGATCTTATCAAATGGCGGGGCAGGCTAGAGAGACCGAATGGCCTACTCCTGCTCCTAAATCTTATGTTCTTATGATATGAGAAGAAAGCGGGAAATTGGAATTGAAAGGAATAGTTGAGGTACAGATCACTCATGATCTAATTAAATGGCAGAACAGGCTCAAAGGGCTAAATGGCCTACTCCTGTTCTTATGTTCCTAAAAATATGTTCAGTTCTTCAAGCATCGATCAGTCACGAACAATTTTTGACAAACAAGTTTCAAGAACATGATGTTCTTCTCCAAATCCTCCTGAACATGTCAAGTGTTTTCTTTTTGATATGTTTGAGCTGCGCTATTGATGGAATCATATATTTATATTTAATATTTGAATGCTACTCTGCTAAATTGCTGCTCTAAATGCAGATTAAATGACAATAAATGTTATTGTGCATATGTGAATTTAAAGATCTTTGGGAGTTTATGGAGTGCTTGTAACATCAAATCTGAATGGCTCATGACCATGATAATCATTCACTGAAATACCATCAATTATTAAATAAATCAATATATAATTAAAATTCAATCAATTAGATTCATATTAATATACACACAATTTTGATAATTGCACATATTAATATTGATAACTTAATTGCTTTGTGAATGAATTATTAATGTATCTACTATGATAAAATGAGCACCCAATGAAATTTCATTTCAGATGAATTAGACAAGCACCCATTTAATTTAACTTTAAATTTCATTTGAAATGTGCCTAATCTGATCACCAGGTTACCAAGCAATATTTGGCGAAGATAGCTGCTGCAAACTAGTTCAAGTGTTGTAATTGATAGCACAGTGTTGGTTTGCACTTTTTATACTGATTAACATCTGTAGGGTTTCAGAGAGACATCAAGCACTTGAGGTCACAGGAAACCTGAATTTGATATTTTAAAACAACAAAAATCTGAAATCTTATCTGGCTGCATTTAAGATGACCATTTAACAACAATGCCCTGCGATCTGATTACCTTGAAAGCACCAAATAATTTTTATTGTCCATTAATCCCCCAATCCTCGCCTGGCTCCACTGGTTCCTTGTCTCCAAACAATGACTTGAAGGTCGTCACCCTCGCCCTTTATGCCCCAGCACCTTCCTATCCTGTCGCTCAGTGGTAGAGCACTCGCTTTGCAAGCGAGAGACCTGAGTTCAATTCCAGGCAGGGAGAAACCTTGGGCAAGTTTCCTTACTCCACACGCCTAATAATAATCCCTCCAAAAAACAAAAACAATAATAAATTGGTCATTTTCAATCTACGACTGTTTGTGGGACATTGCTGTGCACAATTGGCTGCCGCGTTCGCCCACAAATATACAGTGTGTTCTGTGAAGTGCTTTGGGACATCCTCCCGATGTGAAAAGCGCTATATCAAATGCAAGGATTATTATTATTATTATTATCTCTCTGATGTGCTCATGTCTCACTTCTCTGCTCGTCCCCTCTGCTGAGCTAACAAGAGCCTAATGTGCTGCCCCCGGCTCCTCAGCATCACCATTGGTAGCCAAGGCTTCAGTCACTGAGCCCCAAGCCTTTGGAACTCCCTGCCTCTATCCGTCCACCTCACACCCTCTCTATTTGTTTTTAAATCCCACGTTAAAGTCTATCTCTTCGACCGTGCCTATGGTCATCTCCTACTTTTCCTTGCTTAACAGTTAACTCCGCCACTGTGAAGTGCTCCAAGATGTTATCTTACATTAAGGGTATTATATGAATACAGCTTGTCGTTGAAATGTTTTTAGTGCAGATAGAAAACACTGATATCATTTTAAGATACCCTATATCAATGAAAACAAGGAAATTAATTGTTAAATCCTTAATAGAATAAGCATAGTAGAAAATTAAAGATTGAGTAGTTTTTTAAAAAAAATAATATATTGTTAAGCAGTAATTCCTAGGTGATTCTCAGAACATGCAAAAAAAATACTCATTACAGTGAAAGTGTATGTAGGATTAATAGCTGAGAACAGGCAGATGGGCTGATAAAATGTCCATTTTTAAAATATTCCTTAATAAGGAATCTGTATCATGTAAGGACTCCCTGCAGTAACTGGAAATATGTCATCCGAACCATGGGAACTCTGCCCTGATAAGATCTACTTTTCGAGTTATAGTTCTAATGGGATCAATTTTATCAAAAAATCCTATTAAGAAATACTGCAAATTGGACCCCACTCACTACTTTATTTGTACAAGTTGCAGGGCTGCTGCTAGTTTTTTGAAAATCTATAAAATTGGTCCCACATAAAACTCATCATTCACTTCATGACTGTTTGTAAAATGTTGGTATGTGCAAATTGTCTGCCGCAATTGCCTACAAGGACATAGTCACTGCACTTTACAGAAAAATCCTGTGAAGCACTTAGCGATATTTTGACGACGTGATGAGGCACTATAACAAATGCAAAGATTATTATTGCTGTTATTATCTTAAATTGCTAGCTTCAGAGTATGATTACATAATGGAATAGTTTTTGAAAACAAATATCAATTAACAAGAATGCCCTACGATCTTACTGTCCAAGCAGGAGGCCGGAGCCAGCCGAGGGGAGGTGGCGAGTGGTGTAGTGGAAAATTAGTTGGTCGTGTTAGAGAAACCCAGTCCCGTAAATAAATTGTACCACAACAACTGTTTGCACTTTATTGAAACTTAGGATCGGATACTCAGTGTCCCAATGAGTAAGTGGATATAAGTATAATCAATGTCTTTAACAACAGAACAAAACTACTGTTTTCCAATGATGGTCAGCACTTTGTCTTTGCCGCTTACAAGTTTCTTCCAGCTCTCAGTCTTCCATCAAGAGGCCACGGTCAGTAGGTCCGGAGTCGACTGATTTTCCAAAAAGTTTCAGGTCCCTTTGTTTTCGCTTAACCCAATCATCTTTCTTGATCCTTTCAATTCTTGTTTTACATGTGACGTACGCCCGTAACATATCCAATAGTTCGCCTTGATTCTTTCAATTCCTTCTTTACATATACATTTCTTGACCAATTATTACTCGTCCAGCTCTCTTAGCATTACGGCCTGACTTTCTTATCAACACGTGCACGTGTTCCTTTGTTAGTACCCAAACCAATTTCAGCCGCACTTTCTTTTGCAAACAAGACCTTGAGACCTTGTAAGCAGTTTTTTTCCCATAATATGTCTATTTAGTATGACTCCCCAGCCACACTCTTTTAACTTTAACCCCTTAATGACTAATCTACAAGCAAGCATTTTTTTTAATACAACAGTCAGAGAAATAGGGAAATGCCAGGGCGTGAAAGGATTTGTTGACAAGTATGAGGATCTTGAAGTTCATCTGTTTAGTAATAAGGAACCAGTGGAGCCTGGTGAGGACTAGTCGATAGACCAGTGAGGAAGGCATTGGAATAGTCAAGGCAGGAGGTGACGAAAGAATGTATGAGGGCTTGGATCTCACACATTGGGCGTGAGGTATGGTTGGAGGTGGACAATGTGACGGAAGTGCAGGAAAGCGGATATGGGGTTGGAAGCACATTTAATTACCCAACGCAGGAATGCAATGGTTTCCAGACAGCAGCACTGCAATACTGGATGTTTAGGAATTCATGTCACATCCTTAACAACAACTTGCATTTATACAGGACCCTTCACGTTGAGTAACAGCTCAGGATTTTACAAAGACAGGAGTTGGACGCCCAAAAAAGGAGGGGGTGGGGGGAGATATGGAGGTGACCATAGGCACATTTAAAGATGTACGATTTGAGGCGGGACTTAAAGACAGAAACAGCAGGGGCAAAACACAATGTAAGTGAGGGGGAATTTCAGAGGACAGAGTTGTAGTACCTGCAGGCTTGGCCACTGATGGGTGAGGTATGACCATCACAGCTCTGCAACGATTTAGAATCTTACCAGCAGGAAATGAGCCACTTGGTCTCCATTTGCTACATCTTAACTGATCCTGTTTGACTGTTCACATGGACATTAAAGATCCTTAAAGATCCACACATCTTTAATGTGTGGAGTCCTGTAGCTCAGTGGTTAGAGCACTCGCCTTGCAACCGAGACACCTGGGTTCAATTCCAGGCAGAGCGAAACCTTGGGCAAGTTTCCTTATTCCTTATTAGTGAATGGACTGTAAACTTTTTGGCAAAACAGAGCAGCCAATCGCCCACTTTGTTGTTTATGGGACATTTCTGTGTGCAAATTAGCTATCGCGGTTACCTACAAACACAGTCACTGTGTTTTCTAGAAATGTTGTGAAGCTCTTTGAGGCGTTACAGATGGTATAAAACTCAAACCTGGAATCACCTCAATACTTTACCTTTAATTATCTATTTTCTCTGCTGCTCTTTCCCAACAGAGAGGATGTACAGTGCTATAGGCATCTTGAGTCTTCACCTTGGTTCTAATTTAACAATGTCTTATTAATAACATACGTTAATGTGTAAAAAGCGAAGGAGTCATAGGTGAAACAGTGGTAAAGTGCATTAAATCTTGAACACTTTACTGCTGATATCAAAAATCTGCAGGATTTGTTCACTGAAGCAGCATTTCAAATTGGATTTCCCAGACAGTACTCTTCTTGCAATGAATTTTATTCTTTGTAACAAGCTATAGAAGAGTGAAGAATATCCATAGAGAGATGAGAATTTGTTATGGGAGAAATATAGTAAGTAAAAAATTACTTAATCTCAACAATCTCAGTATTTTAGCCTTCAAGACTAACCAAGTCCAAAAAGAGACTGAAAAGGACAAAATAGCTCCATTGTCAACTATAACATACATTTGACCTGATCTGTTTGAGATTGTGACAAGTCTTTGAAATAAATATTTTTAACTCACTCCTAAACATTACATTTTATTCAGAAAAAAAAGTGCTGAAGTGCCTACAAAAGAACAAAGTATCAAAATGTGATAAATCAAATGCAATGCATCAGTTTTTGTTTAATATGATGTTTATATAGATAGTATAGCATGGAATCAGGCTGTTCGGCCCAACTAGTCAGTGCCAGTTTTTATGCCCCACATGTGACTTCACCCACTGATCACCCCCACCCACACCTTTCTATTCCCTCTCCCTCATGTGTTTACATTATCTAGTTTCCTCTTAAATTGCATTGATCATGTGAGACTTGAAAATAACATCCTAAATGTTCAAAATAAAATACAGAGGTGAATTTAAAATAACAACTATATACAACTTATTTGATAAAAATACGACTAGGAAGGTTTATAGCCTTACTTAAGCACCTTGCTTGACATGATTTTGCTCAATATAAAACAGTATTATAGAATTTTTCTTGTTGAAGTGGTTACTCTGCATTCCCATTCAAGTGTAAATGAAAGATTAATTACAATGGCACTTATTTAAAAAATATGACTGCACAATTAGGATCATTTCAGCATAGATACCGATTTTACCACCTCATTATTTTGCTTTTATTTAGAGTCAGCCAATGTAAAATGAACTCTTTCATGTATTTGATCTGCCTCAGATGCAAGTGATGCATAAAATTACATTAAAAGCTTTGCTTACTTCTCTCAAACAGAAGTTCCAATTGCTTGCTTTCACTAAAAGTATGCAAATTCTTTTGAACATAATTCTTCCAATTAAAAACACACTCTTTGTTTTGATAAAAGCTACTGATTTAACCATTTCACCCGAACGTACAGAATGCTACTTTGCAAATTCACAGTGGCTTAATTCATTTTAATGAGATTATGTAAACTAATGAATCAAATAAGTTAGTCATACAAAGGGAAAGATCCACTTTCACCAAAAGATTAACAACAGCCATCACTTTACGTGATTTCATGTTTAACTAGCCTTTGTGATTTTAAGTTTCAATCATTTAATAAGTCAAAACCCAGACAAATAATAAGCTAATGTTTTACATATATTACATGTTGTCTTTAACAAGGTGGCTATTACAAATCCTAAGTGCAGAAAAGTACATTTTGCTTTTATTTACAAGAGAAAGTTATGAAGAATTACAAGTATAGAACACAACTGTACAGCTCAGAACAGGGTACAAGAGATTTCACTATGACATCCCTGGAAATAACATCCTTCATCTGTAGATTTCTTATCATTGACTTCTCCCAGCTTCCTTCTTTGTGTCTTTCTGTCAGAGTAACAGGATTCTCTTTGTTCAAAATTCCATTATTAAAGATGAATCCTGGAGTTCATTTGGTCAGAGGTTGAACTCGAGAACCTAGGCTCAGCTATAGCTTCTAAGTCTCCAAATAGGTTATTGACACACTTAGTTCATGCTAGCAATTGTATTCTTTTTCCCAGTGGCATCAAAGAGAGATTTGCTGCAGTCTGCTAAGGGATTTGTCCGGCAGCAATTGGGATTTTGTAACTGCTGAATATCACTTCACATCATAAGTGAGACATACAATATAAAGAGCAATTCTTATTTGAAGAAACCCAATTTTCGACCTACCAGTCTATCTTCATTAGCAATCAAAACACCTGAAGCCTGACATTTTTCACATCTTAGCCTTAAGACATAACATTTAAAATCATGCAGAATTTAGAAAGAATCTTGAATTTTATCTTAATTTGAAAGCAGATTTTCTAGCAGCTCTTAAAATAATCTTTGGATAACTGGCATCCAAATTAATAATGAACATTAGTCCTTACTCTCTTCTGCAAGGAGGGGTAGGTGGGGAACTAAGCAGGGTCTACCTGGAAATGAATTGACTTCAAGGTGATGTTTCTGGCGATGGAATCAAGTCAATCCTCTGTGGTGGTATCGGTAGTCTGGTCTTCCGAGCCAGGCAGTTCTGCAGTATTCCAGGACACCTATGGCAACAAACTGGCTTATCAGCAGGAATTGGAGGAGCGAAGTAGGGGTAGGAATTCTTCCCCCTCAGATACTGTTAAACCTGCAAGCCCAAGCCTGAATGGGAAGGGTAGTCCCAGCTGGACAAGCAATGGGAAAGCTTGCCAATCACTACTTTCACTGATAAGATATGCGGTTTTAGCAGAATAAATTCCAGCAATACCCCAACACACACTCTGGGGTCCCAAATCTCTTGCTTCATTCTATCCTGAAGATGCATACCTTCAGGAAAAATATGTATTCCATTCCAGCATCGTAATTTCCGTGTGTCCATGACATGCATGGAACTCTCAGTCTTATGTGGATACACTTAAGTATGGTGTTGGATTTCTACATGTATCAGACATCATCATGAGCAAAAAAAATTAAGATCATTCCAAAATCCTGCACTACATTTTAAAACAAGGTGATAATGTTAAGACCACAAGACTATTTTAGGCTTCACCTTTTGTTGATATATTTCCAGTAAAGAATAGTTCCTTTCAGATGTTGAGATTGGATTGAAACTATTTCCAATAATGGCTTTTTATGATTCATGCCTGAAAATGTGCAACATTTTGTACATTATTATAAAACAGTGACAACGAACGAGATTAAGCAGAATATTTCACGTCTTATTCCATTTGCTTTTGAAAAGAGGATCTGCTATTGATCAGTTTTAATAAATCAATTTCAAAGAATGAATATGTAGGGCAATTGATAATGATTTTGCTGCATTAAACAAAGCATTTTGATACCTTTGCTAAATCTGATATTCTGTGAAGTGTTTGTCTGTTCTCTGTGTCAATTTGCTTCTGATCAATTTCAATGAATGAATAAGTGCTACAATTGATGGTACAATTTAACTACATTAGAATGAGGAAAGCATTTCACTCCACATGGATCCAATTAATGTTACTCTTTCAATATGAGTTTGCCTATTGGCAACCTGTAATGAAAACAACAACAATTGCATATATATAGCGTCTTTCACATCAGGAGGATGACCCAAGGTGCTGAGTCTCAAGCCCAAAAGAGTCCACTTGAATTTTCCTAGATCCTTTTTGGTGTTGAATCTCTTTTCTGTTGGTTCGCCAGGTCTCTGACACATGCAGAAACCCAATGATTAAGAGTATCCAAACCAAACTAAGAGGTCCATCTGTGCCACAAACATATGGAAATTCCCGTGTTTGGAATGGAATGGGTACTCTCCCTGGAGGGACACATCCTGCTTATTTAATTTCTCAAATTGCATCCCTCTGGGAAGAGAGCATATATTCCACATTGGGTCTCTTGTTGTCTCTGTATCAAGCTTTCTCTGTTGCAGAAATACAAATTTGTGTCCCGAAAAATATACCAAATATTTGCTAAACTAGCACTAATATGTTATATACTGCCATGAGTCCTTTTATCGATTGTCACTCCAACAGCAACAATTTATACTTAAATGACCTATCATGGAATTGAATATTTCAAAGTATTTTACCAAGGTATAGGGTGGAAGCCTTAGGATTGGGAGACTTGCTCTTGGAGAGAAAGTTTAATACTTTGGCACTTCTCCCAACCTCCGCTCATGCTATTGAGATAGAATGGGCCATTCATTTCATTTCATTGCTGTTTTTGTGACATTAGTGTGCACAAATTAGCTCCAACAAATACGCACTTCATAATTCCTGTAAAGCGTATTGAGACATCTTCACAATGTGATCAATAACAACAAATTACATTCATATAGCACCTTTCATGTCAGGAGGATGTCCCAAAGTACTGGAATTAGGAGTTATAGCTCCCGAAGCACTGGGATCAGGCGCTATATCAAACGCAACGATTATTTTTATTATTATTTTGCAAAAGTAATGGGTCTAAAAGCTTCCAAAGATATCACATATGGATTAGGCACATGATGCTTTTGTGCCATTGGCACAATGGAACATTCTGTGAATGAAAAGGCAGCCGTTGTACTGTAGAGCAAAGCTCAAGGAACAAAGCCTGTTTTGCTTTGCGCCAATGCTGAGATATAAAGGCAGCACAAATTGTTCAGATGTAAAATATGTGAGCTGAGAACATAATACAACTGTTAGGAGCATTTTTATTTATTCATCTGAGAATTCAATACATGAGAGAAGAGAGCAACAAGGGCGATCCCGAATGTCAATGTGACAAAATGATCGGAGTGATTAGATAAGCTAAGGTTCTTCACTGAAGTAAATAAAATGATAAAAAAAAATTAAGAATTAAACGCACAACAGGAATTTGAGCGAGATGAAAGCAGCAGAACAAAAGGCTACAGATTCTGGGTTGTCAGCGGCAATTTTGGAACAGAAGAGAGGAAGCATTACATAGAGGGAATTTAAGAGCTGGGACAAGAAACAGGAAGTGTGATTGTAAAGGAAGCGTTTTATTCAACAACAACAATTTGCATTTATCTTGCACCCTACATGTGGGTAGCATCCTGGAGTACTTATTCACACAAAAGGGTAGTAGAAATCTGAAACTATCTCCCTCAAAAGACTTTGGATGCTGGATCAATTCAAATTTTCAAAATTGGGTTTAATAGATTTTTGTTAGATAAGGATATCAACAGATATAGAGCAAAGGCGGGTAAACAAAGTAGAGGTACAGATCAGCCATGATCGAGCAGAATGGCAAAACAGGCATAACGGGGCCTAATCCTGTTCTTTGTTCCCATGATTGAGTCCAAGATAATGGACTTATTAAAAAAAACGCTGTAATGGGAAGATGGTAGGCTGGGCATTCTGAAAGGATGAGATGAAATGGGCCATGGGGCACTCTTCATTTGAACCTGCTGATTAACAACATCTATAAATTTATAATTACAAATATATAAATTTATAATTACAATTGGCTGCCACATTTTGCCCCCAAATATTCAGTCACTACACTTTACAGGATATTCTGTGAAGTGCTTTGAGGCATCTGAACAATGTGATAAGGTGCTATATCAAATGCAAGGATTATGATTTTTATTTTAATCATATATATTTTAAATTTGACAGTGTAAATAAACATTCTAACTTATCTCTGTTTTTATTTAACTTAAACCAGTATCCTACATATTGGAAGTCCAATGCGTAACACATCTACAGTCACCACTATTAGAGGGAACAATCTCCTCCTGCATACTTGGGACCAGTCAAAGTGGATTGTGGAGTCCTGTAGCTCAGTGGTTAGAGCACTCGCTTTGCAAGCGAGAGACCTGAGTTCAATTCCAGGCAGAGGGCGAAACCTTGGGCAAGTTTCCTTACTCCACACGCCTAATAATAATCCCTCCAAAAACCAAAAACAATAACAAATTGGTCATTTTCAATCTACTACTGTTTGTGGGACATTGCTGTGCGCAATTGGCTGCCGCGTTCGCCCACAAATATACAGTCAATTCACTTTACAGTGTGTTCTGTGAAGCGCTTTGGGGCATCCTCCCGACGTGAAAAGCGCTATATCAAATGCAAGGATTATTATTATTATTATTATTATAAAGCGATAAATATTATAAGTTCATAAATTGCCTACTCGTGTAAATTAGGAAATAGATGAAAATTACCACATCACAAAATGTACCCCTTTAGAATAGTGAGTATTCAATTGTCAGCCATGGAAGTAAAGAAAGTCTAATTTATATAAGGCTGTTTATCATTTTTAAATTCCTCCCACAAAAAAAGCTCAAGGAAAATAAAAATGATTGTGTATTCATTCTCAGCTTTGAAGGGTCTCAGAGGTTCCTTGAAATATTCATCCAGTGCTCCTTCTCCTAAGTTTCCAAGTTTTAAAAAAAAGTATTTTTGCATGGATGAAACCTAATCTATATCTTCAACTTATTTACTTTAAGAGACTGCTTAGAAAAGAAAATGTGAACATCTAAATATTACTAAAAAAGTCAATGCATCAAATAAAGATGTGCTGATAAATTATTCAGATATTTCAAATTGTACAATACAATTTCCATCTGTATGGCGTCTTTCATGTCAGGGGGATGTCTCAAAGTGCTTGAACCTGCTGACTAAGATCCTGAACTGGAAGGGGGAGAGTAGGTGCTGAAGAGGATAGGGTTTGGGGAAATAATAACTGAAAGAATGATCAAACAGATAGATCTTGGGGTGGGTTTTAATAGTGGGAGGGAAAGGGTGAGTCAGCAGACTTCGAGATGGAGTTCTAGAAAGAGGTAAATATAATATAATAGCTTACAAATACACAGTCAGTAAACTTTATAGCAAACCTGTGAAGGACTTTGAAACATTTTGAAGTGATAAGGCGCTGTTCAAGCGCTGTTATTATTTGTATACAAAAAAGGTCACATTTGTATATTTATCCAATATTTATCAATTGTTTACAGATCTCCTCAGAGCCAATTCAAACACATAGTTCTCATATAACTTGCAGCTTAAAAAATAATGGTTGAATAATAAAGAAAATTCAACACTTAAAATTAAGGCTTGAAGATGCAACAGTGAAAAAACTTTACAGTGCTTTATCACATTTAATGCCTCGCATAATGTTTCAAAAGTAACTAATGTCAAGTCAAATTCAGAAATGAAAGGTGATGTAATCTTTGATGTGGCAATTATCACATGTGGTATTTTTACATAGTTGGAATTTCAACTTCTAGAAATATCTGAGTCAACGATTTTAAGAGTTAAGTTTAATCTTCATTCTGTATGTCTGCGTGGCAGGGTCAGTGGTACAATGGGACAACTCAATAACTGTCACAAGTGGATTCAGACGCAACAGTTTTCATGAAGCAGACGGTGAGGAGGGCAGATTTTATCCACAACCATCGACAAAGTTGACACTCGAACCCAGTGCTGAAGGAGTGCTACGTTGTTAGAGGTGCCATCGTTCAGATCAGAAGAAACCAAAATCCCATCTGCCTGTTCAAAGTTAAAAATCCTATGGTGCTACTTGAAATGAGAAGGGAGTTTCTCTCAGTGTCCTGACCAAAAATCTCTCAGATAAAATGGGTCATTCATTTAATTCCTGTTTGTGGAGCATTACTGTGTGCAATTGGTTGTCCACATTTACCTGCAAAATACACAGTCGCGACACTTTACATTGAAGCTTGTGAAGCACTTTTAGAAGCCTTCCTAGTGTGAAAGGCTTCTTTTTTTTGAAAATATATATTTATTTATCAATCTAATATTTAGTAGAACAGAAATCCAAAACAAATACAACATCTTCTGTTACAATTGTTTTCCTTTCTCCCGATACAAAAAAAAACTTCTGTTGTTTATGGTACATTCCTTTACCGCACATAGGTTGTGCACATGTTTTTTGGGACGCTCCCTTTAACACACTTGGGAGTCGCCCCTGTGTACACCACATCCATGTGCGGGCCCCCACACAGCCTGATAAGGTGCACTTGCTGCTTTCGGAAGGTGCCCCAATGTGCACCATGCGTACATGCTTACCGTACATACATTTTCAGATGGTCTTTAGTTGAATCTCGAGCGTCCTTCTGAACCCTTATGTTTGTTTCAGTCAGTTTTGGGTGCCCTCGTGGGGTACCCTGTGGATGCGCCCTAAGCGGGATTGTGCCGTAGCGGCTCTTGCCGGGGTCAGGCCCTCACCGTGCCCTTTTTCTGCCAGAAAAACACCTGGTTTCGGGAATGTCAAAATGCCTCCTTTACCAAGTTTATGATCCTCCAGGCACACTCGATGTGGGTTTCACATTGAGTGCCCGGGAAGAGGCTGTACAGCACCGAGTCATGACAGCAGGTCCCCAGGGACAAACCGCGAGAGAATCCATTCCATCTTTTTCCAAACCGCCTTTGCGTAACAACACTCCAGGAAGAGGTGGTCCCTGGTCTCCTGGCCTCTGCAGCCGGCCTGAGGGCAACATGCTGACTGACCCAGACATCCACCATGCATGAAAGCCCTGAGGGGTAGGGGCCCCTTTTATCGCCAGCCAGGTCATGTCCTGTTGGTTGTTGATGAAAGGCACTTTATCAAATGTAAAGATTATCATTATTATTTGAGACATTGCCAGGAGTAGAAATTCTGACAATTATCGCATTGGATGCTACACTTCTCACCTCTCTCAAGAACAAAATGATTTTGTTTCCCTGTAACTGCAATCAGTCTAATTACATCTTAATTGCCTGTGATTCTGGGATATTAAATCTAACAGGATATTCATAAGTTTATAACTTTATCATCAGAAAATTCTCAAACTTGATAGCACAGAAGTCCTCATTTACATATAAATGTGGATTTCCTTATGAATGAACAGGTTAAACATTGAATGAGCAAAGGCATGAATCTGAGCTTTCTATAAACCATACCTATTCTGTTCTGTCACCCAATTTACTTCAAATAGGTGCCTTAATCTTATTAATATTCTTTAAATATTCTACAATCTGGCAGATCACCTTTTGTAAAAAAAAATTGCGTGGGTTTCATCATCTCGTTCAAGACTGTTTCAAGAGATAGGTATTTGACCATTTTTTCAGTCAACTCTCCTCTCTCTACTCCCTTTGGCTACCACTCCCAGCTCTGGTGCTCAGCCAGCAGTAGCAAATGTTTTGGGACAGCCTCCCTAAGTGAAACGAACTAAACAAATATAAATTGTATTGTATATATTTTACTATGATATGTTATTGGTCAATATTGGGTATTTTCTACACTTTGTTTGCTGAAATACTTACATTGACGAGATGAAGCATTAAACCTGTGCCTGTTGAGGTGGAAGTTAATGATCCAATGACATTATTCAAAAAGGCATTCATGTGTTGTGGCCAATAAACCAATAAATTGCTCTCCACAAGTCAGCTGCTGTGTTTGGCTACAAAATACACTTTATAGTAAATCCTATGAAGTGTTTTGAGACATCCTCACAATGTGAAAGTGCTATAGCAATACAAGGATTATTTGTATTAATGTATTATATTAATATCATATTAATATGCAGTGAAATCCAATTGCATGTAAATCCCCTATTATTGACAGTTTTTGCTTATATTCAGATTGCTTTAAAGTAACTCGTAGTTATCACATAGGATTACAGCAATGAGCAAATGATGACTTAATCCATCCTGCTTGTTCCAACATCCAGGGCTGTTTCCAGAACTCATCGAACTTTTGCAATCTTTACCCTTCCTCAGATCCAAATGATTCTACTCTTTGTTGATCAAGAATTGATCCAATTCCCTTTCGGTGCCTCAATTGACTCAATACTTATTGCACTAGGTGGCACTCTAATATATGAGTCAACAACTGAGAAGTGCTGCCTTAAGTCAAACTTAGCTCGTGACTTCCTCAGGTTGTAATCAATTCTGGTTTCTTGTGGACACAATGTGGATTCACATCACCGATTCTCTTCATTATTTTAAAAGCTTGTATCATGTTCCATTTTGTCTTCTTTAGTTTTCCTCCCTGCATATCAATCTGGTTACATGTCACTTTAATTACTGTTCTAACTTATTTCATATGCTAGAGGTCAGCTATGTCTTTTTTGTGGATAGTAGATAGCAGAATATATAAATTCTGTTTTCATGTCAGCCACTCATTTCCCTTCGACAAAGGAGCTACACGTAACATTGTACACAGTTTTTGTACAATGCGCTCCAGGACGCTACCCGTGAAGGGTGCTATATAAATAAATGCAAGCTGTTGTTGTTGTACACATTTTTGTGTAGGAGCATAGGAATACAGGAACAAGAGAAGGAGGTTCAACCCATTGAGCCTATTCCATAAATTTTATTTTTTTATTTCCAATGTCCTGGTCCATTGCCATACGCCTTAATACCTCTATTATGTCTTCAAAATACATGCAATCTTCCCTGTGGTGACCTGATTAGCACAAGTGTTAAGATTATTTCTTTTAAAAAAACATTTCTTTTGGACATAAACTGTAATTGTATTGCACAGAAAATTTGCGTCTATGACCTTTAGTGAATTTGAAATTGTAAATCACCATTTTGAAGCCATTTGTAAAATAAACTATGAAATATTGGTGAATAAAACAGATAACATTTTTCATGCTAACGAGAAATAAAAGATTGTTTTACTCAAAGATATAAGTGTAATAGTTGCACTTATGTTTATTCAGGTAAATGGTTTAATAAAGATAAGAGGGTCAATTGTGCAATATTTTTAATGGCATTTCTTAATTAAGAAATCTAAATGGGAATCCTTTATTGTTAATGAAAGTACATCATGCACCTTGTGCTTACTAAAAGTAACCTCGCTTAGAAAATAGAATGAGCATGAGTGGCTTGCAATTCTGGATCGGTTATTTCAGAAATCCCATTAAGAAATATTACAAAATTCACCTCAAGCTACTGCTCTCAGTCAGGCTATTAACACATGTTATTGAAACATGAAACTGAGTTATCTGAACATGTACACAAATATTTAGAATCTATTCTAAACTAGCAGCCAGAATTCAGTTTGATGACATCCGTTTATACTTGTTTTCTCAATTTAAAGATGGGTTTCACAACATTGTGCTTGTATTGGACATACAGAGCGAGGGTATCACTGCTTGACTGGATGCATCACCCTTTTGTTTTCAGTGAGCAGACAAGCGAGCGTGAAATATTGAGGTTTCAGAATAAACAACATTAGGACATGCAGTTTATTCCAAAAATCTTTATGAATCAAACTTGTGTCACATTCTCTCTCACCTATATTCTCCAAAGAATACAGATTTAGTTCCTCAAGCCTTTCTTTATCATCCTGTTTGCTAAAAAATTGTTATCATGTTTGTTGCCCTTGAATCTCTTCAAATGGCCCTGCCTTTCGTAAGTATTAGATGCACTGCTCAATGGAACTGATTGCCCACACTTGCTAATGTAGCAATATTTAAATTATCCATTACAAACAAGAAAAAAAGCTATTCTTATATTTAATCATGGATCTAAAATATTTTGCTTGATCCTATCGTTAAAAAGTATGTCACTTCTTGGATGTTATGGGATGAAAATAGTGACTTGTGAATGATCAGCCTGACGCAGCTGGTGGCGCTCTCACCTCTGAGTCAAAAGGCTGTGGGTGAAGTCCCAGGTTGGGACTTTGAATTCACAAGTCATGGCTGACACGCCATTGCAGTACTGGGGGAGAGTTGCATTGTTGGAGGTACATCCTTTGGATGAGATGTTAAGCTGATGTCCAGCCTGTGGAGAAAGGAAACGTGCTTTAAGGAAACTTGCCCAACGTTTCACCCTGCCTGGAAATCGATTCCAGGTCCTCTCACTTGCGAGGCAAGTGCTCTAACCATTAAGCTACAGATCCTCTCTTTTTTTAATATTGAACCACATTTGCTTGTTTTCCTTCTAAAAAAAAACCTTGTGCTGATTTACTTCTTCGAAATCAGTGCTTAACAAATCCAAGGACCCTTGGCTTACATTTCATCTGTCTGGGGTGGGGAGGTGGAGGGGAGGGATTTATCATTTTTTCAGTTCTTTGAGCCTTACCTAGAACCTGTCTCTCACTCACAAAAATCAAAGTGGTGGAGCTCACAACACATGTGCTGAAATGGTCATTGTGCTTTGTAAGTGTCGCCCTGGTAAAAGTCCTACCAGAAGTGGTAAAAACCTGTCATTATGCAAACAAATCAGCCTGAATAATGCGTGAGAGCCAGTGTCTGAAAATATAGTCATAAGTGACCCAGAATCCCAATAGCATTAAAATGACTAGGTCTGTTCACAGGACTCAAAGGGTTAAGTAAAAGCTAACAATTACATTTAGTTACAAGTAACTAACCCTGGATATAATTTCAAAATGAAAAATAAAAGCTGCTACTATTACTGCATGATGGAGTAGGCAATTTTTTAAAAATATTATAAAGTATTCATTATCGCGCATTAGCAGATAGATTACTGAATTCATATTATCTTAGTAGCTGAGGTAGTGGCATTTAAAACCCGAAACAAGCTGAAATGCTGCAGCTCAGTAGTTGCGGGAGTATCCATTTACTAATGATCAATACTGTGCCTCATGCTTTATCAGCTCCCTATTCCCAACTCTGGCATTAAGCATGTTAGCATACTCATTTCAGCAATAATAAATACAAAGCATTAGGGGTTTTACTGTGTCAATAATTCCATTGGCAAGAGGCACAGTGGAGTGCTGATATAATCATTTTCATAGTAAAGACCCCAACGCACTTACGTTCAAGTTCAATATTACCAGCCAATTCTGTGGGGTGAAAATTGCGAGGTGGTAATCATTGGTGATTATGGAACATATCTGTGTGCAAAACTGGCTGTTGCATTAGATTTCAAATACACAGTCACTGCAATTATCATAATAAATGTAGAGCTCATTGAGATGTTCCAACATTATCGGTGCTATATCAAATGCAAGGATTATATTTTTATTATTATTATGATTGTCAAACTGAGGCCAGTTTATAATTACCAATGGCCATGTGTGTGCACCGTCCCCAAAGACAACTCAGTGCATGGAGCAGGACACCATTGGATTTTGCTGGCTGTGGAGTCCCAGATACCAGTACTGGTTTGTGGGATATCAATTGATTGTTTACTTAATAATAAATAATAATCCTTACATTTGATACAGCGCCTTTCAAAGTATAATGACTGTATATTTTGTAGGCGAATGTGGCAGCCAATTTGTGGATAGCAATGTCCCACCCACCTCCATGAAGTGAATGACCAGTTTTATCTGGGGGTTGTTGGCCAGGATACTGGGAAGAACTTCCTTCTCCTAAATTAAGTTGCTGATACATGGATTGGATGCCATGTGTTGGCATTACTCACAATCATTGTGCTTAATTCGTAGGAGTGGGGCTTTATACTTATGACCCCTCAATGACTATTGATAATCAATTGATAATTAATATCTGGCTCAACAATATATATTAATAATATGATGATGATCATTATCGCCCCTCACAATTTTTACCCTTTTGTTTTATCATTTTAAGATAGTGTAATAAGTGCTCAATTAAATCCTACAATGCAGATCAAACACCTTATTGGCTATATTGTGCACAACTCCAGCAGACTTTTTACACAGAATTAGGCATTCAATCATTTATTCTAGTATCGTAGCACTTCAAAGAATGCAGAATTTGTCAGATTCTTAAATATACTCTAGGGTACCGCTGATGACAGCTCAGCCAGGCTGGCTCATCGGCAGGACTTAGAAGGACAGACCTGTCACTGGAGATAGGGATTCTCCGGTTAACCCCGCAACCCAGAGCCCTCATCAGTGGCGTAATCCGAGCTGGACAAGCAGCAGGAAAGCTTGCCAGACAGTGTTCTCAATGCTAAACTACGAGTTTTAACTGGTTAGACACCAGCAGTACCCCAATGCACTCTTTGGAGTCCCTGTGCCTAATACTTTCCGGAATTGGGTAACTAGGATGTGTGCTTCCAAGGAGTGAGTATGCATTCCATTCCAACAATCTATCTCTTGAATTTCCATGAGTAGATGGGATGCATGAAGGATGCAGTTTGGTTTGGATACTCTTAAGCATGATGATGGGTTTCTGCATGTGTCAGACACCCAGCTGGCCAAAAAAGCTTAAATTTTGAAGCCATTTTTTTCTGTAAATTTCTTTAAAGAAATGCGGGAAACAGACTTCAAAACCAACATTGATTTCACCAATTTACCAAATTTTGGAGACTATGAAATGTCAGGTTTGCAGAGTAAATCCAGAATCAGGTGGAACTTCTATTCCGACGAGACCAAAGTTTCTGTTTACTCATTTCAGCAAAAATCTAAATGTTTGTAGACAGGAGGCAATGTCAAGAGATTGCACTAACAAATTGTTCAGTATTCCTCTTAATATTCCAGCCTCTCAAGAGCCAGCTTTGTGAAAACAGAGAAAAAATGTCAATTGAGCTTATAAATGGCCTTTCTAAAGGTCAATTATAGAAGAGCTCATCCAATATTCTCCAGATGAGAAGAAATATCGTAAAGAGAATGGACCAGAGCTAAAGTTAATGAGGGTAACTAAAGTGGTGAGTTAGGAGTGGGTGGGGAAAATTGAGAGCAATGAATAATACAGCACGTTTCTGACACTGACCAGCATATTCAAAAGGAGGAAAAGATGATTTAGAGCTGCAAAAAAGAGTTTGCTGAAATATAGATAGCTTGTATTTGCAGGTGAGCTGTAACTGAACTGCACTGCCTGATCTACATCTCTCATAGAGCTTTTAGTCACTTTGCCCTTCTCTCTTTAACTCTCTTCTTAAAACCTTCTCCCTCACTCCTTCAGCCTCGGCTTTGAAAACACACTCCTTTGACTGCGCTTTTGACCACTTCCTACCTACCTCCCACACTTGGGTTCCCACTTTCTTTACGTAAAATGCTTTGAGACATTCCTCTGTGTGAAACACACATTATAAGTGCAAATTGTTGTGGTTGGATAGTGTTGTGGGATCACTGATGTCCACCTAAACAGGTAGATGGGCCTTGGTTTAACATCTCAACTAGGGTTTGCAATCCCTGCACTTTTCCGAATCCTTGGATTTGGGGATTTTAATGCCACAAATCCCGGGATCCCGTGATCCAGAGTTGCTAAACCTTGTCTTTGAAAAGCATCAGAGAACTTGGCAAAGAGGGCTATCAATGCACAGCAACCTCTCCCCGAGCCAATCACTTACTCACCTCTCTCCACGCCTACTTCAGCAACACAGCAGCTTGACATCAAGGGACTGACCGAGACAGCCAGCAGCCGGCACTGTGGGAAGGGAGGCAACTGACAAGCAGGTAATTAGTGATGGGCAGATTTATTGACAAGGAGAGAAAATGATACATACAAAAAGAGTGACAGAAAAACATCAGTTGCACATACAGATATCAAGAGAGACACATTTGCCCAGTGTATATGTACATGTATATAAATATACAGAGAGAGAATTGAGGGACATAAAACAGGACTGATAGAGAGTTAGTGACACAAACAGAGGGGGCAAGAGACACAGAGCTATAGATTTACATTCACAGAGAAATTGCACAAGGGTCTTTGGCACATACAGGGGAGGGTAGGGGGGAAACAGAGTGAGAAAAAGACAGTTAGTAAGATGCAGGAGAGAAACCGACAGAAAGCATGAAATTAAATCCAAACTGTTTTCTTCTGGGCTCTTTCTCTCACTCTCTATATTTGACATTCTTTCTCCCCCCTCCCCCTGTATGAAACAGATGAATATTATATAAATAGAAAAAGCTACTGAGAGGTGAGACAAAAGAGAAAGAGAGAGAGAAAACAACGCAGAAACTCAAACCAACTTAGCTGCTGTGTTTTATATTTTTTTAATAGAATCTCGAAATCCCGGGATTCTGTTCTTCATATCTCAGGATTTTGGGAGCACCATTACAATAGCATAATAATGTCAACTGAGGATACCGTCTTCAACAATGCAGTACTCCCCAAGCACTGAACTGGAGTGTCAGCATAGACCATGATCTTAAAGTCCCCTAAGTGGGGAATTGTTGGACAGGCCATGGAGAGAAACTCCCTCTTTTTGATTAGTGTACCATCAATCAGCTTTACAATATATACTGTGAAGTGCCTTGAGACATCTCAGTGACATGGTAAGGTACTATATCAAATGCACGGATTACTATTATTATTATAGGATCTTTAATGTCCACTTGAACATACGAGGCCTAATTTGGTGCTCCTGCAATTTTCTTGGAGTTATTTCAGCACCTTGGGAAGTCCTCCCGACGTAAAAGGCTCTATACAAAAGTAGTCTTGTTGTTGTTGTTGTTGTTATTTCAGACAGCCTGTTCATGACTGCCTTTATCAAAGAGGAATTTGGGCATTTTGCTCTTCTCAGTGCTGTATGATTCGGCTTATAAAACTTCAATAACCATCATAATTTAATGGAACCGTAACATGTATTTAACTGATATAAATGGGAAGCATGCATCTAATAGTTCTTAACATTGTAAAGGCTGCTACGTTTTAAAGCGTGGGGTCATAAAATAATGAAACCTGTTGACATTGCAAAATTTTTGATGCTGTTTTGTGTGATGAAAGTGCTCGTAAATCCAGTTATTTGTCCCTGTAATTCTATGTGTGTCAAGGACATAACATAGCAGGAAGGGCACATGGTTACAGAAACTCTCCTTGATCAGTGTGACCCTGATAGATGGAGAAATAACAGGATGAGAAGAGTGAATCAAAGTGAAATAATGAAAGGAAGAACAAAGCTGAAGAAAGGAACCACAGACAAGAAGAAAATTGGAAAAGCAAATAAAAAGGACATATTTTAATATACTTAATTTGATTACATTTAATAACAACTTTATTAAATTAATTAGTATTACTTATTCAATTGTTATTTGTAATAACATCACATTATTAATAATGTAAAGATTTAAGAATAAAAGTAATTTACAGCACAGAAAGAGGCTTCTCATCCCAACCAGTCCATGTTGGTTTTTATACTCCACATGAGTCTCCACCCATTGTTTACTCACTCCCACGTCCTTATCATAGAATCATAGAATTATACAGCACAGAAGGAGGCCATTCGGGCCACCGTGTCTTTACTGGCTATTTGAAAATAGCTATTCAAGTCAATTCCACTCCCCCGCTCTCTCTCCATAGCCCTGTAAACTTGTCCTCCCCAAATAATTATCTGCTTCTTTTTAAAAGTTGTTATCGACTCAGCTTCCACCACCCTTTCAGGCAATGCATTCCACAACCGAACAACTCGCTGTATGAAAAGATTTCTTCTCACCTCCCCCCTGTTTCTTTTAACAACTATTTTAAATTGGTGCCCTAGGGTTACTGACCCACCCGCCAGTGGAAATAGTTTCTCCTTGTTCACCCTATCAAATACCCTCATAATTTTGAAAACTTCTGTTAAATCTCCACTTAAACTTTTCTGCTCCCAGGAGAATAACCCTAGCTTCTCCAGCCTCTCATTACTGAAGTCCCTCATTCCTGGTATCATCCTGTTAAATCTCTGTTGCACCCTCTCCAATGCCTTGACATCCTTCCTAAAGTGTTGAGCCTAGAACTGAATACAGTCTCTAGCTGAGGGCTAACCAGTGTTTTATAAAGGTTTATCATAACTTCCTGACTTTTGTATGCTATGCCCCTATTTATAAAATCTAGTATCCCATATGCTTTTGTAACAGCTTTACCTAGCTGTCCTGCCACCTTCAAAGATTTATTTATATGAACCCCCAGGTCTCTCTGTTCCTTCACCCCCTTTAAGATTGTATCTTCTAGCTTATATTACCTCTCCTCATTCTTCTTAAAATGCATCACTTCGCATTGCTCCACATTAAACTTCATCCGCCACATGTCTGCCCATTTTACCGGTTGTGTGAAGGTCTGTCTTTCCCTTGAATACATCTATAGTATCTGATTCAACCATCACTGGAGTTCCACAATCTTTCACTAAAGCACATCTGTTATTAGTTCCAGACAATAGGGCACTCTTTCATCCTAATTAGAAACTGGAATACTATGTTAAAATAATTGTGGAAAAGTGGGATTAAGAGATCTACTTTGATTTTGAAAATTGCTGGAGCAAGCTCGATGGACTAATTGGACTAATCCTATGATTCTATATTCATTTTGTGTGGCTCTGTTTCATTCTTAGCAGTCAACTGGCAGACAAAACATCAGCAACACATTGCATCTTATATAGCGCCATTCACGCGGGATATCATCTCAAATTGTTTAACAATGGTGTAGTTCGGTGCTGAATCACGGAGAAAAGGGAGGTGACAGTAGGCATAGTTGAAGATGAAAGTCTTCAGATGTGAACTGAAGATGGGCAAAGAGGGGCAAGGCAGAAGGATTAAGGCAGGGAGTTCCAGAGGGTCAGGCATAGCGGTTGAAAGTACAGTGCTGATGGCAGAGTCGAGAGGTCAAGTGAGACAAAAGTATAAAAATACCCATAATTTCTGGATTTAATTTAATTTAAAACAGAAAATTTGAGAAATTCACAACAGGCCATTCAGCAACTAAAAGAAAAAGTCTGACTAACTCGAATTCAAGATCCTCATCCTCACCTACAAGGCCATTCATGGCCTTGCTCCCTCCTACCTCTCTGACCTACTATCCCCCTACTTACCTGCCCATACCCTCCATTCCTCTGGCTCCGGTCTGCTCCACATCCCCCACCTTAACCGCCCTACCATCGGTGGCCGGGCCTTCAGCCTCTCAGCCCTGAGGCTCTGGAACTCCATTCCCCAGTGCCTTCGCCGCCTCCTCCCTTTCCTCCTTCAAGGCCGATCTCAAGACCTTTCTCTTTGACCGTGCCTTCAGCTCCCCTCGCGACTCTCTACCCCCTCCTCGCTCCCTCCCTTCCTTCCCCTCACCCTGACTATTTCCCCCCTCCTCGCTCCCTCGCTTCCCTCCCCTCACCCTGACTATTTCCCCCCGGCTCAGATCCCAACCCAACTGTCCAGCGCCTTGGGACATCCTCCCGACATGAAAGGCGCTCTATAAATGCAATCTTGTTGTTGTTGTTGTTGATGAAGGGTCAACTCTATAATATTAACCTATTTTTTACTAACCTGCTGTGAATTTCCAGCATTTATTCTGTGCCTGCGAGAAAGCCTGTCCAATATTATTTTGACATGTTTCTGATCTTCTCAGCTTACTTCAGATTCACATATTTGTAGTCATTTCATGGGTCTGTTCAAGTAAACACCCTGCAGTTTTGCTTTTGATTAGGTTCTCAAGGCCGAGATATTTATACTTGAAGGAACGTTTTTTGTGTTTCATTAACCCAATTCATGGCATGTTTGTTGCTCTTTTACCACTACGCGAAGTGATCCTCTGGACAGTGGTTTGCATGCTCTCTTTGCAAGCGAGAGGACCCAGGCAAGGGGAAACTAAGTTTCCTTACTCCACATACCTCTGATTAATTAGCAGGAAGTAGGAACCCGGTTATTAGTCAGTTGGCAGATTGCTTTCCAGGGTTAATAATTCCTCACCCTTTCAAAAAAAATGGTTGCTCAACCACAGCTGTTTGTGGGACATTGCTGTGCACAATTCGCTGCCGTGTTTTGCCCACAAAATACACAGTCAATTAATTCACTTTGATATTCTGTGAACCACTTTGAGACATCTCAATGACGAGATATGGTGCTATATCAAATGCAAGGATTATTATTATTCAATTTGAGATATGAGACTTTGTTTTCTGTTTGTGGAGATTTTTTGTTGGGAGGCTTGGTCAGACTTCTGTTGCCAGTTGATTATATGATCCTGTTTTTAGAAGTGACTTTTGTACCCCTCTTATCAATATAACATAATCAGAAAACTTTATTTTGTGTGGGGTGAAAATATGTAACAGGTGCGGTCTTAATTTATCACCATTTATAAACAATAGATCAACAGTAATTGAAATTGGAACAATAGATCTAATATCTTAAATACAGTCTAAACTTTGAAGTGGATTATTTTTGAATTTACAGAAAAAATGGCTTAAAAATTGGAAATCTATTTGTCAAATTCTGGAAGCTCTCAAGTGCTTAGAAAAGAAACAAAGCTAGACCAAGAAGGGAATTGTAATCATTAGTGGGTGTGCTCAGTGGGTGAATATGTCTGACTCTGTGACAATGGTTAGGTCTGCAGCCACTGGCACTGATCATCTATCTGCAGAGTATTGCATTCAGAGTACTGTTGGGCAAGATATTGGTTTAGCTCATTATGTTGAGTGAATACAATATGCTGCTCACTAGCCCTGCTCCGTACTCCATGAGCCTATATTAAAACAGCATCAGATCCAATGACTGTATGAGGGCAGAGATAATTGACACATTGCATGTCACAATTTTTATGAGTCGCATTTTCAACCCATCAAATGATTACGACTGTTACTTTTCAATGTTTAAGAGGAAGGAGAATAGAAAAGTCATGGTTGAGAAACTGGAATTCAACAATTGGGATTTGAAGGAGGATTGTCACAACGGATCAGAATGAACTCAGGCCTATTGGTGCTCAGGAGGAGATGAGAAAAGCAAAGGATGGAGTTCAGCTTGAAGGCAAAATAGAAGAGACAAATAAAGAAGAGTGTATTGAATTGATAGATAGAAAAGATTCAGAGGTCATAGCATGAAGTTTTGAAGGACAATTTTAGGATAGACACAATAAAAAATGTATTTACATAGGGGATAATTAGCAGTTAGAATGAGTTAACAGGAAGGATAATTGAGGCCAAGGACATTGGAATCATGTAAGAACAGTTTGATGCTTTAATGGGAAAGTAGTGGGAGGGCGAGATCAAATGGACCAAAGGGTTTTCTTCATACAAACCTCTCTAGTGATCATGTGAAATGTACTGGACCAGTTAAGCTGGTCTCTCATATTCAGGAAACATTTGATGTGAATATTGAAAGTAGTGCAAAATTGACCTCTAAATGCTGGTTTTCACATCAACAAAGGCTCTCCAAGTGAAATTAATGCTTCAGCTTTATGCTGTTGGCCCAGCAGACAAATGCAGTTGCGGTACTAATTGTGAGTTGTGAGAGATCCCAAGTTCAAAGGAACTCAAACAATATCTTTCAATCTAGATAGAAGCTCCCCCAAAAAAGATCTAATGCATTTCTGGCGCATTGTTTTGATTTCTTGGAATTTGCCTTCCTTCATTTGTTTCCATGAGCTATCCTTTGTTTGATTTACAATGTTTTAAAATTTAAATAAAACATTGACTCAATGCTTCATACTATTTTTCAGACTTTTCAAGATCTGGCTCATGATATACTTCTTTGACCATTCTTTCCGTCATTCTTCGCCTCTCTATCCTCTTCGGTTTCTACTGGTGCCCAAGCCAACAGTGTCAAGTGCTTTGAGACATCTTCCTGGCATGAAACGCACTATACAGATATGTATGTATATTGAAAGTAGTGCAAAATTGAGCTCTAAGTCCTGGTTTTCACATCAACAAAGGCTCTCCAAGTGAAATTAATCTTTCAATTTTATGCTGGTGGCCCAGCAGATAAATGCAGTTGCAGTACTGATACATATATACATATATTGTATTATATATATGTATATTGTATTACATTGTATCATTTTCAAATTAATTTCTTAAGATTTTCTTTTCATTCCTTATTTTCGTTCACAAATACAGAGTGGACACAATCAATCCACTTTACAATATATTCTGTGAAGTGCTTTAATACGTCTCAATGATATGATATTAAATGCAAGTATATTTTATTTATTATTCTTAAAACAACATTTTCTGTTAAAATTTGTTTTTATGATTTTACATAAATATTTCAGAATTTTTCTCTGCATCGCGATCTAATTTTGGCTTAATTCCGTTTCCCAGATTTTTCCAATTTTGAGCTGACAAAATAGCAAAAAAAAGCATTCCAGAAAAGAAATGTGGACAATGTAAAAGAAAAGTTTTACCTGCTGCTGAATGGATGCTTTTTTTGTGTGCGGCAGAAATAAACTGATGTAAAGGCCAGCAGGGATTGAACCAAGCCCTCATTAGTTTACTGTAAGTCAGAAATAGCCTAAAGCGTCTGCTACCTGCTGAGTTATCAGGAAGAAGCTCTAATTTAATTTTTACATAGATTGCCTTTGATGAAAGAATACTTAATGTGTACTTGTCAGACTTTGATGCAGATAGGAGTAGACTATGCACACAAAAAAAATTATTTTCGTACATTAATACAATATGTGTTAAGTTAGTTTAGAGGGATAATAATGTGATACAGTCCTAGGTGGTAATTATCACAAAGTCAGAAAATATGGTCACTTTTTGTCCTTAACATCCTGCCCCTTCAGTGAGGTTATCAACTGAATTTTGGAGCATGGGTTCTTCCTTCAGGCATTCCAAATGCTGCCATGTTCAAAATACCTTTCAAAAACTGGTTAGCTCTGAGTTAGAAGGTTGTGGGTGCAAGCTCTGCATTGGGACTTCAACTCATATAGTCTAAGATGACACTCCAATGCAGTGCTGGGATGTGGTGCATTGTCAGAGGTGTATTCTTTGGATGGTATGTTAAGTCAAAGTCCTGTCTGTCTGTTCAGCTGAATGTTAAAGATCCCATAGCACCATTCAAAAAGAGAAAAGTGTTTCTGCCGGTGTCCTGGCCAACAATCTCCCAAATCAAATTGATCATTTGCTTCAGTCCTGTTTGTGGAATATTCTTGTGTGCAACTGGGCACCTGAGTTAGCTTAAAAATATACAATCCACTACAGAGTGCTCTGGGACATCCTCCCGACACAAAACGTGGTATACTAAATGCAAAAATTCTTATTATGTGCAGGCAAGATTTATAGAAATTTGACTAAATTTGCAAGTAGTGGTGACATTGTATGGAACACTCAGTCTGGTTTGGATGCCCTTAAGCATAGTGATGGGTTTGTACACATGTCAGATACTCATCTGACTAAAGAAAAATAACGTAGATATCTTGTTTAAACTGATTAACTGCAGGCAAAAGTTACAGAAATGTTCCTTAAGCCTTAATAAAAATGTTCTTTATTCCTATCCAATGTTTGTTATGTCCATTTTATCTAGCTATTTCTGAGACAATATGTTGCTAGCACTATCATCTGGGGGGAGAAGTGGGTTCTCTTTGTAGCTGAACTGGCCCGCAGGGAGACATGATTGGCAATGGAATGTCAGAATTGAGCCCACCCTCTGTGGTGGTCTCGATAATCCAGTTCCTAAGTCAGACAGGTCCGCAGTACTCCAGGGCACTGCTGATGACAGCACAGTCAATCTTGCTGATCGGCAGGAATTGTAAATCCAAAGCCGTTTTGGGTAGAGTGGTCAAGCAGCAGGAAAGCTTGCCAGACAGTGCTCTGAATGGCAAGCTGTGCGGTTTTAGCTGGTTAGACACCAGCAATAACCCAACACACACTCTGGGGTCTCACAGCCTCGGCTCTTGCCAACCTGTGCTTAATACACTCTAGAATTTGGTGACGAAGATGCATTCCTCTAGGGAGAGCACGCACATTCCAAGAAGGTTATTCATTCATCATTTGACATCCAACAAGCACAGGTTTCAGCTCTCATTAGGTGGATAGTAGGTACCAGGAACACCCTGTGATAGTAGACAAGATCTTTTTTGTTCCCCCCACCCCCCACCCACCCCTTTCCAAACCAAAATTTACCCCCAAAATCAAATTAATTGACTACTTATCTCATTGCTGTTTAGGAGTCACTACTGACCTAGATGAGCTGTTGCATTTTGCCGATATTATATTCCATTCATTTTTAATAAGTTATATTTTGTAAAGTGCTGGTTTATTTTTATTTGACATTTATTTTTACTTTGCTGGTGCCATCAAAATGCAAGTATTTCTTAGTATTTTTACTACTTTTTACCAAAGGATTCACCTTCCTCCCACACTGCTCCAGGAGAATTCTGTTTTGAGGAGCAGTGTATAACCTTCGTGACATTTTCAGAGAGCGCTCAGAAAGTATCTGAGAACATATCTACTTTCTTACTGAGGATTGTTCAAAATGTAGCAGCTGCAGAAAAAATTATAACATTGAAGAGAGAGAAGAAAATTGCTTGTCAACAAATGGCCAGGAGACTATTGGCAAGATGAGTTTCAAGTCAATGTCAGGTAAGCTGGAAAGCCTAATGCAGAAAGTATCTGAATGAAACCAAGACCAACCATTGTGGAGAAGAGGTGGCAAGCCATGCAAAGGAGATATCAGTTTCATTCACCATGTGAGGGAACAACAACTGGAAGCAGGGTCCCAAGTGCATCCATCAGAATATCTATCAAAGCCTTCTAGATAACAGTACAACCAATGTAAGCAATGTAAGACAATCCTGAAATATCAATCTATCTTCCACTGAAATCATGTGGATTTCCAGTGCTTTGGTTAATATTTTTAAACATCTGCAATTTTTAAAATCTCAAATATGAATTAAAATATGGTTCACTGTGCCCAATGGTAGGGAGTGCCTGTCTGGATTCAGGCCAGCTTTATTTAATAATTCCTTTATGGATATACTGATATCCACGACAAAGGCATAAATGCTGGCATAGGTTTCCCGGAACACTACTTGCTCTGTTGCTGCTCCCTACTTTGACTGTTAAAGTACACAATCCAGGAAAATGAAGAACACCTTCGGTGAAGACATTTCCAGTCTATTATTATAGCACTATCACTCTTTAGGAAGGAGAAAGATGTGTCAGGAGATGTCAGTTTCACTCACCATCAGAGTTCTACAATACAGATCATCCATCATCAATCGAGAGCCACTTCAACATTCTACGGTAATATTTTACCAATATTTCTTTCAAACAGACAAGAATAAATAAATGCTGTAGGGCTGCTTGCTTATTGTGCATCCATGCACATAGACACTTCAGAGCAGGTTGAGATAAAGCATTAATCCTCTTCGATGAATATGTTTGTTATTTGTACACAATACAATGCTGACTGTGGCCCTTTAACCTTCTAAAACATTGTCAAGTGTTCACATGAAGAAAGAGCTCTTGACATTATGGTTTACAGTAACTAAAAATAATATATCCCCTATTAGCATGCTACATATCCAACTAGCAAATCATGCATTATACATCTACCAACGTTAATTTTTAGTTGATGGTTATTTAATGTCAAGCACATTTGACATATTTGGTGAAAAAGCCTTGAAACTTAATATTGACTCATCTCTCTAAGGGGTAAGTGCAAAGGCATAATTATTTGCTGTGAGGGCTATTATGAAGAAGGCACTCCTTTGAAACAAATGAAAATCAATGTTTTGCATTATGAGACATTTGGATGTGAGAAAACTGTCCGTTTTAAGGATGAAGTAACAGACTGTTTAACAACTGTGGTGATCGGAAGGATTCGATTCTTTTGCAGATGCATGTGAGTTTTCATATTGCAGAATTAGAATGCAGGCACTTAGACAAACTTGTGGGAGATGGTGCATTGAGAGAACATTGCAGGTGACTTAATGTTCAATGATTTCTTGTTCCTGTTTCAACTCAGCACAAAACACACGTGGTTAAAAAAGGAAACTATAAAATGCTTTCAAAACCCAAAGAGATATTTGAATCGTGCTCACATGTGCTTGCAATGAGCTATCAAGCCAGCAGCCTTGGTGTTTAATTTCTGGTGATTTCTTATCAGGATTCCGCATCACAGAACCCTGTTAGAATTCCCATTGACCCATGAGAAGTAGGTCAGTTAGGAACAAACTTCCCACAATTCAAGATGATTTACTTCTGATAACCAGAAGAAATTCTCATTTGCGTGACTCAAAATCCTTATCAAAGGAATTCCTTTGAGAAATACCTCAAATTTGATTTAATTCTCAAAATGTTGAGCATTGCTTGCATTTTGTAAGGAAAATCACTGGAAATTGCAAGTATTCTTCAGGAAGTTATGTATTCCCAAAGCCAACAGTATCCACCAAGCTTACTTCAATTCTAATTCATGTTCTGTACATTTTTATCATGTTTACGGTAATAAACAAAATGAGAATAGTAGATACATGCAATTCAAAGGCAACAAATACATAGAGGAACGTTAGAATGGGGTCAAAATGCTTAATTCAGGTTGAATTTTGCCATCTGCTCTTTACAAAGTGTGGAAAACAGAGTCTCAGCCTTATAACAACAGCAACAAAATTACATTTGTAAAGCACCTTTCACATTGGGAGGATGTCCCAAGGTACTGTAGAAACAGTTTACGGTAACAAGATACTGCCCTAACTAAGATCAAGGTACTGGGGACAGGACTTCTTCCCACTCAGCACTTGCTATCCCTACAAGCCAAATCCCCATCATAAAATTAATCATAGGTAGGGTGGTCCTCACTGAAGAAGCAGTGGGAAAGCTTGCAAGACAGTGCTTTCGATGGCAAGCTGTGCGGCTTTAGTTGATTAGACTCCAGCAGTATCCCAACCTACACTCTGGGGTCCCCAAGCCTTGGTTCTTGCTAATCTGCACTTAACACTCCCCAGAATTTGGTAAGTAGGATGCATTCCTCCAGAGAGAGAGTGCATTCCATTCCAATCAATATCTCAGGAATTTCCAGGTATAGATGGGATGCATGGAACTCTTAGTTTGGTTAGGATACTCTTTATTATGGTGATCGATTTTGGCACATGTCAGACACTTGGCTGAACCAAAAAAAAGATCAAGTTAGGCTAGTGGCCATTTACAAACTCAGAAAATTTGATCTCCCCTAAGCTGAAATTCAAAGCCTTTCAGCTAGATGTAGATGCAGCCACTATTCTGAAATCAGGTATATTAAAAACACATTCATTCATTCATTCATTTGTTCGTTCGTTTGTTCGTTTGTTTGTTTATTTACATTGTAATTTTGAGGTGATTTATTTGCATGAGGGGTTATTGGCCAGGACACCAGGAGAAACACCCTTCTCATTTTGAATAGTGTCATGGGACCTTTAATGTCCATCTGAGTAGGCAGATGGGACCCCAGCTTTAACAGGTGTCAAACTGGTTCCATCGGTCACACTCTTGTCTCTGAATCAGAAGATTGTGTGTTCAAGTCTTCTTCAGGACTTTGAAATCATTGTCAACAAGCCGCATGACAAAGTTAATCATTCCTTCATGACTCTTTATGGGCCATTGCTGTGCACAACTTGTCTGTCCTATTTTCGCCTTCAAAATATGTAGTCACTACACTTTACAGTAACTCTTGTGATGTACTTTGAGGTTTTCTCCTAACATGACTCACACCTTTACTGTGAGTCCAGAATATTCACTTTGTAACCAACAAATGGAAATTTCCATGCATATGTGGAGAATTTAGATTGGTTTAGATACTCTTAAACATGGTGATAGTGTTCGATTTGTGTCAAATACTTGGCTAGCAAAACTAAAATCACAAGGTAACTAGTTCATGAGATGAGAAAATCATCTGGTCTTTCCACTTAATTTCCCAATTTCCCACTGAATTGCTCTTGGATCTTCAAGTCATGTACATCTTCAATGACTTCCGTATTTCCTGTATTTAACGTTTCTAACATTTACATTTACATAACCACCAGGGATCTGCTATGAACAATCAATTTCACTTTAATTATTACAGTTCTTGGTGCCTTGGTAAATCTCGAATCATGTTAAACCTTCTTCTGCTCCCTCAGGAATCTGAATGCTATTTTCTTGCTGGCCATGTTTTAAGCCTCTTGGGTCTGATTTCTTATATCTGAGAGGCTATGTCCCAAGTTCCACACCATTCCTTCCTATCATGAAAACTCAGCATCAGATCTCTGAGGCTCTCTCTACCCACAGCATTTATTACAGCCAATTTCAGTTCAATAATTCTTTGCTATCAAATGGCGAAAAAATTGCTAAGTCATTTTTTGGTTACATACCATGTCTTCATCTTTTGGTTACATACCATGTCTTAGTCTCAGGATTGTTCGCAAAATATTCAAGTGAGTCTATAAGGAATTTCTTCACTCAGAGCATTGTTAGGGTGTGAAATTCATTTCCACAAGTGGCTTTTGAGGTTTGACCATTAGAATCATTCAAAGGGAATCAGATAAGATCTGAGCAATAAAAACATTAATAGATGTGTGAAAGAGCTGGAAAATTAAATTAAGAACAAAGGTGTTTTAGGGTTAAAAATGATAATCTAGACATTTTTATTTCATAGTTGCATCAAATGTAATTCTTTGGTACTGTTTGAAATATTTAGTTCCATTTCTGTCAAAAATCCATTGGACATAGTCTTGCAAACTTAAATAAATCTGTTAAGACTTTCTTTTTGGATAATCGAAAATTGTATCACAGGGAATATTAAATGTAATTGAAGTCATGAAACAGGTAAAACATTTCACAAGCTCATATGACCTCAGAAGAGAGACTGATGAATAAAAGTGCTTTGGCCCATTTAATCTCATCGCTCCAGATTTATTTTAGTTCCAAATGCAAGACTTTTTTTTGGTCAGCTGGGAGTCTGACACACATAGAAATCCATCACAATGCTTAAGAGTATCTAAACCAAACTGAGAATTCCATAGATCCCACCTACAGATGGAAATTTTAGAGATAAATTGTTGGAATGGAATGCATCCTGGAGGGACACATAAAGGAAATGCAAGATTTTCATTATTTCTTAGAAACTGATACAACTATGTTTTTCTACAATCTACTTTCTAGATCAACAAAGAATACTATGTTACAAGTTACATTTATGCAGCACCTTTCACTTCAAGAGAATATCTCAAAGCATTTAATCCTGGTGGGCATCCGAACTGGGAGTGGGAGCCGAGAGGAATGATTATTAAAAGCACGGTAAAAGAGGCATGTTTTCAGAAGTGTTTTTAATGAGTTGAGGGAGGGAGGGAGGGAGGGAGTGAGAGATAGCAGTGCTTGACCTAGTACAGAATAGGAAATGGAGTGGAGCAAGCAAGCAATATAGGAATAGAACATTTAGGGAACAGAGACCTTAACATAATCAGTTTTGCTTTATAGGTTGAAAAGAACAGTCAAAAATAAATATTTCTGACTGTAAGAAAATAAATTTTAATATTGAGTAAGAGTGTATAACATTCTCGTCTTATTTGCTTTTAAATACTGTATTGGTTTTATGCAAAGAAACATCCATACTGTTCTTTTGCGATTTGCAGGTCCTCAATCGTAGGTAGGAAGATGATAACTAAGGTATTCTAAGAGACACTGTTAATCTTGTCATAGTAGTTCCTTGAGTTGGAACAGAGTATAGCATATCAATGAGACAAATTTTGAAATCTTTATAATATGACGTGACATGTTAATTACTCCTCTGGAATAAAGTGTCATATTTCATGAAGTGAAGACATTAGGGAAAAGCTGTTTGATGTGTGCAATATCAAACTGTAAATGATCAGTAATGTGGAATTAAAAAACATGATGGCATTGCAACATTAAAGAAATATTTTTAAAAATATATTTCAATTACAGTGGACCTATTATATATATATATTTTCTAAATCAATAGATATATGTAAAATTGACCTAAAAAGGTTATATTCCACTTAACCTTTCCTATTTTTTGCAGTTTTGCCTAATACACAGTTAGTGTCTTAGTATGCAATGTTTGTTTCTGCTTTTATGGATTACTTTTCTTCTATTATTAGTTTTGCACCATGCTGAGGTGAGCTTATCACAGTAAAATTTGCTTATTTCCTTAAAATCCTTCTTATGTAAATAAAGACAAGGAACCTTTTGAAGAAACCTGCAATTTTCTCCCTGTCTAAAGTAAGATCCTGTCTATAAATTCAGTGAGACACTGTTACCCACAGGAACATCACTATATATTAATGTTCCCAAACAGCTGCAGTCAACATAAGTTATATAAATAAAATAAAAGTGTTTGTTTCTTGAATGAACAGTTTTTGGAAAATCTATTCTCATTTTTAAAAAAAATGCCTATCTCTACAAGGAGCCAATTTGTTAATGTGTTTTCATTTTTCACAAATTGAGCAAAAATTGCTTTGTGCACACATTATTGGGTTTGGGATGAATTAATAATACATTTGATGCAGTATATGTAATGTTGAAATGGCTGTGTTTTCTGTAAAGTGTAATGCTGGTGCAATTATAGATGAACACGACAGCCAATTTGCACACAGCAATGTTCCACAAACAGCATTGAAGTAAATAATCAATTTTATCTGGAAGATTGTTGGCCTGGATATCGGGAATCTTTTCTCCTTTCAAAGACTATCATGAAACCATAATGTCCAGCTAAACAGGCAAACAGGAACTCAGTTTACCATCTCATTCAAAGTGTTGCATCTCTGACAGTGCTCCTGATGTCATGCTAGGCAATTAATTCAAAGTTACAAAATGGGGCTTGAACCCATAGCCTTCTGACTCAGAGGTGATAGTGCTGCCAACAGAGCCAGGCTAACAGCACGTCTTGCACAGGGATCCCCTGACATGCAAATCCTAAGAAAGTATTCATTTTATTATATTGGGATTAATTTATAATATGATAAATAGTGCTCCATCCAAAATAGAAGTACAAAATGAGACTCCCTCATAATAGCTGAAGTATCCAGTTGAAACAATGGGTGGAACATTATCATGAGTCTTCCAAGAACTTGCATAACCTCCAAAACTGGTGCAGTTCCCTTATAAGCTTTAATATTCCATGCCTTTTAACTCTATAAACATCACCACAACAATAAATTCCTCATCTTCTGACCTTTCTTTTCAATAACTTCCAATTATTGTTTTAATAATCCATGTTCTGATCAACCTAGATTGTAATATGCATCTCTCTGTATGTTCACTTGCAAATTACACAGTTACTTCACAGTATATCCTGTGAAGTGCTTTAAGGCGTACTCCTGACATGAAAGGTCCTACATCAAACATAAGAACATAAGAATTGCTAGACAAAAAAAGGCAGAATGCGAACTAGATGGACCTTGGTCTTTTTTTAATTTGTACTGATGAAAGAGAGCAGGACAAGAGCGTCTGAAGGCTCATTCACCAATGGGCTGAAGGAGGGGAGGAATGTGTGGTGATGTGGAGCAAGGAAGTAATTGCTGAGCATTGGCAGCGCCCAAGATTACAAGGTCACCAGTGGTCACCATGTGTACTCTGGAAAGAACAGATCAGAGTAGGAAAAGATGCAGAGTTTTGATTTCAATTAAATGATGGTGGAGATTTGCAAATACTGAACATTGCATTTGGACAATGGGAGAAACAATTTGAAAAAGGTTATTTGGAATAAAGACCATAGTCTTAGCAATAAACAAGAAAAGTAAAATAGGGCAAGAAAAAGATAATAAATCAAAGATGAAAAAAATCATCTATCAGATGACAAAGTATTTTGTCCTGAAATCTGAGTAGCATCCAAGTCCACTGGCTGCCAATCCCCAGCGGATCGAATTCAAAGTTCTCGTCATCACTTTGAAATGCCTTTATAGCCTCACCCTGCCCTGTCTCTGCAACCACTGGTGACCCTGCAATCTTGGGCGCTGCAACTGCTCAGCAATTACTTATTTGCTCCACATCGCCATACATTCCTCTCCTCCTTCAGCCCATTGGTGAACCAGCTTTCAGAAGCTCTGGACCTGCTCCCTTGAACTTCATTGCGGAGCATCTCTGTCTCTTCCCCTCCCTCTCCACCTTTATACCCAGACTCTGTGGCAGTATTTTAGAGCACCTATCCCTTCCTCAACTCACGGACCCCTCCCCACTTCCCAGCTTGGGGTCCCAGTCAGTTAAATGAAATGCTTTGAGATATCCTCCCGACGTAAAATATACTATTTAAATATAGATTGTTATTACTAAATGGACTTGGTAACCAACAATTGTTAATGGAAAAAGAACTGATTAGCAACAAAAAGGAATCAAAAGTTAAAACCATATTTTTTCAGAAATCAGCAGCTCATAAATATAGTTATGCACTTTCAATTTTATCAAAATACTGCTACTGAAGTGCTACGTAATCAGGGAACAGATATAATGTATGGCACTATTGCAATTATATCAGAACTGTAAGCTATGTTTTCAGAATGAGAGGACAAACTGAGTTAAATATCTTTTTATTGCAATACAATCTGAGAGAGGAACTCATTGTATTTGTGGACTAACTGATGTACATATAGTATCACACTTATTCTCTTCAATTCCTAGTCACAAAATAAAATGGGAAAAAATGGATGAAGTATGAAAAGCTAAATGAGATAAACTGAACTGCCAATCATCTTCCTCTGGTTGGCTAGACCGGTATTGTAAGGCCAAATTTAGGCAGAGAAAATCAGCTTCCTGGGGAGTTAATCTACACTGTTGACATAGAATAGGGAGGGGAAAGATCTGACCTGATTGGGCTCTGATGGGGAAAATGTTTCTACTACAATCCTACAATATCTATCTGTGGACAGAGATGATGTTAATTGGTCTAAAGGGACCAAGAAGGACTGTTTTGATTGACACTCGCTGACAGGAAGATCGAATGGCCAACCCTGGCAAGTACAACAATGGACCTGCCAATAGTGACTTGTGATGGCCCCAGTACTTCCGTTTTCTGGGCTGTAAATTTCAAATCAATGAGCAGCACTTCCAGTCACTGTGTATTGATCCCAGCTAGCAGAATCAAATACCACATTGTTTTAGGATTTATTCGGCATGTCTACTATGCATTAAAAATGAAGTAATTTATCAGATCATTTTGCAATGTGTGGACAGCTTACATCTTGTATGATATGAACTACATATTCCAATTTGTTTAATGTTATTCCCCTGTCCTTGCAATTAAATGTCTATCTTTGTCTTCTATTTTTGAGAACACTGAAAAAATGAAGGGTGCTCCTTCCCTGAGGATGTCTTTGGCTGTCACAAGAACCTTGCCAATATCATAGAACACGGAAGGTTTGTTGGAAAGATGGTAACTGTGACCTGTAGCAAATGTGTCTATAAAATTATAGAACACCACTGTAACATTGTCAATGTTCAGATAAGATGAGGAGTGCAAATTGTTATAGGATATAGGTCATTATGCACCTACATGGTTAATTGCTCCTTCAGCTTCAGAAGAGAGCTGCTGAACAGCTAAAGTGATTATTTTATGTCCATTGTGTCATTGGCTTTTGTGACTTGTTTTGTTAGATGTTAAATGCAGTGTTTTGCATGAATTTCCATGTATTAAGAACAGTCAAAATGCTGGCCTATTTTGTTAGCATTGGTCAGGTTTCTGATTAGTAAATTTGGGACCTTGTTCAACATCAGTTTCAAATGAAAATGAAAAAAATTGAAAAAGGGCACAGATAGTGAATTGGCTTCATTTTTAAAAATATCTTCAAGATAATGACAATAATAATATTCCTATGAAGTGCCTTTCAGGTCTAGAGGATATCTCAAAGCGTAAGATGATGTTGACAATGACGTGGGCAAAGGGATTGTAAGCAAAATCTCAGTTAGTTTGCAGATATCACCAAAATAGGAACAGAGTGGATAATATAGAAATTGGAAACTATGAAAATAGGTGAATACATTGACAAAATAACTTAGTGCACAGCTATATCAACAACTCTTTCACACTTCTAGAACCAAGAGTAGAACTAAACCATTTGTGATTTGGTTGAATCTGAAACTTAAACATCAGCTTGGCTCAGTTGGTATCACCCTCACCACTGAGTCACAAGTTTGTGGGTTCAAGACTTTGAGAGCATGTCAGACATGTCATTGTCTAGGCTGACCCTCCAAATGTTGCATTATCTGAAAGTCCCTTGGGATCTTCAACATCCACTTGTATAGGCAGATAGGACCTCACTTTAACACCTTATCTAAAGGATTGTCTTTGAAGATGGACTGGTGTTTCTCCTGATGTCTAGTGCAACACTCCTAATGTATCAGTGGAGATTATAATAATAATAATAATTAAAATAATAATTGTCATATGTAATATAGTGCCTTATCACATCTTTGAGAGGTCTCAAAGTGCTTCACAGCATATACAGTAAAGTGAATTGCCTGTATATTTTGTGGACGAAAGGCAGTAGCCAATGGCGCAGAGCAGTGTCCCAAAAACAGTGTGGTGGATTGAGTGAACAAATTATTATTATTTTATTTATTTATTTTTCTAAGGAATTATATTCCCTTGGAAAAGCAATCTGGCAATCGACTAACAACCGGGTTCCTACTTACTGCTAGGTAAACAACAACAACAACTTGCACTTATATAGTGCCCTCCATACAGGATAGCATCTCAGAGCGCTTTGGAGTAGATTTGTGTGGAGTAAGGAAACTTGCCCAACATTTCATCCGGCCAGGAATCGAACCCAAGTCCTCTTGCTTGCGAGGTGAGTGCTCTAACCACTGTGCTACATTGTTCCCACTCCACGCGTTGTGTCCTCCCAACCACCAGCTCCTTGCCATGAGAGGATGTTTCGCCGGGAAGGGAGGGAGCCAGGCATATACTATGAGAACATTAATAATAATAATAATAAATGCATTTGATATAGTGCCGTGTCATACTAATCCAAATGCAAGTATTATTATTATCAATTCTCACCCCCACCGCGACCACCACCACCAGATAAAAAATTAGTCATTTACTTCATGGCTTTTTGTGGGACATTCCTGCATGAAAATTCATTGTTGTGTTTGCCTACGAACACACAACCATTACACTTTACAGAAAACATTACCCCTTGATACAGTGATATGTCAAACACAAGGATTATTATTAATGCTCTCAAGTTATATGCCCCAATCTCTCCTGAAAGAGGTTATCTCTGTATCACTGCAGACTATATCAGAAGTAAAACTGTCAGATGGCACAATTGTCTCACATTCAGGGTTGGAAAGCCCAGCAGTGGGAATGCACAAAGATTATTCTTAACCTTATTGCTCTTCCTCACCCACGCACGTTTATTCTTTCTTTTCACTGAGCAAATCACAAAGTGCTTGAAACTTTTCAACTAAAGTGGGGGGATGACTTTTTTTCAACTATTGTCATATTTCACTTACAGTGCTCATATCAGTAGTGGCCTGAATAATTTTAAGGTCTACACTGATTTAATTACGGTTAAGAATTATGTCTTCAGAACTGTGCAGTAATTTTACAAAACTCGCATTCATGTACATTTATAGTGACCCCATTCCTTCAATTTCCTTGAGTGCCACTTACCACGTTCCTGAGGTTTTCTCAATACCGGATCATCCATTTGTCAAAACAGCTCCTCTAACCTCTTTAGGGCACATGAGGTGTTCTACGAGTTGTACTCTGGGACTGGTAATATCTCAGTGACAGGCTGCTATAACAAAATCACTGATGGTGCAGTTAAAAGAATTTGTACAGATCAGACTATTTATTCTGTGTTTATATTGGTGTCCTGTAGCATCGTGGTTAGCATGCTTGCCTTGCAAGAGATTTTGGTTCGATTCCCAGGCAGGGAGAAACGATGGGCAGATTTCCTTACTCCATACGCTTCTGTTTACCAAGCAGTAACTAGGAACCCGGATGTTAGTCAATTTGTGGATCGCTTTCCGGAGATAATAATCCCTCCAAAAAAAAGTTTTCACTCAGTTGATGACCCTTTGTGATGCGCAATTGGCTGCTGCATTTCATCCACAAAATACACAGTCAATCCACTTTACAATATATTCTGTGAAGAGCTTTGAGATATCTCAATGACATGATAAGGCAATATATCAAATGCAAGCATTATTATATTAATATTATATTCTATTGTACTATACAATGTACTCAAATTAGGAGCAGCACTAAAGCGGTGCCATGGAATCTGCCCTATTAAATTTGCAGGCTAGACTCTGCAGTGATCAGCATGGACATGGACCTGCAGAGGAATGAACTTGTTTCCAAATCATAAATTGTGCCTTCATTGTTTTGCTTTCGACCATGGTCTGTATGACGGTCCATACAGTTCAGCAATTGCAAGATATTTGCTACTTGCTAAGTAGTATCCTGAGCTAAGAGTTCATTCTACCTGCAACCCACAATCCATGGGGTCCATTGTCACTAGAGCTGGAAGGATAACTTACCCTGCTGTCTCCAACATTCAACCCCTTTGCAGATAAATTGAAAAAAAAACCTAACCTTAACATGGAACAAGGAAGAATAGAAGAGAAAAAAACAACAGAAGACTGAATTTAAGAACTTTCCACAATTTTAGATGATCTTACATTTTTTTTTGAAAAAGTGGCTTTATAAACTAAGATTATTTGGAATTTCGGGCATTTAATTTGCCCAGGAATTATCATCATTTTTTTCAAAAGCCCACAGATTCCTGTTTATATACAGCAGAGAATTATTTCCCTGATTTACATTCAATCTGCTAGGCTAAACAGAAAAGAATTCAAGTATCATGGGAATACTATTACCTCCAAATTTGTCTTGAAGTTACATGCCACCCTGACCTGGACAAAGTCCTTTGTATATTCTCAACTGGTTGGTGAGACAGTAACTAAAGGGCATCAATTTAAGATAGTTAGTAAATGGAACGAAAAGGGATGTAAGGAGAATTATTTCCACTCAAAATGTAATTAAGATATGGAATGAATGGCAAGATGACATGATTGAAGCTGAATCTATATTGGCCTTCAAGAGGGAACTAGACAAATACCTTAAATAGTCAGCTACAAGGGTATGGGGAAAGGATAGGTAAGTGGGACTGAAACATTGCTATTGAGCCAGTACAGACTTGATGGGTTGATTGGGCTTCTTCTGTGGTGTAAATGTTTATGGTTCTATGGTTCTCAATCTCAGATCTTTCTGTTTTCACACACGTGCTTTTAATTAGTTGGGACACATTTATTTAATAAGTTCTAAATTAGTCATCATTAGTACCTGACGATTAATTAACTGCATTTTAGTCATTTATCATTTAAGATTGTAATTGCTGGTCTTAGACTTTCATTTGTTCCACTCCCAGTTGAATCTTCTATTGATTGATGCACATTTGATAGATTTCTACTTCAAAATCTGAAATAAAACAAGATGGTGTTGGATCTATGAGGATTTATCACAAACCTTCTTAATTGCTTCAGTCTATTTTATTTAAAAATATTGAAGAATTGCAAATTGTTAATCTATTGGATAATTTTACAGACTAATTTGTTTATAGTTGCAATTCTTGCTGTTAAGTATAGGTACTTAAAGTAATGTTCCCTGTCTGATCTGTTCAGTTTAACTAAGCAGACTCATTAACAAAGGAAAGAAATCAGGCAAGCTCTCCATATGCCTCTTTTCTTTATCCATAACAATTTTTTTAAAGATGTTTGTAGTAATAATAATTCTTGTATTTGATACCGTGCCTGTTCATGTCAGGTGGATGTCTCAAAGCGCTTCACAGGAATTACTGTAAAACATAGTGCCATATATATGAAGGCAAATGTGCACAACAATGTTTCATAAATAACCTTGAAGTGAATGATCAATCTGGGGGATTGTTGGTCAGCACAACCATAAAGTCGTATTTAAGCTCTGGCTGCAAAGATTCACCTTTGCATCCATCTCTCTTGAATTATCTTACTCAAAATAACTGTCAGATAAAGTGTCAGAGACATTGACTTCTTTCCCCAACATGTACTGTAATCCTTGGATGCCATTTGACAGCCATTTCAGGGCTTATTGCCCAACTGCTACACATATTTTATATCTAGCAGGTTAAGTTATAACTCTATTACTTCTGCAGCTTAGAATTGCACCCAGTCTTAGCCTGTAAGACCATTTCATCTTGAAATATGAGATTGTGCAAAACTGAAAACTTCTTAAACCCAGTCTGAAGCCAGTTTTCTAAAGTTGAAAAAGAAACTAGCTTCCAAATTATGATGGAACTTAAAAAAATTCTGATTTCTGCTCTGAGTTGCTGTTAGGAAAACCTGCTGTGAAGCATTGCTCTTTCAACCCCAATGGAAAGTCCTGCAACAAAACTAATCAAATATTAGGTTGCACCTTGAGAGTTCTTGTAGCTCGTGGTAAAAGAATATTAACAAATTGGAGAAGGTTCAGAGAAAAATAACATAAATGATATCATGACTTTAAGCTCCTAGTTATGAATAGAAGCTCAGAGCTGAATTTATTCTCATTAAGAAAAAAAAGATTAAAGAACATGCATTGCAGGCCTTTAGAATGGTAATGAAGATTTGAGGGGCTATTTGATTTAAACAGTCAGAGATGAATTGAAGGGCGTAAGTTTAAAATTAAAGGTCTCAAGTGTACAAAGACATTAAAATAATTTTTAGTAGATTTGTTAATAGATGCCCAACAAAGGTAGTAGACAAAGTGCTCAGTTACTCTTGCCAATGAAATGGAGACATACCTGTGTGAAAATAGTATTAGAAAGGATAAAGACACAGCTACAACAACAACAACTTGGATTTATATAGCGCCCTCCACGTCGGACGGCGTCTCAGACCAAGATGGAAAAATGGAACATGGGAGCTAGGTTTGAATGTAGGAATGGATACATATTCTGAAACTTGAGTTCACAGTCCAAAGCAATAATGTGGGGCACAGTATCTGCCGAGATGCTGTGCTTCAGTTAAGGCATTCAACTGATGCCCTGTCTGCCTGTTCATATGGATAAAGATTTTTGCTTGATTATCATTTGGATTCATTGAGTATCTATATAGAATTTCTCCCAGGAGATAGCATGAGTGGAGTGCAATCCATGAAGGTTGATTTGATCTGTGAAAGCAGTGGTCCTAATTCACCAAATGGCCTTTTCTAATTCACCAAATGGCCTTTTCTTGTCCCATGCTTTCTTACATTCTTACATACAGAATTGTTAAACACAAGCAAATCTGTTCCAGTCTTGGATCAATGACAATTAGATATTTGATATAAGCTCTTCTTTTGCACTTGATAGTTATACTTTTCACATACTACCAATTACCAATCATTGCTTCTGTTGTTGGGCACATATCTGGTCATAAAGAGAACATCTCGGACACTGTGTGTCTTAATATTTTCCATTTACAATAATAATAATAATCCTTGCATTTGATGTCGCAATTTATACGTCTTCTAGACGTCTCAAAGCGCTTCACAGAATATACTTTAAAGTGAATTGACCGTATATTTGTGGGCGAAAAACAGCAGCCAATTGAGCACAGCAGTGTCCCACAAAGAGTCGTGGATTGAAAATAACCAATTATTGTTTTGTCTTGGAGGGATTATTATTAGGCGTGTGGAGTAAGGAAACTTGCCCAAGGTTTCGCCCTGCCTGGAATTTAACCCAGGTGTCTCACTTGCAAGGATGTTAGAGAGCTCTAACCACTGAGCTACAGGACTCCACAATCATGTCGGATGAGTGTTGGTACACAGCCCACACCTGGAAAAGAAAAAGTAGGAAGTCACAGAGTTTCCTAGATGTTTTCTTGGTGGCCGGTTATGTGAGCAAAAATAGAAGTAATGATTGGCCTCATTGTGTATCAGCATTGTGTTATGAGTTTTGTTTCCTTTATAAAAGATGTCATCTTGCACTGATATTTCATCTCTTTTACTGCAAAATGGTCTAACGTCTTTTAAGATATCCTGGAGGGGGAATTGTTGGTAAATTTATCATCCATGGAGGTTAGTGCTTACAATGGGATATAAACATTTACTGGCAGCAGAGAACAATACCTACACGTTGCCAGGAATGGTAGCATAATAACAAATAAAGAATCACCATTTGAATCTTATTTATCATAAACCATTTCTATTATTTTCGGTTTCCATGGCATTTTCTTTTTAACAGGTTCAGATTAACGTGCAATTATTTTAGTTTTTGATTTTTCAAATGGCTGCTTGCTAATCTGTTTGTAGACAGCTTCTACACAGAATTGATCTTAAAAGTAACCTCCTGCTCATTAGTTTTCAGAGTTTCAACTCAATTTTATTTTTCACTTATATTCATTTCCTACATTAAAACAAGTAAGAAGAATTCAGCTTTGGAATCAGAGATTATTATCTTCTCATTTGTTTACCTGCAATATTCGCATACACGGATTTTACTTTTGCTTTTGCAAATTGGCTTGTATGTGTGACCAATTTCACTTGCTATTCAAATGCCAATAGCTTTAGTCAAATTTAAGAGAAAAGCATGCCTCTGATTGTCCGTACAAAATGTAGTCTTAGATCAGACTGCTTGTTACCAAATTTACATGAGTTGGCTTTATTTCTTAAATCAATCACATGAACTATTGACTCACTCATCCAGCCCTGAAAGCATCCTTTTGGTAGTTTATTTTTTGCAGGAATTGCAATAGGCTTGACACTTTTCAACAATCTTGTTGATTTTTCATATTATCATATTTCATCTCTACTCCAGGACCACCTGCTGTTCTGACCGATTGCTTGTCAGACATCAAGTCCTGTATGAACTTTAACTTTCTTTAGTTAAACATTGACAAGACAGAGATTCTCCTGCTTGGCTCCCATCAGTGTCTTTCCACCACAGGCGCTGACAGCATCAACCTGCATGGATAGGCACTCCACCTCAGAGACCCAGTGCAGAACCTTGGTGTCTTGTTTAACTCCCAACGGCCTTTCATACCCCATGTCTCTTATCCACTCAGCTTTCCATTACCTCCAAAACACTGCCCATCTCCGTCACTGCCTCTCCCCTCAGGCTACCGAGACTCTCAACCATGTTTTTATTATGTCCAGGCTTGACTACACCAATGCTCTGCTCACTGGACTCCCCTGCATTCCCAACATAATCTGCTGAATATCCACAACTCTGCAGTCCATGTGTCCTTTCGCACCAGGTTCTGTGTGCATATCATCTCCATGCTTTTCCCACCTAACACATAGTCACCGCACTTTGCAATATATCCTGTGAATCACTTTGAGATATCTTCCTGACATGATAGATACAATGTCAATTGTAAGAATTATTATTATTGTTATTATTATTCTCGCCTAACTTTATTGACTCCCCATCCCCCAGTGGGTGGAGTTTCAAATCCTCGTTTTCACATTCAGTTCCCTCCACTGTCTCACCCTGCCTTAGCTCTGTGATTCCTTTCAACCACAACATCATATCCATTCCCTTCACTCAATTCCCTTCGCCCCCACCCTATCCACCTCACCATCGACAGGTAGACTTTCAGCCATTCTATCGTGGAGCTCCATCACTGTCTCCCTACAGCTCCCTAGCTCGCTCCCTCCTTCTCATTCAAGGCACGTCTCAACAAGTTAATCATGCTTTCAATCATCTTTCTCCTCCCCATCATCCTCAGTTCCAGCCAGAGCTCAGGTGTTCATTCATTTAGGCAATGGGTAAAAGTTAATATTTTTGTCTTAGATGGGTGTGATTTCAACAACATCAACAACTTGCAATTATATAGCACCCTCCATTCAGGGTAGCATCTTAGAGTGCTTTGACAGTGGTGGATCCTAACTCCAAGCCGGGGAGGGGGTGAGGGGGAAGGTTTCTAGGTGGAACTTAAAAAAGGGGAGAGAAGGGGCAAGGCGGACAGATTGAGGGAGAATATTTCAGATCTCTTAAGTGAACAAACCTTGGGAAAAGACTGCTCCTTTTTCTATCTTCTTACGTTCAGTATTACACTTTCCATGAACAGATTTCATGCTGCAGATGAGACATTAAACCCGCTACTGTTTCTTCTGTACAGATGGACATTAAAAATTCCTAGACAATACACACAAAGTGTCCTGGCCACCAATCCTCCAGGGAAATTGATTCACTTCAAACTACTTGATAATAATAATCATCCTTGCATTTGATATAGCACCTTATCACGTCGTTGACATGTTTCAAAGCACTTCGCAAAATATACAGGGATTAGTGGATATGGGGATAGGGCAGGTAATTAGAGTTAGTCTGAAGATCAGCCATGATCTTATCGAATGGCGGGGCAGGCTCGAGGGACCAAATGGCCTACTCCTGCTCCTAATTCTTATCTTCCTATGTTCTTATACTGAAAAGTGGAGTGACTGCGAGTTTTGTGGGCGAAACACTTCACATAGGATAACATCTTGGAGCAATTCACCGTTGCGGGGTGGACACTGAGCAGGGGAGAGGATACATGAGGAGGAAGAGGTAACCATAAGCACAGATGAAGAGGTAGGAACATTAAGGTGGGATGTCAAGACAGATGGACAACAACAACAACAACAACAAAATTACATTTATAGAGCGTCTTTCACATCAGGAGGACGTCCCAAAGTGCGATGGAGAGGGGGAAAGCAAAGGGGTAGAGGCAGAAAATCTGAAAGCTGGGCACTCATGGTGGCACTGATAGGGCAGGGATGTGCAGCAAGCATGCGAACCAAGCTGGGGAATGGGGCAGGCAGAGGAGTGGGGGGCTGGGAGAAAGAAATCAGTGAGATAGGGAAGTGCTAGGCTGCAAAGAAACTTATTGATAAGTATAAGGACTGGAGACTGGGAGACATTGGAGCAAGGACTGGGGTGATGGATACTCAGATTTTGATGCTGACATACTGTCCAGTGGAAATAATTTATCATCAAGGTGGGATCTTCATAAATCTTCATAATCCTGAAATCGTCTATCATGTCACCTCTTAAACTTATCAACAATGACTATATGGTCCTCCCCTCCCCCCAACCAGTCCCCTTCCTCACCCAGACCATCCACACCACCTTCTCCCACCGCCACGGCTGCTGCCACTCCCCTTCTCCTTACACTCCTTTGACCGCATTTCTCCCTCCTCCCTCTCAATCACAATCACCCGCATGAAATTAACCACCTGCTGCCACGATCCCCTCCGCTCCCAGCTGCTGGTCACTGGTGGAGGATTGGGTGCTTCACTCCCCAATCCTTCACCCGGCGCCTCCACTCGACTGGCACCAACCTCCTGCTTGTCCCTCCACCATTTTAGGTCGCGCTTTCAGCCACTACACACTGAAACTTTGGAACACTCTCCTTCAATCTCTCTGCCTTGCCTCCTCTCATCAGTTTTTGAAGTCCCACCTTAAAACCTTCCTTTTCGACCATGCTTACGGTCACCACGCCAACTCCACCGCCTGGCTCGGTGTCAGGCTCCGCCGTTGTTAAGCACTCTGAGATGCTATCCTGCGTGGAGGGCATTATATAAGTGTAAATTGTTGTTTCAGCTATTATTTTTCAACTCTTTTTTTCATTTTTTCATAGATTCATAGAATGTTACGACACAGAAGGAGAGCATTCGTCCCAACGAGTCTGTGCCGGCTCTTTGACAGAGCAAGTCACTTTCACTAACCCGCTTTCTCCCCATAACCCTGCAAACCCATCTTCCCCAGATACCTATCCAGTTCTCTCTTAAAAGCTGTTATCGAATCGGACTTCACTACACTTTCAGGCAGATCATTCCAAATTCGAACAACTCGCTGAGTGAAAAAATTCTTCTAACCTCCCCTCTGCTTCTTTTGGTAGATATCTTAAGACTGTGTCACAGTCTGTGGGTCACAGACACACCTACCAGCGGAAACAGTTCTCCTTATCTAGCCTGTCGAAACCTTTCATGATCTTGAAGACCTCTATCAGGTCCCCGCGTAACCTTCTCTGCTCTAATGGGAAAAGTGCTAACTTCTCCAGCCTGTCCTCATAGCTAAGGTTCCCCATTCCTGGTATCATTCTCGTGAATCTCCTCTGCACCCTTTCCAGTGCCTTAATATCCTTCCTGAAGTAAGGTGCCCAGAACTGGACGCAGTACTCCAGCTGAGGCCTAACCAGTGTTTTGTATAGATTAACCATAACCTCCCTACTCTTATACTCTATGTCACTACTAATAAACTCAGTACAACAAATGCCTTTTTACCCCCTTATCTACCTGCCCCGCTACCTTTAATGATTTGCTTACTTGAACACAGATCTCTCTGTACGTTCACCCCCCTTAAGATTGAGCTACCATGTCTATATTGCCTCCTATCATTTTTCCTACCTAAGTGTATCACCTCACACTTATCCACATTGAAATCCATCTGCCATATGTCAGCCCATTCTACCATTCTGTGTATGTCTGCTTGCAGTTGGTTACAGTCCTCCTCGCCATTTACTACCCTACCTAACTTTGTATCATCTGCAAATTTGGAAATAGTGTTCTCTATGCCCAAGTCCAGATCATTAATATATATTAGAAAGAGCAGTTGTCCCAATACCGATCCCTGGGGGAAACCGTTGCACACCTTCTTCCATTTCGAGAAACACCCATTAACCACCACCCTCTGCTTTCTGTCACTCAGCCAGTTCTTAATCCAAACTGCCACTGTCCCCTTAATACGGTGGGCCTTTTTGAAATCCATGTAAATAACGTCCACCACATTTGCTTCATCAACCCTCGCAGTCACCTCTTCAAAAAATTCTATTAGATTTGTTAGGCAAGATTTGCCTTTAACAAATCCATGTTGGCTGTCTCTATTTACCTCATGTTCCTCTAAGTAGAGATTTATTCTGTCCGGGATTATGGTCTCAAGCAGTTTTCCTATCACCGAAGTTAGGCTGACTGGCCTGTAATTTCCGGGTTTGTCTTTCTGCTCCTTTTTGTAGAAGGGGGTAACATTAGCCACTCTCCAGTCTCTTGGCACCACGCCTGTGACCAATGAAGATTGAAATGTAATGGCCAAAGCCTCCACTATTTAAAACCGTATCTCCCACAGCAACCTTGGGTGAAACCCATCTGGTCCAGATGACCTATCAATTTTGAGCCCAGTCAATCTTTTCAGAACTTCCTCTCTGTCTATAGTAATCTGATTTATTTCCTCTTTCCTCTCATCCAATACTGCGGCATTTGGGGCATCCTTTTCCATTGCAAAGTACTCGTTCAATACATCAGCCGTGCCCTCTGCCTCCACAACAAGATTGCCGTCATTGTCTTTGATTGGCCCCACCCTATCTTTTAACTAACCTTTTTTCCTTTATGTGCTTATAAAATATTTTAGGATTCCCCTTTATGTTACCCGCTAATCTTTTAGCCTGTCTTATCACTCTTTAAACTCTTCCATTCATTTGTTGTAGGATTTAAGAAAGTTACTCTTCAGATTTGTTTCCCACAGAAGCAAGTTTCTACTGTAAATAGCACAATATTTTTGTGTGTGTTTGTATCCATTAAAACTGTGCTGTGCTCAATAGATTAATGGCTCTTGTTTACACTTTTGAATCAAAGAATCCCTCCTGCACAGTATGTGGGTGTTCCAGTCCTTGCAGGATTCTGGCTTCAATCAGAACACATGTCTCTGGACAGGAAGGTTGGAAGGAGAGATGAAGCTTCATATCTCTTTACTTTACTTGCCTTGTTAGCAACAGTTTATTGGCATTGCACTGCATCTGAAGACAGAAATATTAGGTTAGAACATTGTGTGCAGGGAATTATTACATTTTCATTTTAAACCACAGCAAACTATAAAAAGGGTCAGATTGCTTTAATCTCACTCTGACATCAGTAGCAAATATATTGTTTCATGTATTGTATCTGAGGCCCGTGACAGTTTCTAGTGGATTTGTCTGATTCTTTTCTCCAAAACAATTGTTGCAAACATTAATAATTCAGTAGGGAATAGTAAGTGGACATATATTTGGGCCAAATAATATCAAATTGTGTTGTAAGATTAATTTGTTTAGCACTTGCACTTGGGTTCTCAAAGAGAAACCTGCAGGATGATACTTTGTGAAACTTCCCTTTTATTGCAAAAACCTTGGGCAGAGTTCCTGTAATTTGATGGGAGACATTCTTAGTGAGTCAAAGCAAAGACGTGGTGAATTTTTAGAATCATAGATCTAAAATTTTTCATGGTCTTAAACCCAATGTCTCCCAATAATCGACAGGTATATTCTCAATATCACAAGTAGCTAGTTACGAAACTACCTCAAATTATAGCCCTGTGACTCTACGCTTAGGAACAATATAAAAAGGAATGAAGGAACCACTTGGCACCTCCCAAGTGCCAGCTCTTGAACCATCGTAGTAGAATTTTAGGATCAAGGTATTCCTAGTTTGAGTGTGAGGATAGTGCTCAGTGGGTCATTTGAATCTTTGGTTTTCCATATGTTAATGTCCGGAAACAGAAAACATCACACTATTTTGGTTTTAGTAAAGTCAATCGGTAATTTCCAACCCAGGATACCATCAGTTACTGTGTCAAACGCTATTTTTAAATCACGCAAAATAGCCCCAGCATTTGGATCCTTATCAAAAGTGTGATGTATGTGTTCAATAAATGCAGTGAGAACTGCTTAAGTCGAATGAAAGAAATAGAAGCCCGACTGACGCTGATTGATTGGATTGTCCATCGATAATTCAGATGTAATCCTTTAGGCTTTTCTAACAAAATATTTCTAACTACACTTAACATTGGAGGTGTTTGTCATTGACGGAATGTGTTAATAAAGACTTAAACCAACTTTGCATAATATGCTAGTGATTATTACCCAAGTGACAAGTACACCAGACTTTTCTTCTGAGCAAAACATGACGATCTGGAATTAAAAGAAAAATGCTTGAAATGCACAGCAAGTTGATCTACCGCAGAAGAAATGGCTGGGTTGATGTCCTGGTGTGACCTTCCATTGGAATGGATTGACCGCCACTACAGTATTTTCTCTTTTTAGGTAACGCTATTTTAATTGTCATCATCCCCGACTCTCCTAAAAAAGATTCTCTGTCTCGTTGCCTCTCTCTGTCTTTTCAACACTCTCCCCATGTGAAGGGTGCTATATAAATGCAAGTTGTTATTGCTGTAATCCTGTCTTAAAAATGACTGCTTTGACTCCCACTTCCCTCTTTACTTCTTTCCATTGCTTGGGATCCATGACATTATCCTACATTAAGGATGTTGTATAAATGCAAGTTGTAAGTTCGATTCCTTCACTGATACACAATCAAAGCATTACGAAAGCAATTTTACCTTTGCAATTAAGTAAGCAACACAGAATTGATCAGTTAAACAAAGCTCATGACTTACTAATTTCTCAACAAATTGCGAATGGCGAATCTTTTATTTGAAGACATTGTAGAACTGATATTTCACTCAAATAAGAATGAAAAGGGAAAGATGGTTATTCGTTCCTCTGTACTTATAAATAAATGCAATACAATGTTAACAGTCCAATTTAATTTTACATTTATAATACCATGTGATTTATTATTTAAAATTGTATTACGTTTATAAGCGCAGAGGAAAAAATCAACTAAACTTATCAAATGGAGCAGAACTTCTACTATATTAACAAATTTACGAGGTTTTTTTTGTTTGTTCAGATGCTTGTCTGACAGATGCAGAAACCCATCATCATGCTTAAGAATTTCCAATCAGCTAAAAATGCAAAGCTTGCCATTGCCAATGTCGAGCAAATTTCCCACTGCTTGTCCATCCTATCTATTAGAGGTTTGGCTTCCAAGGTCAACAGGTGCTGAGTGGGAAGCATCTCTGCTCCTGGTAATGGTTGTGTGAAGAAAATCTGCAAACAAATCTGTCACCTGGTCCACATGGGATGCATCCTCGGTTGCTGAGGGAAGTTAGGGTAGAAATAGAAGAGGTTCTGGCTATAAACTTTGAATCCTCCTTCGATATGGGAGCAGTGCCTGAGGACTGGAGGGTTGTAAATGTTACATCCCTGTACAATAAAGGGAAGAGAGATAAACTTGGTAACTGCAACAGCAACAATAACTTGCACTTATTTAGCACCTGCTGTATACCCTCTGAGACACGGTGGCGTCTCAGAGCACTAGGTAGCTTAGGCTAAGCTGGAGTATTATATCCAATTCTGGGAACCACACTTTAGGAAGGATATCAAGGCCTTGGAGAGGGTACAGGGTAAATTTACCAGAATGGTACCAGGGATGAGGGACTTTAGCTATGTGGAAAGACTAGAGAGGCTGGGATTGTTCTCCTTAGACAGAGAGGGTGAAGAGGAGATTTAATAGAGGTGTTCAAAATTATGAGGGGTTTTGATAGAGTAGATAGGGAGAAACTGTTTCCACTGGCAGGTGGATCACCAACCAAGGAACATATGGCCAAATGGCTTCCTTCTGTGTTGTAATATTCTATGATTCTATGAAATATCTGAATAATTGTAATTATCCGATTACTTTATTGTCTTGATTTATAGACAAATTTGGCAACACTTTGACTTGTTTAATCAGTGTTCCAACCACTGTTCCAATTATTGACTGATTCTCCTTTGTTGCCATCTTCGATACCTGTATGAATGCAAGCTCTCGTACAGTTCAATAAATAATATATTATTTACACATACCTTAACGTCAAAGCAGCAGTCAGTCACAGTGGCAACATTTCATGTAAAGAATGAATAGTGAAACAACTATTTATTACTCTGATATTTTGCAGGTGGCAGCCAGTAACTTTGGTAATATATATACTGTGACGGATAGCGGCAGAGGAAATCCATTATTACAAGTGAAGCGTTACATAATTGATTGGCTAATGTAATGCAGGAGCTTATGATGCAAGCCTACAGTCTATCTCATCCTGTTTGAAAATTCACTGTTTTGAGTGTTTTGCAGTGAATTGTGAGAAGCACTTTGTGACATCCTCCCAGTATGAATGCCTTTGTAGCCTTGACATTTATAACTTGCTCAGAGTTCTTTGTTGCCTCGGACTCAGAAGATCTCCAATGTTTATTAATGAACGTTCATCTCGTTGAATGACAGAAAATGAGAAACTTAAAGCTTGGGTTGGGAGTGTCGCTGAGTAATCTCCTCCACTCCTCTGTAGTCAACTATTGACATCTGTCCACACAGTGTCTGTAAAGTTGGCTGATAATTACAGCATAAACCTCCTTGCTCCATATCTGTGTGGAATACACAGATCTAGCATGTCCACTATTCATGATTGATAAACGTGGACTACATATCTGGGATTTCCATGTGTAGGTGGAATGTGCAGGGGTATCTCAGTTTAAGGATACACTTAAGAATGGTGATGAGTTCCCAAATGTGTCAGACACCTGGCTGACCAAAAAAACCCAATAAAAGTCAGAATGTTGTTAAAATGAGCAAGCAGAAATTTAAGATCTTGTGGAAAGATAAAGAGCTATTTTAGGGTCATCAAGCTATTCCCTGTCATGGATGCTACTCTCATTTTATCTCCTGGGGGAAGGTTTTACATATGTTTACTACATACAAGCAAAAAATCTTCTTGGTATCTTTTGTGAAATTGCCTTTGGTAACTTTAACCTTATGTCCTCTTGTTTTACTGTTTTGGTCCACCCTAAAGTATTTTGGGTTTGCTTCATTGATCCAATTTGATATAGGATAACCACTATGAGATCCCCTTTGAAATTCGTAACACAGAGAAAGGCCATTCAACTATTTATGTCTGTGCTGGCAATTTTAAAGGACAATCTTGCAGTCCCATTTGCTTGTCTTTGCTTCATGGCATAGGGGGCCAAGGCAGAGGGGCCAAGAGAATTCCAGATGTTAACAACAACAACAAAATTGCATGTGTATAGCACCTTTCACATCGGGAGGAAATCGCAGGGTACTGGACAATCAGCGTTTCGGACCAGAGCTGGGAGTTGGATCGGGGAGGATGGAGGTCAAGGGGGGAAGGATGGTAAGCGAAGGCACGGTCAAAGAGAAGAGTCTTAAGATGGGTCTTGAAGGAGGCAAGGGACAGGGTGAGGTGGAGGGACTGCGGGATGGAGTTCCAGAGGCTAGGGACAGAGTGGCTGAAGGTCAATTCTACCATTAATGGGCAGAATCAGAAATCTCGGCCATCCATGGTGGTGTGGGTAGGGCAGGGAATGTACAGCAAGCCTAAGTTTCCCCAAGTGGATGAGGCAAGCTGAGAAAGGAAATAGGAGGAGATTGTAGAGATAGGGAGGTGCTAGGGCATGAAGGGAAGGGATTTATAACTGAATGGTCAGATGGATAGACTAACTGGAGAGATCATATTTTTCAAAGAGTTGGCAAGGTCATAATGGGCGTTCTGTGCTGTGAAATTCAGTCTCTATAATTAGAAAAAATAGAGTAAATAGAATGAGTGACTTAGCAACAGTGATGTATGCAAATGATTCGACTTGCAATATTGGAAAGCAGGTGACCAAATTACTCTTCAGGCTCAGGAATTACATCTCCCAACATGATTCTCTGATTTATTTTCTTATATCCCATGATTTCCTGACAGCAATTCTGGATTTATATGTCACGATACTCAAATCCGCTTAATTCCTTGCATAGATTGTACAGCATCTACTAGTTAAATCTAAATCTTTGGTAACAGTGAGTGTCAGACTAGTTTAAGAAACTAATTCGCTGTCTGAAGATCCTTTGGGATAGGGATGTTCTTCTGTTTCCTGGGTCTTGGTAAGACAAAGCTTTTCTCCACACTGGGATTAGAAGTGGGTTTTAAATGTTGCACTATTGATCCATTTCACTGAAGAACCATTGCAGTGCATCAGTTAATCTGTGTGTCCTAGTTAAATAATAAAATGGTAACTATGGCACTCAATGCATCACAGAAGCTCATTAGCACAAATGTAAAAAGCAGTGTATCCCACAGCACATGTAATTAGCAGCAACATATGGTGCAAGCATCAAAACATGGCAAGGCATTCACAATGCTAATGGACAGGACTTTCACACAAATATAAAGCAAATACTAGAAAAGCAGACGAGTAAAGAATCATGAAAAGATTGCGTAAAAAGGAAGCAAGCTGGCAAGCAGAGAGAAACTTGCATTGTTATAATCCCATATCAGAGAGAAACTTGCATTGTTATAATTCCATATCAGATCAAAACATCTCAAAGTGAAAGGAAGGAAATTGTTATCAAATGCAGTCACTATTTTTTTAAAAGGCAAGGTGGCAGCAGCCATTTGTGCCAGCAGGGTTGTAAACCCATTGGTGAATAACCAATTCATCTGGACTCCTTTCTAAACTCCTTTCATTTTTCACATATTGTCATGAAATCTTTAAAGCCCATCTCAACAGTCAAACAGGAACTTAGCTTAATATCTCATCCAAAAGATATACAGTTTCCCAGAATTGGTTTGGACCATCAGCCTAGACTATAACATTGCTTTATATTT